>NW_006408813.1:1010680-1017162 GCF_000296735.1 Chrysochloris asiatica | reverse complement strand
GAATCGGGCTGCGAACCTTAAGGTCAGCGGTTCGAAACTACCAGCTGCTCCATGGGAGAAAGATGAGGCATTCTACTCCCGTAAAGATTTACACCCTCGGAAACCCTGTACAGGGTCGCTATGGGTCGGAACCGACTCGACAGCACATAACAACAACATACTTACATCATATGTGCCCCACTTACTCCTCCCACCATCATATAGACTACTCACTAGGTTAGACCTCAGAGGTTCCAGGTACAGACACAGAAGTTGAAGGGCAGGGCAGAATAAAACATGGATAAATACAGATCTTTAGGCATCTTCAGAGCTGCTGAGGTGACTTTATGAAATTAAATCTCTGATGCCTATATGAAGAACAAGAACCCAGGACTGGAGAAAGTTGCTATCTCCTATATGAGCCTTTAGGCAGTGGACCCAGACCAATGCAGGTATACCAGGGCAATGCAGAGGGGTGGCCAGCAAGAGTTTTGTCTCCAATAGCCCCAATTTCATGCTTCTCCTACCCTATTCTTACTATGAACTATGCTTTTCAAATGGCTGGTCATATACCATTCATGGATCATGAAATCACAATTGGTGGTGGTGGTCATGTGCCGTGGAGTCGGTTCTGATTCATAGCAACCCTGCACTGAGTTTCCAAGGCTGTAAATCTTTACAGGAGCAGAAAGTCTCATCTTTCTCCTGTGTAACCGCTGGTAGTTTCTAACTACTGACCTTGAGGTTAGCAGCTCAATTCGTAACCACTACGCTACCAGAGGAATGGAATGGGTTAAGATAGGAATGAGATAATATGGGATAGAAAATATGACAGTGCCTCCCAGGTAGCAAGATAATTAGTATGTTGGGTTCATAGAAAGAAGTGTGTGTGTGTGTGTTTTAAATATATTGATTAATCTTTGGCATGGTCAAAAACATTTGAAAGTCCTGAAACTAGATGTTCTATGCATTGATGCTGTGGCCCACTACACTGAAGGATTGCCATTTGTTGCTAGCTCTCCACTCGGACTGATCTGCCCCTCTTCACCTAGATATCATCTGACTGATCCTGACTTTTTTAAAACATAGCCCCAATTTCATAGTTATATTTTGTTTTTGTTTTAGATGACTAAAAGCTTACATAAAATATCTATCAAATGCTCCCTATAATTGGGGAAGAATGGATTTAGACCTATTATCCTCCCACATACTAATGTGCAAAGAATAAGTGTGTTGTTTTAAAAAAAAAATTTACTTACTATTTTATGCTTTTATAAAATATTCACTCTCTTAAAATATGCTTTAATGTTGATCATTACAAATAGATATTATGCCTGGCTTACATGAATGAAGTAGGTTTATTAAGTGGCTATTATTTTAAAAAGAAAACTCTAAAGCTATAATTGGATCAAGAAGTATAAGAAAAATTAATCTCTACAAAAAATCTCTTGGACCCAGTTTCTGAGCAATTGCCCTATAGTCTATAATTACGAATAAAATACCCTTTGAAAAAAACAAATCAAATTCAGAGAGAAATGAGAACAATAGGGTAGGTATTACAAAAGATTGGTTTGTCTCAGATAATTGTTTTTAATAAAATGGTAAAAGTGTAGAAAACACCACGTAACTATAATTAGGATAATAATCTATTGTTCTACAGGAATATGTATCCTGTTGTCTCTATTGGAAGGCAACAAAGAAAATGAAGTAAAGGATGGGTGAATACATTTGAAGGATAGTCATACATTGAACTCTGGAGATCATTAATTAATCTTTCCTTTGTGACAAAATCAGCCAAATAATGAAGAGAAGCTATGTGGTTCTGAGAGCACTCTACTTTGAGGGAAAGCCCAGGGAAACTACATGGCTGCTCTTAGATATGACTGTATACATTTTTTATTCATGTATTATGTCCAATTATATTCCAATTATATTCAAATTATATTCAAATACAAAGCAACTCTTTTTTATTATTATTTTCAGTCAATGATAAGTGTGTAAGTCTATACTTGGTCTCTTTGGTTGGGAGAAACTTCATAAATGGTGAATCCATGAAACTGGTTCTTAATTTGACCATGACCTTGACAGAGTTATGTTTTCAAGACAGGGGACCTAACAATATGAGAACTGAACAAAAAGATCTGAAGGTTTTTCATCAGAATTTTCCAGGTTAAAAAATAATCATAATAATAGGGGGAAATCAAACTATCTCTTTAGCTCTTGACAAAGAAGAGAGACATCTTTGCCCAAGAGTTGCCATCCCCTGGTTGTGTTGAGTCAGAGAACAGCTGAAGGTTTTTCTTGGTGCCTATGGAAGAGCATATGGATCCCTGGTGGTGTAGTGGGGTATGCATTAGGCTACTAACTGCAAGGTCAACAGTTCAAATCCACCAGTTTCTCCCAAGGAGAAAGAGGGGGATGTCTGCTCTAGTAAAGATTTACAGCCTCCAAAACCCTACATAGGATCACTATGAGTCAGATTTGACTCAATGGCAGTGAGATGGAGGAACATACCCTTTTTCAACCCAGAGAAACTGCACCACAGGCTGGGCCTAGATACCTGGCACAGTGCTATGGTAAGTGAACGTTAGGAAGATGTCCTCACCTGCTGAGCCACAAGTCTTTTTCTTTCTACTTGAAGCCATGGGTTCCCAAAGAGTAGTTTGCCTTCTTAGGTCCTGATGATATTGATTTAAATGTAAATTTGACAATATTGCCCAGTAGTTAAGCACAGGCTTGGAGTAGTATGTCCAAGTACTCTACTATTTATAAAGAGCCCTAGTGGCACAGTGTTTAAGAGCTTGACTGCTACCCAAAAGTTTGGCAGTTCTAACCAACCAGCTGCTCTGCAGGAGACAGATGTGGCAGTCTGCTTCTATAAATATTTACAGCAGTGGAAATCCTATGGGACAGTTCTACTCTGTCCTATGAAGACTTTTTGTTTTATTTTATTTTATCATCTATTGCTGTGAGGCCTTGGCAAGTCCCTTAACTTCTCCAAGCCTCAATTTCTTCATCTGTATAATGGGGATGATCATAGTGCCTACTTCAGAAAGCTGTGATGAGGAGTAAATAAGTAAATACAGATAAAGTTTTTAGTCTAGAGCATAATGGGCACTTAGTAAATAGTGGTAGTGGTAGTGGTGATGGTTACATGCCATGGAGGTGGTTCTGACTCACAACGACCCTGCATAAGGTTTCCAAGGCTGTAAATCTTTACCAGAGCAGAAAACTGCATCTTTCTCCTGCGGAATGGCTGGTACTTTCAAACTGATGACCTTGAGGTAAGCAGCCCTACTAGTAACCATTACACTACTAGAGCTCCTTTGGAGACCCTATACAGGGTCATTATGAGTCATAACCAACTCAATGGCACTTAACAACAATTATTATAACATGCTCAACATTTCTCAAGCTGAAAGAACTGAAGAAAAAAAGCCTCAACTTGCAATATGGAAGGATTCTATGGGCAAACTGGAGTCCTGGTGTGGCCCTGTAGTATAAGCACTGGACTGCTAACCACAGAGTCAGCAGCTAAAGCCCACCAGCTGTTCCTCGGAAACTCTATACAGGGTCACCATGAGTCGTAACTGACTCGACGACATTTAACAATAATAATGGGCAAAATATTGAATTATACAGGAAACATCTAAAGAAGATGGAAGGAATAACAGTATATAATTACTGTACCAAAAATAATGGGTTAACATCCAATCATTTCAGGAGGTAGCACATGATTAAGAACCAATGATACTGAAGGAACAAGTCCAAGGTGTACTGAAGGCACTAGTGAAAAACAACGCTCCAGGAATTGACAGAATATCAATTAAAAATGTTTCTATAAATAAACTGATGCATCATTGAAGGCACTCACTTATCTGTGCTAAGAAATTTGGAAACAGCTGTCTGTTCAACCGTTTGGAAGAAATCCATATTTGTGCCTGTTCCAAAGAAAAGTGATCCAATGGAATGTGGAAATTACCAAACAATATGATTAGTATCACGTGTAAGTAAAATTTTGCTGAGGATAATTAAAAAATGCCTACAGCTATAGATCATCAGAGAGCTGCTAGAAATTCAAGCTGGATTCAGAAGAGGATGGAGAATGAGGGATCGAAGCTAGGTCAAATGGGTACTATGCGCAACTTTAAGCATTCTTGTGTGTCTCCCATCACTTCATATAAGCTGGAGGCTATATGAAGAAGTTTTAAGAAAATTTAAAACTGCATTGGTGAGAAAAAGGCACCTGCTCATTCTTTGAGGCTAGCAAAGGCTGTCCTACCAGAATTACATTGGGAAAATTTACCCCATCAACCTCACAGCCCTGAACTGCCCCTTTACACTTCTTTTTGGTCCCCAAATTCAAAGAACATTTTTTAAAGGAACATTATTAAGTTCCTTAAGAATGCCCACATTGCTATTTTGATATGGAATAAATCGAAGAGTTTACCGTTTCTCTGTCAGTTTGCCATACTGTGGTGGCTTTTCTATTCCAGAGCTATACCACCAGTATTTTAAATACCCTCAGGGTCACCAAAGGTGGACAGGTTTCAGATGACCTTCCAGACAAAGACTTAAGAAGAAGGACAGATTAATTACTTCTGAATATTTAGTCACTGAAAACCTTATGAATAGCAGTGGAACACTGTCAGAAAGCACTAGAACATACAATGAAAAGCATCAAAATATTGTCAGATATATTGCTGAAAGATTAGCCCTCAGCTTGGCAGGAACCCAAAACACAACCGGGGAAAAGGTGCATCCTCAAAGTAAAGTTGACTGTTGCAATGTGAATGGAGTAAAACCTTGAGGCCTTCCTAGGCTGATGGGGAACAACTCAAAGGGAAGAGAAAGAGCAGTAAACATCCCTTAGTAATCAGAACCATAAATGTACAAAGTATGAATCTTGGAAAATTGGAAGATGTCAAAAATGAAATAGACACTTCACCAAGAAGGAGATCTGGGCAGCCAACAAACATATGAAAAAATGTTCATGATGACTAGCCATTCGTTGTCGTTAAGTGCTGTGGAGTCGGTTCCGACTCATAGCGACCCTGTACAGGGTTTGTGAGGCTGTAAATCTTTATGGGAGCAGAACGCCTCATCTTTCTTCCGCAGAACCGCTGGTAGTTTCAAACTGCTGACCTTGCGGTTCAAAGCCCGATTCACTAGCCATTAGAGAGATGCAAATCAAAACAACAATGAGATATTATCTCACACCAGCAATAATAGCAAAGATCAAAAAAAAAAAAAAAAATAGAGGGCAATAAAAGCTGGTGAGGATATGGAGAGACTGGGACCCTCCTACATTGATGGTGGGATTGCAAAAATGGTCCAACCACTCTGTAAAACAACATGGCACTTCCTCAGAAGGTTGGAAATAGAGATACTTTATTATCCAGCAATTCCTGTACCTGGTATTTACACACAACAAACACAAGCCATAACACATGTAGATACATGCACACCAATGTTCATAGCAGCACTATTTACAATAGCAAAAAGATGGAGATAGCCTAAGTGCCCATCAATTGAAAAATGGATAAACAAACTGTGGTACATACACACAATGGAATATTATTCTACCTTGAAGAATAACAAGGAAGCTGCAAGCCACCACATAACATGGATGAACTTTGAGGACATTATGGTGAGTGAAATTTATCAGTCACAAAAGGAGAAATACTGCATAGGACCATAACTGTAAAAGATTAAGAAAAAGTACTCACACTAAAAGGGGGAAAATTTTTTGTTGTTGTTGGTTACCGGGATGTATTGGGTGGGGTGTGGGGAGGGAGGGGAAGGTGGAGCACAGGGTAGGGAATAGACGCAGGATAGTTTGGGTGCTGGGGGTGCATATACTAGAAGGGGAATGGGAAAGAAAGAACAAGGTGGGTGGGAGAACAGTTTGACAGGTTTACATGGGCTAAATAGACAGAGGTAAATAATGATGTAAGCACAACTGTGGAACAACAGGGCTTGGGGATACAAGGATTGAGGCATGGTTTGAATGGGGAAATGATGTTAAGATGCTTGGCTGTCTTTTGAATCTTGGTTTCCCTTACCTCCTATTGTAAAATAAACATTTGAAGTGGAGAGAAAGGAATAGCCAGAAACATCACCATAGAAAGCTTGTAAGTCCATCTTCAGCCTATAACTGATTGGAATACATAAAACAGGGCTACAACATGCCCAGTGTAGGAGGCTTCCTGTGGAGCCTTTGCATTACACAAGACCATAGGTGAAATCCTGATCCCCATCCAGAATCTTCAGAGGTGGGAAATGTCCACTTGAAAGGACAAGCAGACCAGACAGGAGCAGCTAGAAGAACAGAATATACTTCTTGAAAGAAAGACCAGAAGGAAAATAAATAAATAAATAAATAAATAAATAAATAACAGCAGTCCAATTGACTACCTCAAGAAAAAACAAGTTGTAACCATGGGAGCCATCAAGGCAAGTGGTCAGTCTAGGCAATATAGAGGTAGATGTGTGTTTTTTTT
>NW_006408813.1:998197-1010110 GCF_000296735.1 Chrysochloris asiatica | reverse complement strand
GGAGAATGAGTTTTCTGGAACACTTAATTGTGCTCATGAGGAATCTTTACATAGACCAAGAGACAGGTGTTCACAGAGAAGACTGAAGGGTTTAAAATCAGAAAAGGTGTGTGCCAGGGTTGTATTATTTCACCATACTTATTCAATCTGTATGCTGAGCAAATAATCCAAGAAGTTGGATTGTATGAAGAAAAATGTGACATCGGGATTGGAGTATGACTCTTTAACAAGTTGTGACATGCAGATGACACAACCTTACTTGCTGAAAGCAAAGAGGACTTAATTGCACCTCAATGTAAAGAAAACAAAAATTCTCCCCACTGAACCAATAAACAACATCCATATAAATGGAGAAAAATTGAATCTGCCAAAGACTTCATTTGCTCAGAACAACCATCAACACTCATGGAAGCAGCAGTCAATAAATCAAACAACATATTGCATTAGGTAAATCTGTTACACAAGACCACTTTAAAGTGTTCAACTGAGAAGATGTCAGTTTGCGGACTAAGGTGCACCTGACTCAAGCCATGGTATTTTCAATAACCTCATTTACATGTGAAAGCTGGAAAGTGAATAAAGAAGACCACAGCAGAATTGATGCAGTTGAATTACTGTGTTAGGGAGAATATTAAAAGTATCATGGACTGCCAAAAGAACAAACAAATCTGTGTTGGAAGAAGTACAGTCAGAATGCTCCTTGGAGGTCAGAACAGCCAGGCTTCATCTCTCATACTTTGGATATATTATCAGGAGGGACCAGTCCCTGGAGAGGTACATTATGTTTGGTAAAGTGGAGGATCAGTGAAAAAGAGGAAGACCCCCGAACGAGATGGATTGGCACAGTGGCAACAGCAATGGGCTCAAAGGTAGCAACGATTTTGAGGTTGGTGCAGCATGTTTTGTTCTGTTGTGCATAATGTCTCTATGAAGTAATACCAACTCCACAGCCCCTAACAACAACAATTGCTTAGTGGACACTGAGTTTATATTAAGGGTGATGGAAAATGTAGAAAAAGACAATGGTAATGACTGAAGAACACGATAAATATAATTAATGTCACTAAACTGTACATGTGAAGAATGATGAAATGGCAATTATTGTTTTACATATGTATTTAACCACAACATCAACATCTCTCTGGCCCACTACACATGCTACCTCCTCTGAAGTCTTCAATCCTTCTTAAACTCCCTCAAGCTCAAATTCAGAAAAAGTCACTCTTTACATTCAGATGTTTTAAGTCCTCTTCACTTTCAGCAAGCAAGGTTGTATCATCTGCAGATCACAGGTTGTTAATGAGTCTTCCTCCAATCCTGATGTCATGTTTTTCTTCATATAACCCAGCATCTCAGATGATTTGCTCAGCATACAGGTTGAATAAGTATGGTGAAAGAATACAACCTTGTCACACATCTTTTTTTTTATTTTAAACCATTCAGTGTTCCCATGTTCTGCTTGAACAATTGCCTCTTGGTCCATGTACACAACTAAGTGTCTTCATGAGCACAATTAAGTGTTCCGGGATACTCATACTTTGCAATATTGTCCATAGCTTGTCATGATCCACATAATCAAAAGCCTTCCTCAGGTTGGAAGGCACTCAAAATGCGACTGGGGAAGAGCTGCCTCCTCAAAGTAGAGTTGACTGTGATCACGCGAATGGAGTAAAGCCCGTGGAAGAAAAGCCCATGGGACCTACATGTGCTGATGGTGCACAACTCAAAATTAAGAGAAACAGCTGTAAACATCCATTGAACATCAGATATTGGAATGTATGAAGTATGAATCTAGGAAAATTGAAAATTGTCAAAAATGAAATGGGATGCATAAACATCAATATCTTAGGCATTAGTGAACTAAAATGGACTGGTATTGGCCATTTTGAATCTGACAACCACATGGTTTACTATGCCGGGAATGAAAAACTGAAGAGGAATGGAGTTGCATTCATCACCAAAAAGAACATATCCAGATCGGTCATGAGGTACAACCCTATCTGTGATAGGATAATATCCATGCACCTACAGGGAAGACCAGTTAATACTACTATCATTAAAATTTATGCATCAACCACTAAAGCCATTGAGGATGAACTAGAAGAATTCTACCAACTTCTTCTATCTGAAATGGATTAAATATGCAATCAATATGTATTTATTATTAGTTGTGATTGGAATGCAAAGGTTGGGATCAGTAGTTGAAAAATATGGCCTTGGTGATAGAAATGATGCTGAAGATCACATGATAGAATTCTGCAAGACCAACGATTTGTTCATTTCAAATGCCATCTTTAGACAGCATAACAGACGATTATACACAAGGACCTCATCAGATGGAATACACAGAAATCAAATTGACTCCATCTGTGGAAAGAGATGATGGGAAAGCTCCATATCATCAGTGAACACAAGGCCAGGGGCAGACTGTGGAAAAGACCATCAATTGTTGTTGTTGTTGTTGTTGTCAGGTGCCATCGAGTCGGAACCAACTCATAGCGACCCCATGCACAGCAGAACGAAACAATGTCCAATACTGGGCCAACCTCATTACCGCTGTCACACTCGATGCCATCAATGATGCCACCTGGCCGATCCATCTTGTTGGGGTCTTCCTCTTTTTCTCTGACCCTCCATCTTACCCAGCATGACATCCTTCTCCAGTGACTGTTCCCTCCTGACAATATGTCCAAAGTATGAGACGAAGCTTAGCCATCCTGGCCTCCAAGGAGCACTCTGGCTGCACTTCTTCCAAAACAGATTTATTGGTTCTTTTGGCAGTCCATGCACTTTCAGTATTCTCCTCCAACACCACAACTCAAAGGCATCAATTCTTCTACGATCTTCCTTATTCACTGTCTAGCTTTCGCATCCATATGAGGCTATTGAAAACACAATGGCCTGGGTCAGGCGCACCTTAGTATCCCCTTGTTCTGTTGTAACAACTGCCTCTTGGTCTATGTACAGGTTCCTCAGGAACACAGTTAAGTGTCCTAGAATACCAATTATCGGCAATGTTATCCACAGTTTATTATGATCCACACAGTTGAACTGCATAGTGAATAAGGCACAAATAAACAACTTTATGGTATTTTCTGCTTTTAGTCAAGATCCATCTGACATAAGCAATAATATTCTGTATACCCCGTTCTCCTCTGAATCCTGATTGAATTTCTGGCAGCTTTCTGTTGATGTCCAGCTGTAACCGTTTTTCAATTATCTTCAGCAAAATTTTACTTACATGTGATATTAATGACATTGTTCAATGATTTCCACATTCTGTTGGGTCACCTTTCTTTGGACTTAGCATAAATATGGACCTCTTCCAATAGGTTGATCAGAAATTTTACTTCCAAATTTCTTGGCATAGACAAGTGAGCACTTCCAAGTGCTGCATCAGGTTGTTGAAACATATCAATATGTATTCAATTAATTCCTGCAGCCTGTTTTTCGCCAATGCTTTCAGTGTAACTTGGGCCTCTTCCCTCAATATCTTGGTTATTGACCGTATAGTACCTCTTGAAATGGTTGAACATCAGCCAGTTATTTTTGGTACAGCAATTGTGTTTATTCCTTCCATCTTCTTTTGATGTTTTCTGCATCATTTCAATATTTTGCCCATAGAATATTTCAATATTGCAACCTGAGGCTTAAATTTTTTCTTCAGTTGTTTCACCTTGAGAAATGCTGAGCATGTGCTTCCAGGTCTTTGCACATTTCATTATAATACTCAATTTCTCTTTGAGCTGCCCTTTGCAATTTTCTGTTCAACTCTTTTACGTTCTCATTTCTTCCAGTTGCTTTAG
This sequence comes from Chrysochloris asiatica, assembly GCF_000296735.1. NCBI lineage: Eukaryota > Metazoa > Chordata > Mammalia > Afrosoricida > Chrysochloridae > Chrysochloris > Chrysochloris asiatica. The sequence goes on along the minus strand of NW_006408813.1, from coordinate 1,006,304 downwards.
CTTCTCTATGTTCAAGAGTAAGTTTCAGAGTCTCTTCTGACATCCATTTTTGCCTTTTCTTTTTTTTCTGTCTTTTTAATGATCTTCTGCTTTCTTCATGGATGAAGTTCTTGATGTCATCACACAATTCCTATGATCTTCAGTCTTTAGTATCTAATGCAGCAAACTGTTCTTGATATGGTGGTCTCTAAATTCATGTGGGATATACTCAAGGCCATATTTTGACTCTTATGGACTTGCTTTATTTTGTTCAGCTTCAGCCTGAACTTGCATATTAATTGTCTGTTCCATAGTCTGCCCCTAACCTTGTTTTGGCTGAAGATACTGAGTTTCTCAATTGTACACAGATGTAGTCAATTTGATTCCTGTGTATTCTATCTGGTGAGGTCCACATGTATAGTCACCATTATGTTGTTGAAAAAAGGATTTTGCAATGAATAGGTCGTTCGTCTTACAAAATTCTACCATGCAGTCTCCAGCACAATTTTTATCACCAAGGCCATATTTTCCAATTGGGGATCCTTCCTCTTTGTTACCAACCATCACATTCCCATCACCAGTAATTATCTTGATTGCACGTTTGATCAATTTCAGACTGAGGAAGTTGGTAGAATTCTTCAATTTCATCATCATTGCTTTAGTGGTTGATGCATAAATTTGAATAATCATGGTATTAATTGGTCTTCCTTGTATATGGATAATATGGATATTATCTTATTACAGACAGCATTGTACTTCAGGAGAGATGTTGAAATACTCTTTCTAATGATGAAAGTAATGTCATTTTTCTTCAATTTATCATTCCCAGCCTAGTAAACTATGGTTGTCTCATTCAAAATGGTTAATACCAGTCCATTTCAGCTCAGTAATGCCTAGGATATTGATCTTTATGCATTGCATTTCAGTTTTGATAATTTCTGATTCTCCTAGATTCATACTTTGTGCATTCCATGTTCCAATAACTAATGGATATCTGCAGCTGTTTCTTTTCATTTTGAGTTGTGCCCCATCAGCAAATGAAGGTTCCAAAAGCTTTGCTCCGTCCACCTATCATGGTCAAGTCTACTTTGAAGAAGCAACTTTTCCAAAGTCGTGTTTTGAGTGCATTTTAATCTGAGAGGTTCGTCTTCCAGCATTATATCAAACAATGTTTCGCTGCTTTTCATAAGGTTTTCAGAAGTCATTTGCCTTCTTTCTTCCTAGTCACAGTATGGAAGCTCTGCAGAAACCTGTCCACCATGGATGACCCTGCTGTTATTTAGAATACCAGTGGCATAACTTCCAGCATCACGGCAACACAAAATAGAGGCTCTTTAAATGCTTGATGAATGAAAGAATAAAAAGTCTATAGCACTTTATACTTTGTAATCTTTCATTTAAGTATCACAGTAAGTTTCACAATAACCCCACAATAAACTAAAAACCAAGCCCACTACTGTTAAAATGACTCCAACTCATAGCAACCCCCCATATATTACAGAGTAGACTGTACTTCATAAGTGTCTCTTGACTGTACTCTTTATGGAAGCAAGTCACTGAGTCTTTCTTCCACGACTCTGCTGGGTGAGTTCTAACTTCTAACCTTTAGGTTAAAAGTTGAGCACAAACTGTTTGCACCAGCAAGTTACCTAACTCAGACAGAGCAGTTAGAAATATTCACAGGTTACATTTAAAGAACCTGAGTTAAGTGACTTGTCCTGGTGCCACATAGCTAGTCAGGTGTAGAGTGGTGTTGTCTGATGTCTATTACAGTGCTCTTTACAACCTCACTGCATAGCCTTCTTGAGTAAGTGAGCAAGTGGACATTAAACATTAAACATCTACTGTGTGCTTACTTTTAAGTGAGAAATGTACTATGAGGTACCAAGAAATGAATAAGAATGAAGAAACATTTCTACTGGAAGAGGTAGGACAATATATTTTATGGACAAAAACATCCTGACTTGAGAAAGCAGTGAGAATATAAAATTATCAGATAAATCTTAGAGGCACAGATAAGTTGGTGGCAACCAGAGGGAGATAGCTACTGGTTGTCAAGGATCAGGGAAGCTAGGAAGAGCTGTGTCAAGCTGGAAATCTGTTCAGAGACAGTGATGAAGCCAACACTCTTTGATTGCCGAAAATTGGCTGTGCAGAAATGGATGGCAATGGAGACGTTATCTGCTGGGAAGAGAATGTACTTTAAATTTAATGAGGACAACTCCAGAAGCCCTGCTGATTCCTGATTGATAAGTACTAAGGAGCCTCACTTAACTTGCAGGCACAGCTGTCTGCACTGTGCATTGGTTGGTACTTGGCAGCAGCATGGGCCACAAGGAATCAGTCCCTGCCTACTTGCCTGTTTGCGTTTTTACCTCCTGGACAGCAAGTGTGAGAAGAAACAAGCTCATACCCCTGCAGCCCCCCAAAAGGTTATTTGGTCCAAGGCAAATGTTGCCTATTGAATTTGCACCAGCCTGATTAGAAAGGATTATTCTGAAGGTCTGTGAAGTATCTAGTAACCAATCTTCCTGAGTTATTTTTGAATAGCTATTGAATGGATAATTTCCATACCCATTATCAAAATGATATGCTGGAGGTGAAATTTAGCTGTATTGTATTTGATCAGTAATTGCAGAAATGTTTCCCTCAGATTTAATGCCTTATTGGCAGCAGGTCTCCCTACAGAGGCAAAAGACTTCGGAATACTTTTTGGTTGACATAAACGCTTTATTATTGCAATATTTTTGTTGCAATGGGGGGGGACAAGAATTATTTGGGCATCTAAAGATGAGCTGAAAGATATATTTTTCAGCTCCTGAGATTAGCATTTGGCATTGTCACATTTTCCACCAGCAACATCAGGTGAATAAAGTAAATATTCTCTGTTGCCTCAGTGCTGTGGAACAAGAGCAAAGCCTGAAGCTTCCCACGGACAGTAAGTCCCTAAATACAACAGACTGTTACCAGAAATAAATGGACAAGGGAAATGGAGGATGAGACATTTGCTATGGAAAAGTGACTTGAGTCTTTAGGTTTACTTCATGCCTCTGCATTTCAAGAGTCTAGATCAGCTGCTGTCAAAATGAAATATAATGTAAGCCACACACATTTTTTCCCCAGTAGCCCTCATTTTCAAAAAAGAAAGAGCTGAAATTAATTTTAATAAATTTATTTTATTAAACTCAATTGTTCTTGTTGGTGGTAAGTGCCATTGAGTCAGTTCCAACTCATAGGGACCCTGTATAGGATTTCCAAGGAGCAGTCAGTGTGTTAGAACCTCTGACCTTGTGGTTAGCAGTCCAGTACTTACCCTACAGTGCTCTGGTTTCTCTATTTATATATTTATGTTTATATATATGCTTAAAACAATATATCCAAAATATTATCATTTCAATGTACTTGTATCATCTATATAGAAAATTATTAGTGAGATACTTTACATTTTTTTCACTTGATTTCATATTTGAAATCAGGTGTGTATTTTACACTTAACAGTACATCTCATTTCAGAATACTTCAAGTGATTAATAACCACATGTGATCAATGGCCACCTTATTAAAAACTACAAGACTAGCTTGAGTTACCTACCAGGGATTGCAGTTTCCAATTAGTCCCTCTTTTGGATTGGTCCTTAAGGTTGCTCTACTCCTAGATCTAGGAAAAAATCAGATAGTCCTCATATTTTATATAGAGCTCTGTTCCCATTTAATCCTATAGTCCTATGCAGATGTTGCCAAGGTTATCAAAAATAAAAATAAAAACCGTCTGCTGACAGTCAGGGCAAGTTATCATTCCATGATAATGTTTTAAGCAAAGAGAGGAAAAGGAAGCTTCCCACATCACTTTCAGAAGGAAAGGAGGCCAGAGACACAGCCAGTTTCACGGTGGTACAAGTATGTTAAAATCTACCAAGGCATCTCATCGTGGATCACCTTTCAGCATTGGACACTTTACCCTGGCTATACTGAGCTTTCCAATCATGTTTTTTTTTACATCAAACTCCAGTCTAATCAAAACAAAGACTCTTTTAAAAGTAAATTATGTACAATTATATGCTAACATAATAGAATTCAGAATTGAATATTATTGAAAATTGGCAGGCAAATTTGAATGATTTTGATTGAAGTACTTTTTAGTTACAGAAGAATATTTGTTGTAATAACTTTTAGCTGCATATCCTAGGTAGACTCAAGAGATGTTAATATGGTAGCAAATCTTTGAATTTGTTCCAACAGTTCAGTTATGGCCTACAGAAACAAGGGCAGCTTATGCATTGTATAGTATTCAGATCTCTTGTACAGATTTTGACCCAAGTGGGAAACTAGCAGAAGTGCCCTATTCAAAGACAGCAGCCAACACATAAATAAAGCTGTGCTTGTGCAGGACACTGCTACCTGTTTCCTACTCAGATCAAAATCTGAGATGCAAGAGATTTGAATACTATGCAATGCATATATTTCCCATATTTCTACTGGCCGTGACTGAACAATTTTAACCAGTTCAAAGCCCTGTATGGAGGCATTCAATACTACAGTGTAGGCTGTCACACTTTGGGAAGGCATACAATTAATTTTTGATGTATCTAGATTGATTTGCCATTGATTTCTCTTTTGTCCAAAACTGAGATTTAATCCTATCATTCTCCAATTGTTTCACATGTATGTGATTTGTCTCTTTGATAATATAGTTCCATTGCTGTAAGACAATAATATTAATTTACATTTCCTCTTTTCTCCACCCAAGTTTAGAGCAGTGCTGAGAATTGGATCTCATTAAAGCCCGACTATTTGACTTGATTCCAAGTTACCAGACAATCTGTGTCTTAAAAAACTATGGTCATGGGATCAGAATAGATGATCTGAAATAGAATGGGAGAGAAATGTAGGAAACAATTCAAATTCTTTTAAAAAGCCCAACTAACTGGAGCAATTGAGACCAGAGGACTCCTTAAGACTCTTTAAACCTTGAACTGAGATTATTCCCTGAGATCACCTTTTAGTGAAATGGCACAGTGGAAAACAAAATAAAGACTATCACCGATAAGAATGATGCTCAAACAATTTGTATGAGATCAAACAGTAAAGCAAGGATGAGATGATGAGAAGATAGCAGGGCAGGGAAACTAGAATAGTGGAAATAGAGCAACCAGAACACATTGTGGAAAACGTAACTGATGTCACTGAAAAAGTTGTGTGGAAATTGTCAAATAGGAACCCTAATTTGCTTTGTAAACTTTCACCCAAAACACAGTAAACAATATATATATTAAAAAAAAAAAAAAAAAAAAAGCTACAACCATTCTTCAAGAATACTGACAATTGCTACTACATTTTACTCCCATTCCCTGAATGGCTTTATTTAAGTCTTTGGGTGCGCTCTGATCAAAGCAAGTAACGATGAGTTCCCATTCTGGAGTACAAACATGAGCAGGTAAAAAACTCAGTTACCTATTTTATTTGTCTACTGAACATAAAGAGCTACTGTCTGTTTTTTTCCCACTGAATGGGCAGAAAGAACTTGTTTTGGCATTTTCCACAATGCTATAAAATCTTTTCAGGTTATTAAGTAGTTAATTGAATGTCTACTATGTGCTAGGGAGTGCAGTGACTCCATAGGATAAGTACTTGACTTTAAACCACAAGGTCAGAGGTTCAAGCCCACCAGCCGCTCAGTGGGAGAAAGATGAGGCTTTCTGCTCCAGAAAAGATATACAGCTTCAGAAACCCTATACAGGGTCGCTATGAGTTAAAACCAACTTGACGGTACTTAAAAACAACACTGTGTGCTAAGCATTATGCCATTGAGTTGGCTCCAACTTACAGCAACGCTGTATAGTGTTTCTGAGGAGCATCTGGTGGATTTGAATTGCTGACCTGAGGTTAGCAGTCCAATGCTTATCCTACAGTGCCACAACAAGACCCCAAACACTATGCTTTTTTGTCGTTAGGTGCTCTCATATCTGTTCTGACTCATAGTGACCCTATGCACAACCCTACCTAGGTCCTATGCCATCCTCGCAATGCTGCCACTGTGTCAATTCATTTTATGGAAGATCTTCCTCTTTTTCACTTTACCAAGCATGATATTCTTCTCCAGGAGTTTTTCTCTTCTGACATGTCCAAAGTAAGAGGGAAGAAGTCTTGTCATCTTCATTTCTAAGCAGCATTTTGCTTGTACTTCTTCCAAGACAGATTTATTTGTGCTTCTGGCAGTCCTTGACACTTTGAATATTCTTCATCAACACCATAATTCAAATTCACCGATTCTTCTGTGATCTTACTTGTTTAGTATCCAATTTTCACATGTATATGTTGCTGTTGTTAAGTGCTCTAGAGTGGGTTTCAACTCTTAATGGCCCTTTATAGGGTTTCCAAGGAGTGGCTGGCTTGCTTGAACCACCGACCTTGTGGTTATCAGTCCAGTTATCCTACATCACTACAACAGGACTCACATGGATGGATATAAAGTGATTGAAAATACCATGGCTAGGGTTAGGGGCAACTTAGTCTTCAAAGTTATATCTTTGCTCCTGAACTCTTTAAAGAGGTCTTTTGTAGCAGATTTGCCAAATGCAATACATTATTGGATTTCTTGACTGCTGTTTCCATGAGTATTAATTGTGGAACCAAGCAAAATGAAGTCTTTGACAACTTCAATCTTTTCTCTATTTATCATGACGTTATTTATTGGTCCAGTTGTGAGGATTTTTGTTTTCTTTACATTGAGGTACAGTCCATACTGAAGGCTGTAGTCTTTTATCTTCATCAGTAAGTATTTCAAGTCCTCTTCACTTCCAGAAGGCAAAATTGAATCATATGCATATTGCAGGTTTTTAATAGGTCTTGTTCTAATCCTAATGCCATGTTCTTCTTTATATACTCTAGTTTCTCATATATTTGTTCTGCATACAGATTTAATAATAAGGTGAAAGGATACAACCCTGGCACACACCTTTCCTGATTTTAAACCTTCTTCTGTTCGAATGACTAGACTACCTTTTGGTCTATGTATAGGTTCCTCATGAGCACAATTAAGTAATACCCATTCTTGGAAATGTTATCCATACTTTGTCATGATCTGCACAATTGAATGCCTTTGCATAGTCAATATAGCAAAAGTAAACATCTTTCTAGTATTGTCTGCTTTTAGCCAAGATCTACCTGATGTCAGCAATGATGTCCCTCATTTCATGTTCTGTTCTGAATCCAGTTCAAATTTCTGGCAGGTCTTTGTTGATGTACACCTGAAACCAGTTTTTAATTATCTTCAGCAAAGTGTTACTTATATATGATATTAATGATACTGTTCAATGATTTCTGTGTTTTCTTATATATCACCTTTCTTTGGAATGGGCAAAAATGTGGGTATTTTCCCATTGGTTGGCCAAGTAGCTGTCTTCCACATTTCTTGACATAGACTAGTGAGTGCCTCCAGCACTGCATTATTTTTTAAAACATTTCCCTTTATATTCTGACAATTCCTTGAACCTTGGCTTCTGCTAATGCTTTCAGTGCAACTTGGACTTCTTCCTTCAATACCATCAGTTCCTAATCATAAGCTACCTCTTGAAATGTTTGACCAGCAACATTTTTTTTTTTTTTTTGGTACAGTGACTGCATATTCTTGGGTGGATGGTTCAGTTATTATCAGATACAGGGAATTCATGAGAAATACATTGGCAGAATAAAACCAAAACCAAATCCGCTGCCTTCTAGTCTATTCTGACTCATAGCAACCCTATAGCAAGAGTAGAACTTCCCCATAGCGTTTCCAAGGCTGTAAATCTTTACAGAAGCACACCGCTTCATCTTCCTCTCCCAGAATAGCTGATGGTTTTGAACTGCTGACCTTTTAGTTAGCAGGCATACACTTTCACCACTGCATCACCAGGAAACTTTTTGGTGGGAATAAATTCAATACTGGCCTGTTTCTTTTACGATACCTCTGGGACAGCCAGAAGATGTCTTTTAGGCAGCTGAACATACAGACCTGCAGCTCAGGAGAAAGGTCAGGGCTGTTGATATGAGTGACTCCTGACTTTCATACATTTGACTTTAATATCAAATGTGTATGCGTCCATGTAAACTATCACATAATTCACAATAAAGCATTAAAAAAAAAAAA
>NW_006408813.1:986611-993467 GCF_000296735.1 Chrysochloris asiatica | reverse complement strand
ACAACAACAACAAAGAGATTTGCAAGAAAGTACACAATGCTGCATGTTTTGTTTTATAAAATATAATTATTTACTATAAAATATGTTATTTATGTTACTGTATGCTATTGTTTTTGTAAAATGTGGTGGAGTCGATTCTGACTCACAGTGATCCTGTGTAAAGTTTCCAAGCAGCGGCTGGTGGGTTTGAACCACCAGCCTATGGTTAACAGTCCATTTCAATGGAGTCCTGGTGTGGCACTGTAGGATATATACATTTACATGAATTAATAAATACTGTTTTAAATTTCTCCAAAAAATATATCAAATGTGTATTTATGCACTACTTATCAAAAGCCTTAAACCACTCTTCATATGCTAAATTTAGCTGACAAATTAGTATTTTTGTTTATTGCATGATGATACTGATTAGACTCCTCATGTGATGCTATAGGATAAGCACTGTACTGCTAACCACAAGGTTAGCAGTTCAAACTCACCAGCTGCTCTTCAGAAACCCTATACAGGGTCACTATGAGTTGGAACCTATACAGGGTCACTATGAGTTGGAACCTATACAGGGTCGCTATGAGTTGGAACTGACAAGATGGCACTTAACAACAGATTACCATGCAATGATTTTTAAAAGCTTGGCCAGTATATTCTGCAGTGTCTATTGAGAACATTATATTACACAGTTCCTCATAACAATAAGTAAAAATTCAAAAAACAAAAGCATTAATAATTATTATAAGAAACATCATCTCAAACCTAGTTGAGACAAACATGGAAATAATTTAATAAAATGTACATGTCAAATATTTATCTTCATCTGGGTGCTCATTGGGCATAAGGTATATCTTCACTTGTAAACAAAAGGAATAAAATAACAGGACAGAAACACAATTATTAAAATATATTCTTGAAAATTATGTGTAGAAGGTAAGATATACTTGAAGATTTATATATTTCTTTTTATCTCTCTGGGAATCAACTCCTTTCCTTGCCCCCAGTAACATGTGAGTGCACTGTTTCATTCTTACGCATTTTCAGAATTGCATTCTATAGTAGAATAAGAAGTCACTTTCATGAAGTTTGGAGTCATCTGACTCAAGATGATAGTTAAATCCTGGATAGTTGTTGTTGATATTAAGTGCCGCTGAGTCAGTTCCAACTCATAGTGATCCTGTGTAGGGTTTCCGAGGAGCAGCTGGTTGACTTTGAACTGCAGACCTTGCAGTTCCGTCAAGGTCTCACTGTTTATTTGATGTTCTTGTCAACACCTTTGCCCTGAATTCAGTCAAGCACCTTACTTGACAAGAATATATGAAATAATATAATGCTAAACTTAATCACTGGAAGCAGCCCCACTTTTGACAGGCATTTTTTCTAAATTTCTCCTATTTTTTTGTTTTATGCCACTTAGGATTAAAATGGACAGAAGGTTTAGTAAAGCAATAAAACAAATTAAAATTAAAGAGTAAATGAGACCAATTTTGTAAGCCAACAAAGGGAAGGGAAGGGATGGCCATAAAGAACAGCTTTTCTGTAATAATAAAGTCCTGCAGCTCCTAATTTTTGAACATGTATTTTATGTCCTAGTTGTGAATGAAAGTAGCCTAATATGTTGAGTGGCAAAGGAAAAGTATTAGCCCATAAAAATTCCCTTTTAAAACCAGAAGGTATATAATTTGCTTGGCTAAAAAGCAGTGTTACCAGGCACTTCCACCCCTTTGGAAATTAGTCCCAGCAGGTGAACTATTACGTTCCTACCTTCTACTAGGAAAGGTTTTTTTAGTTTGTGCTGGGAGTCATCAGCTTTATAATCATGGAATTTATTTAAAATGGCATACCTGTGAGCTTTACAAACCAAATGGGTGCATTTAAAATATAATTTAAATTCTATTTTGTTGAAAGAAGCAAATGAGAATGGATGTTTTTTACATTAAATAATATATGTAAACAGACTTCTTTGCTCTCCATGCCAACATTTGAGTTAAGGATCAGCTGATTAAAAAAAGAAAGAAAAATATCCCTGTCTTGCTGAAGACTTTTTAAAAACTTACATTTTGTTGCCACTTTTCTATTAAACGCACTCCAGTGTTGCAAATATAGTCATTGTCAAGGTCAGGTTTTGTGTTGAGGTCCTTTATTTAAGACCTACGGTTAACGACAAACCAGGTCAGAGACCATTGGGATGGCTTAGTCAGTTGGGATGGCTAAGAGTCAATTGGAATGGCTTCCAACATTTTCCCAAAAGGCAGTAGGTAGAATTGTACTTCTCAGAATTGAATGTATATATGAATCATTTGAGGATCTTGTGAAAATGCAAATTTTCATATGTTGGTCTAGTATGGAGCCTAAGATTCTGATTTCTTAGGTGCTCCAAGGTGATGCCAATGCTGTAAATTCACATATCACTGTGAGTAGCAAAGGCCGAAAACACAGGCTTCACTAATGGAGTCAGTTCTGACTCATAGTGACCCAGAATAGGGTTTCTGAGGAGCAGCTGGCGGGTTTGAACTGCTAACCTAGTGGTTTGCAGTCCAGTGCTGGTCCTACAGCACCACCCCAGGATTTCTACATTTATGTACTCAAAAATATAGTCTTCCTTTACAAGATGTGGAATTTCCCTGAATAATGAATGTGTTTGTTCATCTAGCTAAAAACGTATTTGGAAAGTGTTCATATTTGTGAAGGAAAGAAAGGAAAAGGGAGCTATGTTTATTGCATATACATTTATGTGCCAGGAATTGTGTTAGGAATTTTAATTTAATTCTGACAAATGGCCAGCTGGTAAAGGTGTATGGTATATCCCCACTTTACCAATGAAGAAGAAAACGTTGAGAGAGATATACTTGTTTTAGGTCAAAACACTTTCACAGTACCATTTTGTCCCCAAGGATCCAATCTTATAAGTGGCCCAAGGTGCCATCTAATTCACCTTTCTGAATAAAATTTCTATGACTTTCAAAAGAAACAATTCAAGCATAATAGAGGCCTGTGACATCATAGTTAGACATTTCATAGCTCTGGATATATTACCAGTCACTTTGTGTCTTTTCAAATGCAGTGATTATACTCAGTAACAGCCTAGTATCTCATCCTTAGGCAAGAAAGCAGGTGTTAGTATTGCCCTCTACCCCCATATTTTCTGTCTTTAGTTGCCCATCTCTGTCTGGGTCCCCTAGATAGCAAAAGAAAGTCAATCCATAAGTTGTTGATGAAAATAATGTCAAGAAATCAGTTTACATTTATTATTCAACTGTCCTGACACTAAAGCTAAGTCAAGAGGGCATGAGAATACTGTGCATCAAACATTTCAAACAGAAATTCAAAAGAAATGCACTTTTAGCTGGCCATGGGTTTAACACACTTCACATTCTATCAATAAACAATTTTTTTTTAAAAAAGGAAAAAGGCAGTAGAGAATAGAAGAGAGCATCTGCACCCAACATCATAAAGTAACTTGGTTTCTGTTGGATCTTGAAAGCAGATCTCATTGGGTCATAGAGTAAGGAACCCGATCCGAGGTAAAGTGTAAAAGGAAGTTATTCTACCAAATTTGGCCCATGATAATATTACTGTGCACCTGTTGTATGCACTATTTTGGGTGCTGGGGGAACTAAAAAGAGAAAAACATAAGATCTGCTCTCAAGGGCCTCACAAGCAAGTACACAAATGACTATCAGACTGGCTTTAGTAAGGTGTTATTATTGTTAAGTGCTGTCGAGTTAGTTTCGATCCATAGTGACCCTGTATAGGGTTTCCAAGGAGCGACTGATGAGCTTGAATCACTGACCTTGCCCTTCAAATGACTTTGCAGTCTGGCACATTAACCCACAGTGCCACACACGGACTCATTAGTAAGGGAAGAGCCAAAAAGAAAGTGTCAATCAAATACATCAGGATTCAGGGGAGTGATCCTGTTGTGGAGCTCAATAAAGGTCCCTGGAGAAAACGGCATTTGAGGGAAGCCTTGCAAGATGGATAGCATTTGTATAGGTAGCCCTGAAAAGGGGGAAGTATCCTGGGAGAAGAAGAAGCATAAGCAAAGAAAGACATAAAACAGGAACTTTTCTAATATGTTCCAGGGCCTCTGGTTTGGCTAGAATGTAGGGAATGTTTGTTGCACCAAAGGGGAAGATCAGGCCAGGGAAGTGGTTGCAGTCCAAAACATTAAAGCCTCTTAATAACTCATTTTTCCAGGGAAGAAAGAGTAAAATGAGGGACTAGTGTTGTTGTCTCAATATCTATCTGTGCACCTTTACGGTGGTGACTAGAAGAGGGCTGTGAGTGAGTGGACACCCCCACCCACTGCTGCAGGCTTCTACGGTGCAGATGCACTGCCTGTGTAGCAAGGCGACAGGCCAATCGGCCACAGTTTTATTTTTGTTTCAAGGTGGTGGTTTTTGTCTCCACTTTTATATTGCTTCTGCTTTTGATCACAAATTTTTCTTAGAGGTGGGAGATTTTTCTCCCTACGTTACCAAAGAAGACTCAACAATCATGGCCATATATCCAAGCTACAAGCATAACCTATAACATTCCACCATTGAGAAAAGAGTGAATAACAGCTGCTAAACATTACATCTGAAAAGGAAAGCCTATTTCCGGATCATATCCACCAGGAGACACTCAGTAAGCATAATAACATGGCAAAAAACATCCATTTAAGCATTAAAAAAACCTACCTAACTACTGTAAATGACAAACAAAACACAACAAAAGATCTTAAAACATGTCCAAAAATGGAAAAGGGTAATTGAGACAAATGAGCTGGAAACAGACAAAGGCTCTCCAGAAGAGGAAGAGCGGGTTTTGGATTTGCCTGAGAAAGAATTCAGAAGAATGATGTGGAAACAAATTCAAATACTCCAAAAAGGGGTAGTGGAAAACAAGGAAGAAGTCAGAAAAGTACTACAAGAGCAATCAAACAAGATCAATACAGAATTGGAAATAATTCAAAACCTGCAAAAAGAGGTCTAGATGCTTAACAATAAAATATCAGAAATGGACAATACACTGAAAGGGGAAAGGAGCAGAATTGAAGAGATGGAAGCCAGAACCAGCGATATAGAAGATAAATCTCTCAATACTGCTAAGATAGAAGAGCAAGCAGAAAAAAATAATTTAAAAATCTGAAGAGAGTCTAAGATTCATGCTGGATAACATAAAGAAGAACAACTTAAGTATTATTGGCATTCTGGAACAGGAAGAACCAGAGAAGTCAACAGAGGAGATAGTTGAAGACCTTCTTGAAGAAAATTTCCCTAACATCTTGAAAGATGAGAACATAAACATTCAAGAAGCCGAATGTACCCCAGTAAGGATAGACCCCAAAAGAAAATCACCAATATATATAATAATCAAGTTCTCTAAAATCAAGATAAGAAGAGAATACTAAAAGGAGCCAGGGAAAAGAGAAATGTTACTTACAAAGGCAAGCAAATCAGATTAAGTTCTGACTATTCATCAGAAACCATGCAGGTAAGAAGGGAGACATATACAAAATCCTAAAAGAAAAAAACTGCCAACCAAGAATCATGTGTCCAGAAAAACTGTCAATCAAATATGATGGTGGAATCAAAACATTCCAGGGCACACAAAAGCTAAGAAATGTTGTCAAAGCCAATCCAGTACTTCAAAACATCCTACAGGGAGTTCTTTGAACTGAAAACCAACAAGAACAGACAAGAAACAGAGACTGACAGGTGTGGCAACACCACCTGAAACTCAGACGATATATAGCAGAATCCACAACAGAACAAAATTACAACAATGAATTCAAAGGAGTTCAACTGAAGTTCAAAATAATAACAATGTCAAAGAAAGGAAAAATGTAGGAACAGAGAGCCAGGTAGTGAGGAGGTCAGGTAGATTATAGAATACAATAGATTCTCTTAAATGGAGGGAAAAGTTAATAGACTATAAGGTAACCCCAAAGAAAGTTAATACTTCACAACTTACCAGGAAAATAAACCACCAAGCAAAACAAGCAAACATGAAAATTAAGACAAAACTGACAAGAAATAGGACCAAAAACAAAAAAAACAAGCTCAGCATAACAAGGTATGCAGAACAAAGCAATGAACAGCATTACCAAAAATTAACATAATGGCAGGAATTAATTCATACCTATTGATAATTTCATTGAATGTCAATGGATTAAATGTACCAGTGAAGAAACAGAGAGTAGCAGAATGGATAAGAAAACAAGAACCTTCAATATGCTGCCTGTAAGAGACATACCTTACACACAAAGACAAAAACAGACTAAAAGTTAAAGGATGGAAAGAAATATACCAAGCTAACTGCAGCAATAAACAAGCAGAAATGGCAATACTAATCTCCAATAAAGTAAACTTTAAGACAAAAACCAGCATAAGAGATAAAGATGGACACTACCTCATGATCAAAGGATCAATTGAGCAAGACGACATAACCATAATAAATATCTACACTCGCAATGAAAGAGCACCAAGATATATGAAGCAAAACTTACTAGAATTGAAGAAAGAAATAGATAAATCTACAATTATAGTGGGAGATTTTAATATGCCATTTTTGAAAAGGGACAAAACAACCAGAAAGAATTTCAACAAAGTTATAGAGGAAATAAATAATACAATCAAACAACTTGACCACATAGATGTGTACAGAGCATTCAACCCAACAAAAGCACAATATACATTCTTCTTCAGTGCACATGGAATATTCTCCAAAATTGACCATGTGTTAGTTCACAAAGCAAGCCTCCATACATTTACAAACATCAAAATCCTACAAAGCATCTTTTCAGACCACAATGCTATAAAACTAGAAATCAACAATACAACCAAGGAAATAAAGTCAAATACATGGAAACTGAATAACA
>NW_006408813.1:984823-986128 GCF_000296735.1 Chrysochloris asiatica | reverse complement strand
GAGATGGATACATTTTTAGAAAAACATGACCTAACTAAACATACACAGAGTGAAGTAGAAAAACATGAACAGACGCATAACAAAAGAAGAAATTGATCAGGTCATCAAAAAACTCCCACACAAAAGAAGTCCAGGTCCGGATAGCGTCACTGGTGAGTTCTACCAAACAATCCGGTAAGAGCTGTCACCAAGTCTGCTCAAATTATTCCAGAATATAGAAGAGGATGGAAAACGTCCTAATACTTTTTATGAAGCAAACATAATCCTCATACCAAAACCAGGGAAGGACATCACTAAAAAACAAAATTATAGACCAATATCCCTCATGGACATAGATGCAAAAATTCTCAACAAAATCCTAGCCAACAGAATGCAGCACCACATCATGGCCGAGTGGATTTCATAAAAAGAATGCAAGCATGGTTCAACATTAGAAAAATGATCAATGTAATCTACCATATAAATAAGCAAAAGGAAAACAGCCACATGGTCATATCGGTTGATGCAGAAAAGGCACTTCACAAAATCCAACATCCATTCCTGATAAAAACACTCAACAGAGTAGGAATTGATGGGAAGTTCCTCAACATAATCAAGAGCACATACACAAAACCAGCAGCCTACATCACTCTCAGTGGAGAGAAGCTGAAAGCCTTCCCTCTGTGAACAAGAACCAGACAAGGATGCCCTTTGTCACCGCTTCTATTCAATATTGTTTTGAAAGACTTAGACAGAGCTATAAGATAGGGAAATTAAAGGCATCCAACTTGGCAAAAAGGAAACAAAACTCTCTCTATTTGCAGACGATATGATCCTATACGTAGAAAACCCCAAAGGCTCAGTAAAAAAGCTACTAGACATCATTGGAAGATTCAGCAAAGTAGCAGGGTATAAGATCATCATACAAAAATCAGTTGGATTGCTCTATAGTAACAGTGACAGAGCTAAAAAGGACATTAGGAAAGCAATACCCTTTACAACAGCTACCCAAAGGATGAAATATTTAGGAAAAATATAACCAGAGAAACAAAGGGCCTATATAAAGAAAATTACAGAACAGTACTACAAGAAACCACAAGAGACTTAAAACAGTGGAAGAACATACCATGTTCCTGGATAGGAAGACTCAACATTGTGAAAATGTCAATACTGCCCCAAATAATTTACACATATAATACAATCCCAATCCAGATTCCAACAACATTCTTCAAAGAGATGGAAAAGACAATTACAAACTTTATATGGAAAGGAAAGAGACCCAGGATAAGCAAAGCACTGCTTAAGAAGAAAAACAGAGGGAACCTG
>NW_006408813.1:963308-971219 GCF_000296735.1 Chrysochloris asiatica | reverse complement strand
CCAACAAACATATGAAGAAATGTTCATGATCACTAACCATCAGAGAGATGCAAATCAAAACAACAATGAGATATCATCTCACACCAGCAATAACAGCAAAGATAAAGAAAGTAGATGACAATAAATGCTGGTGACGATGCAGAGAGACTGGGACCTTCCTACATTGTTGGTGTCATTGCAAAATGGTCCAACCACTCTGGAAAGCAATAAGGCGCTTCCTCAGATGGTTGGAAATAGAAATACCTTATGATCCAGCAATTCCTCTACTTGGTATTTACCCACAAGAAATACGAGCCATAACACCAGTAGATATATGCACACCAATGTTCATAGCAGCACTATTTACAACAGCAAAAAGATGTGGAGACAGCCTAAATGCCCATCAACTGAAGAATGGAAAAACAAACTGTGGTACATATACTCAATGGAATACTATGCTACCTTGAAGAACAACAAGGAAGCTGTAAGCCACCACATAACATGGATGAACCTTGAGGACATTGTGCTGATTGAAATTAATCAGTTGCAAAAGTAGAAATACTGCATAGGACCATTATTGTAAAAGACTAAGAAAAAGAACCCAACTTAAAAGGGATGGGGGGTTATATATATAATTACTGATCACCAGGATGTATGGGATGAAAGGAGGGGACAAAGGGAGGGGAAGATAGAGTACATGGTAGTAAATAGACATAGGATAGCTTGGGTGCTGGGGGTGGGGCGGGCAATACACAAGAAGGGGGAGGGGAATGGAAGAACAAGACTGATGGGAGAACAGGTAGGCAGGTTTGCATGGGCTAAGTGGGACAGAGGTAAATGATGTTGTATGCACATCCTTGGAACAACAGGGCTTCAGAATACAGAGATTGAGGCATGGTTTGAATGTGTAAAAGAGGGGAATAATGTTAAGATGCATGGCTATCTTTTGAATCTTGGTATCCCTTGCCTACCATTGTGAAATAGACACTTGAGGAGGGTGGAAAGGAATAGCCAGAAACATCACAATAGAAAGCTTGTAAGTCTGTCTTCAGCTTATAACTGATTGGTATACCTTAAAGGGGGCTAGAAGTTGCCCAGTGAAAGAGGCCTCCTGTGGAACTTTTGCATTGCATAAAACCGTAGGTAGAAACCACCATCCCATCCAGAATTGTCTGAGTTGGGAAATTTCCACTGGAAAGGACAAGTAGACTAACCTGGAGCAGCTGGAAGAACAGAAGATACTTCGAGAAGGAAGACCAGCAGGAAAAATCAGAAACAATAACAGCAGTCTGATTGATTACTACAAGAACAAGTAAGCTGTTCGCCTGGGAGCCATCAAGGCAAGTGGTCGGGTCCCCTCAGAGCAAACTTCCTTCCAAGACTAAGACTTAAGGGGAATACACGAGCAAGTATGTGGTCTGGCTGGTGACCACGCTGGTCACTGATAAGGGGAAAAGGGGTATAAAACAGCAATGAATTTGGGATCTAAGTCCGGTTGAGTTCAAGAGACTCCTGTGAACCCAGGTGGAGGCCTGGATGGCCAGCTGTATGGCAAGACCCGGGGATTCCTGGGCCCAGAGGCAGTGACATGGCCACAGAGGACTAGAGAGGAGAGTGAAGCATCCAATTGATATAAAGTGAGGAGAGATGCAAAAGAACACCCATACCTGCAGATAGTACCCACTTGACCTGGCTTCTATGGCTGGATAATCAGAACTTGACTAGAGGAAGAAAGAAGAGGGAAGAAAAAAAAAATGTGACCCACCACAATTTGATGAACTTTACCTATACTTATGGATGTAGTAGCTTAAAAAAGGGAACAAATCTTTACAGCAAGGATCACTCCCACCCCCTCGGTATACAAGGTTGACAGGAATGGGCAACTTAGACATTGGCTATTCAAAATGTGGTGGTGGGGGGGGCGGCCTATAAAGGCAAGAAGTTACTGGCTTACAAGCTTTCAAGAGGGAGCCTAGTTCCAGACTGTGCAGGGGTAGATAGAACCTCCACGGAATAATTTCCAATCTGTTGGGACTGGGCTGATGAAGGGAAATGAGGATAAGACTTTTGTGGTACAATAGTGAATAATTGCCATCAGGGCTGACTGTGAGGGTCGGAAACATAGAGGTAGATGTTTTTTGAGAAAAGGAGGAGAGTGATTGATTTTGTAGCCCAGGAGCGGAGGTCCTTGGGACCATCAAGTGAGAAGAGTGGAGAGCGTTACCCTACACAGAGAGGTAGGGACACCAGGGATGGAGACAGAGACAACGACGTGGACAGATGGAGCGGCTGGGGACACTGGACTTAGGGAGGAAGAGCGGCTATGTGCTGACGGCCAGGGGGGCGGGCCTGTGTGGTGTACCCTTTGGTTATTTGATGATGCATGGAGGGGATTGTAATCATTGCAATGAAACGAAATACAATAGGATGAGTGTAAAATTGATGTTCTCCCTTGTAAACCCACATAATTCACAATAAAAACTTTAAAAAAAAAAAAGCTCATGGAAAAATTCCATAATCTTTTCATTCCATTTTTCCATGAATTTTTTGAAGCCCACTCGTGTGTGTGTGGTGCTGTGGGTTAATGTGCCAGACTGCACAGCTGTTTGAACTGCAAGGTCGGCAGTTCAAGCTCACCAGCTGCTCCTCGGAAACCCTATAGGGTCGGTATGGGTCGTAACCAACTCAGCGGCACTTAACAGCAACAACATATATATACATATAACTGGTAGGATGACAGTTAATTTTGAAATTTTCATAAATAATATATATAATTTTTTATAAAAAAAAATTTTTAATTCAGTATCACCATACCAGTTACTAAGACATATTACAAAGCCAGAATGATAAGAAGTCAATGTGGTACTGATTCAGTAAACAGTCCAATGGATCACAGTTGAGTACTCAGAAACACCCAGATATTATTTACTACTACCCTAGTAGCCAAGACAGTGAACAGCATTCCGAACATAGGGATCCAGGCTACTGGAAAAAAGTTCTCTAACTGATATCCTTAGCTCCAGGTTTGCCCACTTCAATCCACTCTCCCTCCTGCAGTTACAGCCCTAAACCATTTACTACCTGATTAAAATTCCCCAGTGTTTCATTATCATTATCTACACAGTGAAGTCCACATTCCTAAGCCTGCATTCAAAGGACCTTCATGTTCAGGCCCCAGCCTAATTCTTCCAGTCTTAGCTCTAAGTTTTCTCCACTATGCACCTTATCTAATCCAGTTATTTTCCATTTCTGTTTTCATCAGTGAACCACTTTCCCCCATCAAATGAGATCTTGTATGGAAGTCTAATACAAAAATAGATCAAAGTAGAAGTGCCTTGGTTGAAACCGGGATAGGTAGTCCTCCAGGTCCACCTGTTTGACTTTCATGCTTCCCTGCAGAATTCCCTGAAGCATTTCCAGAAAACCTGATTTGAAACCATATTCTATTCAAGCTGAAATACTCCATGACTCACTCCCAATGCCTCTAAACTCTGTCCCCCACCCTGACTTTCCTTCAGGACTATTTGTGCATGTCCAATTCCTAGCTACACTCAAGGCCCAGTCAGATGTCACCTCCTCCATGAAGTTTTCCTTGTTCTCAATAGACATGATTCTTTTCTCCTTTGAACATATCTCTTTTGAGGCCCTTACTATGTTATTCCCTGCATCTGGGAAATTGACTTATAATTGTGCATAGGCCATAAGCTCCTTAAAAATGAGTGGACATTCTGTGTTTACCTGAAGGAATGACTGAAACATCATTGTAGCCCCAACAGCTCCAGTAGATTTGTTTGTTGAATGTATAAATGAGTTGAGTGTATAAACGAGTGAACACATTTCCGATATTACATGAAATAAGACCAATTTTAATTGAGCTTATTTAACTTGTTTCTCTTTCTTTTGGTCATAAAAATTGACAATGTATTCAGTCCCCTGTGGCTCCTAAAGACTTCAATAAGCTGCCAAAGAACATTACTGAATTTATGATTGGATTAATGAAAAGCTTGTAGCAAAATTATCCTAGTGAGGAAATGATCCTTTTGGGAACTTCAATTTCAACTGGAAAGACAACATTAGTTTTAAATGAAATAAAAATACCTCATTGTGTTGACTTTGCACAGCTGATAAATATGCCAGAAGGAGTTTGTCCCAGAGCACCCTGCAGTAGATGCAAATAAGAAGAATCTCACCATGGCAAACTGAAGAAAATCGAGGCATGCTGTGTGACCTAAGAAAAGTTATTCGCCTTCTTGAAACCTCTATTTCTGTTTTTCACTGTGTAAATAGAGTTTCATCTCAATGATCTCCAAGTTTCACTCTAGTCAAATCTATTTATGGTTCTTTAGAACTTCCAGGATTGGAAACAGACCACTGAACAAATGTACAGACAGCTACTCTCCTTCAGTACCTTTCATTCAGTCCCACTCTTCCTTGAGGATCCTCTTTCAGTCATCCTCCTTGCCCTTGTCAGTAACCTACTGGATACATGTAAGTAGTTGTTATGTGTGTGCTGTTGAGTCAGTTCTGACTTATAGTAGGAAAGGTAAATGAAAACCTGACCAGGAAAAAAAGAACTGTATCAGCAAATAGATCACTCATCCCTCTTGCCTCCAAATATCCAAGTGGTTGAAAACGAGTGAGAATTCCAGCTACAGTCTACACCTGATGCTGCATCTCATCCCAGGGTAATCATACCACATGTCATATCAACACGATATATCCCTACATTCCAGGATCGCTGGTCACCTTCACTTATAGTACCTGTGCCATGGTTCACTATGGTTCTGAAGAACTGTCAATCCTAAATAAGAGAAGCTGTTTCCTCACACTTCATTTTCTTTTCACTACACAAGTATAAGGAGTCCATTCTGAGCTCCTTTCTGAAAACAACACAGTAAGTCTATTTTAAGCAACTTTTATCTGTCTTTATCATTGGCACTGGAGAAATAGTCTATTTTCTGTTCAAGCAGTTCAGGTCAGTAGCAGATGTGACTTTTGCATTCAGCAGACAGGGGTTTGAAATCTGCCTTCACCAAGAATTAGCTACCTGATTTTGATCAAGTTAATTCCCCTCTCAGGCCCTCAGTTTCTGTCAAATATAGATGATAATAGTGCCTTCCTCAAATGATTGATGTGTGGAATAAATAAGACGATGCTTGTATTAAAATCGTAAAACAGTGCTTCACACATAATTTAAAAATTCAATAAATGTTGGCTATTTAAGTCCTAGTGTGATGCTGTGGGTTAATGTGCTGGATTGCAAAGTTGGTTTGAACCGTAAGGTCAGCAGTTCAAGCTCACCAGTCACTCCTTGGAAACCCTATACAGGGTCACAATGGCTCAGAACCAACTCGACAGCACTTAACAACAACAACAACATTAAAGCTTTCTACATAACTGTTTGCTGTTATTATTTGCTGTGAGTCAGTTCTAGTTCAAAGCAACCCTGTACAGCATTTCTGAGACCAAAAATCTTTGTTGTTGTTGTTATGTGCCGTGGAGTCAGATCTGACACATAGTGACCCCTTACAGGGTTTCTGAGGCTGTAAATCTTCACAGGAGCTGAAAGCCTCAGCTTTCTCCCGCGGAACAGATAGTAGTTTCGAACTGCTGACCCTGAGGTTAGCAGCCCAATTCATAACCACTACACTACCAGAGCTCCTTACTGTAAGTCTTTACATGAAGAGAAAGCCTCATTTTTTCCCCACTTTCTACATAAGTATTGTTGTTGTTAAGTGCCATTAAGTATTCTGACTCATACTCACCCTGTGTAGGGTTTCTGAGGAGCGGCAGGTGGGTTTGAATTGCCAACCTTGCAATTAGCAGTACAGTGCTTATCCCACAGTGCCACACCAGGGCTCATTCTGCATAATTAAGCCTCAATAATTTTGAACAAGGTGTAATCGGTGGCAATTGGGAAATAGAGAGATGCCTATCAGAATTCATTATTACAATATTAAAATAACATTTATATTGTTGTTAAGTGCCGTCGAGTCGGTTCCGACACATAGTGACCCTGAACAGGGTTTCCGAGGCTGTAAATCTTTACAGGAGCAGAAAGCCTCATCTTTCTCCCATGGGGCAGCTGATAGTTTCGAACTGCTGACCTTGCAGTTCACAGCCCGATTCGTAACCACTACACTACCAGAGCTCCTTATATAGGGCATATAAATCCTGGTGTGGCACTGCAGAATAAAGCAAGGTCCGTTTGAACCACAAGGTGGGCAGTTCAAACTCACCAGCTGCTCCTCGGAAACCCTATACAGGGTCACTATGAGTCAGAACCTACTCTATGCGGGGTCGCTATGAGTCAGAACCAACTTGATGGCATTTAACAACAACAACAATAACAAGTACTTTACATCTATTAATTATTTAATTTCTGCAATGATCACATGAAGTAGGCTTTATTGTTATCATTAGTTCCAGTTCACAGATGAGGAAACTAAAACACAGAACAATTAGGAAACTTGCCCACAGTCACATTGTTAGTAGATGACAAAACCAGGGTACAAAGCCAGGCTGTCTGCAGTCCTAAGTGTACAATGCAAAAATGGAAAGGCACGGGAAATAAGGTTGTAACACTTCCAATCATTTGCTCTCTTCTCTTGGAGTAAGTGATCAGTAATTAAAATTAGCACATTATTCACATCTCACAGTTGTGGGCAAACTGCCGCCACTCAAAGGAGAGAGTGGCAAGAAATGTGTTGGTCTTCCCTGATGAGAAGGGAAATGTTTCTTCATCGATCTTGATTCACTGAGACTGGGTTCATCCAACCCTTCTTTCAATCAATGGAAAAATGTAACTTGGAATACACAAAAATAATGCTTTTATGGCAAATGACTCTTACCTAAACACGCAGTTACAATTTGCTCATTAAAGTGCGTACAAGATTCTTTAAAGCTCTTTCTACATGCTTCTTATTCACTTCCCTCCAAAAGTAACCAGTGCAGTTAGTGCTTGAGAGGGAGAGAAACCAAGCACACTTTCTTTTCATTCATTGAGCAATTACAACACGCCAGGTGCTAGTCTAAAAGCTTTACAACCATCATGCCTCTTAATTCTCAGTACAGCCCAAAAGGTTTAGTCTTACTATCATCCCCATTTCACAAATTGAAAAACCAGGGGTTTGAAAAGTTCAGTTCTTACCTAAGAGTGTATTAGTTAGGAAGTGGCAAGAGGGACTCCTGTCTTCCCTCGGTTGCGTGCTTTTGAAACCCTCACTCTGGCCATCCTCTAGCTATCCTCTCACTGGGCAAGGAATCTATAGGGTCAAGGGAAGGTGCCCACCCCAAACCTGGGCATCCTCCACCCTGTTTCTACACCAAACACAGACTAGCTGGGATACCAGAATTTCCTGCCCAAAGGACTCCAAACGCACTTCCAAGGCTTGACTAGGTCTCTTCCCTGTGTCAAAGGCAAATGGTACGCCTGACCTAAGCCATGATATTTTTAATAACCTCATATGCATGTGAAAACTGGACAGTGAATAAAGAAGACCGTAGACAAATTGGTGCATTTGCATTATGGTGTTGGAGGAGAATATTAAAAGTATCATGAGCTGCCAAAAGAACAAACAGATCTGTGTTGGAAGTACAGCCAGAGTGCTCCTTGGAGGCCAGGATGTCCAAATTTCATCTCTCATATTGTCAGGAGGGACTAGTCACTGGAGAAGGATATCACGTTTGGAAAGGAAAAAGATGAAAACCCCCAGCAAGATGGATTGGCAACAAGTGGTCGGGCCCCCTTAATGCAAACCCCCTTCCAAGACTCAACGGAAATATGTGATCTGATTGGTGACCACATGCATGGCCGATAGGGGGAAGTGGGGTAAAAGCAGCAATGAAGCGACAAGCTAAGCCCTACAATGTTCGGTGGGCTTCTGTGGACCCAGATGGGGACCTGGTTGGCCAGCAGTGTGGGGAGACCTG
>NW_006408813.1:953545-958747 GCF_000296735.1 Chrysochloris asiatica | reverse complement strand
AACCTTCTAAGTATTCCTTTATATGTGGTTCAGAGTTCTGGGACCATCCCCTGAGCCTGCTTGGTCGGGTATTCTGTGTTGTGTTGGCGGAGCTCTCTGCTATAATTCCACCCGATCCGCCATCTTGTTTTCTGTCTGGATTTACTTCTTCCAAAACAGATTTGTTTGTTCTTCTGACAATCCATGGAACTTTTAATATTCTTCTCCAACACCATAATTCAAGTGCATCAATTCTTCTATGGTCTTCCTTATTCATTGTCCAACTTTCACATGTATATGAGGTGATTAAAAATGCCATGGCTTGGGCTTACCTTAGTCCTCAAATTGATATCTTTGTTCTTGAACACTTTAAAGAGGTCCTGTGCAGCAGATTTGCCTAATGTAGTATGTCATATGATTTCCTGACCATTGCTCCATAAGTGTTGTTTATGGATCCAGACAAAATGAAGTCTTTAATAACTTCGGTCTTTTCTCTGCCTATCTTGATGTTATTTATTGGTCCAGTTAAGAGGATTTGCATTGAGGTGCAATCCATACTAATGGCTGTAGTTTTTTATCTTTATCGGTAAATATTTTAAGTCCTCTTCATTTCCAGCAAGCAAGATTGTATCATATGCATATCACAGGTTGTTAATGAGTCTTCCTCCAATCCTGATGCCATGTTCTTCTTCAGATAATCCAACTTCGAGGAGCAATAAACAACATCCATATAAATGGAGAAAATATTGAAGTTGTCAACAACTTCATTTTGCTCAGATCAACCATCAGTGTTCATGGAAGCAGCAGTCAAGAAATCAAACAATGTATTGAATTGGGCAAATCTGCTACACAAGACCTCTTTAAAGTGTTGAAGAGCAAAGACTTGAGAACTAAGTGGCGGCTGACTCAAGCCATGGTATTTTCGATAACCTCATATGCATGCAAAAGCTGGACAGTGAATAAGGAAGATCATAGATTGAATTGATGCATTTGAATTATGGTGTTATTTTGAATATTGAAAGTGCCATGGACTGCCAAAAGAACAAACAGATGTGTGTTCTAAGAAGTACAGCCAGAATGCTCCTTGGAAGCCAGGATGGCTAGACTTCGTCTCTCATCCTTCAGACATATTGTCAGGAGGGACCAGTAGCTGGAGAAGGATATGATGTTTGGTGAAGTGGAAGGTCAGAGAAAAAGAGGAAGACCCCCAGCAAGATGGATTGGAACAGTGGCAGCAGCAATGGGCTCAAACGTAGCAATGGTTATGAGGTTGACCCAGAATAGGGCAGTGTTTCATTCTGTTGTGCATAGGGTTGCTATGAGTCGGTACTGGCTTGATGGCACCTAACAACAACAAGAGGATTATTTGCTCAGCATACAGATTAAATAAATATGGTGAAAGAATACAACCCTGGAGCACACCAGTTCTCATTCCAAACCATTCAACATCCCCTTGTTCTGGTCGAACAACTGTCAGTGTATGTACAGGTTCCTCATGAGCACAATGAAGTGTTCTGGCATACCCATTCTTTGCAATGTTATCCATAGTTTATCATGATCCATATAGTCAATAAAGCACAAGTGAACACCTTTCTGGTTTTCTCTGTTATCAGCCAAGGTCCAACTGACGTCAGCAATGATTTATCTCACTCCAAATCCTCTTCTGATTCCAGCTTGAATTTCTGATAGTTCCTTGTCAATGCTACTGCTGCAATAATGTGTGAATTTTCTTCAGCAAAATTTTTCTTGCATGTGATATGAATGATATTGAGAGATGATTTCCACATTCCATTGTGTCACCTCTCTTTGAAATGGGCACAGATAATGAATCTTTTCTGCTAGCTGTCTTCCAAATTTCTTGGTAGACAGTATTTGTCAAGGAAGCCTAGCTTGCCCCAGCTTACTCTTATCCCAGTCTTTCAAAGTTAAGGGTATATTTACACCCTCATATCCATCTGACAGGAAGCTCTGGTAGCATAGTGGTTATTGAATTGGGCTGCGAACCTTAAGGTTAGCAGTTCGAAACTACCAGCTGCTCCACAGGAGAAAGATGAAGATTTCTGCTCCCATAAAGATTTACAGCCTTGGAAACCCTGTACAGGGTCGCTATGGGTTGGAACTGACTCGACGGCACTTAACAACAACAACATCCACCTGACAGAAACATGCTCTTCTCATAGGAGTCAGCTCAAATCCTACTTCTATCAGGAAGTCCTTCTAGAGGTTATCAATTAGAACTTTTTTGCCTCTCTGCTCTTGTTTCATTTCTTCTTTCATCTGTCTGGTCACACCTATTATAAGCTCCATCTCTCTCCTCCGTTTGTGATTGTGAATCACTAAAAAGCAAGAACTAAAGGCTTATCTATCTGCTTGTCCCTCCCTTGTTGCTCAGTGAAGTGTCTTTCCCAAAAGGCATCTTTAGAGATGGTTGTTGAAGGAAAGATGAGAAAAGAGAAAAGAGAGACAGTTTTCCTTGTAGAGAAAGTAAAGAATATGAAGCAAACAGAAAAGTCCCTCACATAGGAGAGGCAAACTTAACTAACATGTGCCTTTTTTTATGGGGCATTTCAAACATATAAAAAAGTAGAATTTAGTATAATAAACCTCCACGTACCCTTCTCCAGTTTCAACAATGAGGAACTCATAGACAATCTTGTTTTACCTATACCATCACCCACGTCCCCTACCCAAATCTGGGGTTATTCTGAAGCAAATCCCAAAAATCTTATTGCATCCTTAAGAATTTCAGAATGAAAAGCACAAGTTGGTTTATTAAGAGTTTGGTATAACCAAGCCCAGCTGAGCAACCACTGAAAACTGACATGACCTGACTAGAATTAATGTTGACAACTGCAGAGACTTGTGGGGCTGGGACCTATGCAGACAGATGACCTGTGTGTGAGCAGGCAAGACAGTTTCTCCTCCTTTCTACTCTGATCCTTAGTGGCTAGGGACTGGGGCAGCATGGGGCCCATGCCCATGGCTTCTCACTGAGCTGGTCATCTTTCTTTCCTCGTTTTAAACCCTGTACATAGTGATTTTAGACACCTTTGTACACATCCATACTGACTTGTCTTAATTCTGTCAAAGCCTTCTCCCTCTCCCCTGGAGCTGTCTGGGAATTCTGGCTTATTGTTGCGGGCAGTTTTTTACTTCCTTTGTGCTTAACTTGTTGAAATACGAAAGGGGTTGGACAGTGTCAGACAATATGGCCCCCGTCACGCCACATTTTACTTTGAAATCATCTTTAAGGGCTTTGCTCCTTGACACAGATGGTCTCCATATCCTAGGAGATGGTCTTTTGGCACGAAAATGAAAAAGCTGTGCCCCCTGTGAATCAAGAAACTTGGCGAGTTTATTCTGGCTCAAATCAAACGGACACTTCATTGTCCTCGGGCTTCTTAGTTTCTTCTCCTAGAGCGAGCATTTTTGATTCCTCTTGTTAAGTGCATACATGAGTTTACACTCTTGTTTCCCACCTAATTTAAAACTAAAACAAACAAACGAAACAGCTGTTATGGAGTTGATTCTGACTGCTAGCGACCCCCTGTGTGTAAGAGTAGGACTGTGATCCCTCGGGCTGTCAGTGACTGATCATTTGGAAGTAGATGTCCAAGTCTTTCTTTAGAGACACCTCTGGGTGGACTCAAACCTCTGACCTTTTTGTTAGCAACTGAGCACATTCACTATTTGCATCACCTAGGGACTCCTTCCCACCTAGTGGTGGGCACCTATTCACACTAAGGTTCTGCTCCACTTTTCTAGCTTTCATCTTTAGTACTGACACATATTTGATCATCTGGCTGAGTCCACTTCTTGCATCCCAGAAGCCCCATTAAGAAGGCCTGTGTCTCTTCCTGTCTATATTTGGTCCATCCTTTCACAGCCTGCTGTTAATTGTTCCTTTCTTGCCATTTTAGTTCTGTGATTGCCACCCCCTTGTGACCTTCACTTTCTTCCTTAGTAGCCTTTTGGCTTTTTGGCAATTAATACTTCTCTTACAGTAAGAGAAGTAAGTAAATTTTAATCACTTTTTCAGTCTCATTTCCTGACTTGTTTCGTACTTCACTGATTCTGGTTCTGTGGCTGGAGAAACACACCATTGTTTTCATTCAGCTTCTCCCTATTTAGTCCCAGTAAGTTTTTGCTTTCCTTACATCTCTTATGGATCAGAGTCTGTTTTCCACCCAATGGACCAAACTGACATCAGACAAATAATTCTCCTGAAAAACATTCCATGTCCACTTCATTGATGTACTGTATACTTCTTCATGGCATTTATCAAATTATGATATATCCAATGGATGCAGAATCAGGTATTTAATTCCCTTCCTCCTCATTACTAAACTACAAGAAGGCAGGGATGGCATCTGGGTCCTCAATAAATAGCTGTTGAAAAAGTACCTAAATTAAGTTACTGAATGAGCTCTAAATAAATTTCTCTGGACATTTCTTATGCTCTATAATTCTGATAGTACCCTTTTTGTTTTATTTATAAGAACAAACCAAACCAATAGTTGTGGTGGAAAAAAAACTTTTTTTCCACAATTCCATATACTTCAAGCTAGGCACTGCTCTATTATTATTATTATTTGTATCAGCTATTATAAGTTAGCACTTATTTAACTTTTAAATCCCCAGTTTGCATTATTAATTGATTCTTATTTTTGTGAGGATTAATTTTTTAACAGCCAAGCAGTCATAATACAATGTAAGGCATTTTTAATGGTAACTGATCACTTATACTATAAACTACTTTTTTTGTTTTGTTTTGTTTGAGCAACAAAAATATTTTATTCTAAGGCTGGTTCAGCCCCAAATCCTTTTCGTCCAACTTGAAAGTGTCAGCATTGTGAGAGAAACAACACCCCTTAATCCTTAAAATGACATAGTTAATTAGAGTGCAAAACAAATTGCCCTCTGATTACTGAATGTTTATAGCAATAGTGAAGGCTACAGATCTGTTATTTCATTTGAAAACTTTACAAATTTCAGTAAGAATTGAAAATGTATAAGCTTTCTCTTAAACCAAGGTAATAAGGCAAGAAAGGGAAATAAAAGGCATTCAAATTGGCAAAGAAGTAAAACAATTCCTATTTGCAGATGATATAATTCTATACATAAAAAAATCCCAGAGACTCAACAGGAAAGCTACCTCTTTCAATCTAGTGAAAATGTCAATACTACCCAATACTAGACAGACTAGGAAGAAAGAGTGACAAA
>NW_006408813.1:952522-953253 GCF_000296735.1 Chrysochloris asiatica | reverse complement strand
AGACAGAGGCAGAGACGATGAAGTGGAGTGATGAAGCGGCTGGGAACTTTGGATCCAGAGAGGGAGAGGGACTGTGTGCTGAAGAATGGGGACGGGGAGTGTAGGGGGCGGGTTTATAGGGCATATCCTTTGGTCGGTTGATGATGCATGGAGGGGTTTGGAACCATGGCAATTAAACAATATACGGTGGAATGAATGTAAAACTAAAGTTCTCTCATGTAAACTATAATATAGTTCACAATAAAACATGAAAAAAAAAAAAAAAAAGGTGGATTTGCAAAGTGGCAGCATCAATGGGCTCAAGCGTAGCAACAATTGTGAGGTTGGCCCAGAACTGGGCAGTGTTTCGTTCTGTTGTACTACAAGTGTGAGCACCTAGAGGGGTGAGGGACGAGATTTCTTAAGTGAATTTTGGAAACAAGGCCTTCAGGCATTGACTAACATGTGCATAAGGCCTTGTTTGGAGAGAAATAGAATCCAGAGTGAGAACAGAGGCCAGGGGACTGGGACCCGGGATCAGCTTTTCACATGCGGCCACGTTTCAGCCCATAATTTTGAGGATTCCAAGATTCTTACATTTTAACTTGGCTTTTCAGATTATTGCTGCTATTGCTGTTAGGTGCTGTTGAGTCAGTTCCAACTCATAGCAACCCTATCCTGCCTCTGTGTCAATCCATCTCATTGGGATGGGGGCTTTCTCTTTTTTACTGACCCTCCTCTTTTCCAAGCAT
>NW_006408813.1:948752-950572 GCF_000296735.1 Chrysochloris asiatica | reverse complement strand
ATGAGACTTTCTGCTCCCATACAGATTTACAGCTTTAGTAAAATCTATGCAGGGTCACTATGAGACAGAACCTGACTTGAAGGCACACAGCGACAACAGCATAAGCCAGTTTATGGGAACCCTAGTGGAATCCTGGTGTGGCGCTGTGGGCTAATGCATCAGACTGCAAAGCCATTTGAACAGCAAGGTCAGTGGTTCAAGCTCACCAGCTGCTCCTTGGAAACCCTATACAGGGTCGCTATGGGTTGGAATCAACTCAACGGTACTTAACAGCAACAACAAGTTGCATAGTACTAACTTAAAAATTGGAAGTTGAAACCCACAGGCTCTGTGTGCTGGAAAGATGTGGCAATCTGCTTCCATAAGCATTGTTGTTGTTTATAAGGTGCCATCGAGTAGTTTCTGACTCAAAGCTACCCTAAGTACAATAGAACTAAACATTCCTTGATCCTGCACTATTCTCACAACAGTTTTGCAAGTCCTATGGTGCAATTCTACTCTGTCCAATAGGGTCACTATCAGTCAAAATTAACTTAATGGCAAAGTATTTGGTTTTTTGTTTTGTTTATGCCCCAATTGTTGTTGTTGTTTTTAAGTGCCGCTGAGTCAGTTCCGACACATTACGACTCTTTATAGGGCTTCCAAGGAGTGACTGGTGGGTTTGAACTGCTGACCTCACGGTTATCCTACAGTGCCATACCAGGACTCCTGTTAGGTGCTGTTGTATAGTGGCAGGAAATAGCTAAGTGAGTAGATATGCTAGAGAGTATATGTGTATGTTGCCTTTTAAAGAATTATGGAAAAAATACAAACAAATAACAGAGTTGTATGGGTCTGAGTGTAAATGGTATTTAAATATCTTTCTCATTCTTTGACTTGTTTTGAGGCATTCAATTGAATCTTCTGAGATTAAGAGGTGCTAAGAGGATAAATTATGGTGATCTCAGACAGGTCTCTTTCAAAGGTTTCTTACTAATAAAGATTTTGAATATAATTGGAAGGAATCCAGTTACTATATTTTATGTTCAATTCAGAACATCATTAGACCTGAACTAAAATCCAAGTTTTACCAATCTCTAGCCATGTGAGAATGTGAGAACTTGCTTTACTTTTTTTGATCATTATTTTCCTGTCTATTTCCTCATATGTAACACAATTTCAAAAACTTGTTTATGTTATATGTATAATACAGATAACTGACAAATATTACTATATTTTCCACCCACTGAGCCAAACTGACATCAGACACATTTTAGATTTATGGTTGCCAATCCTTGGGGACTTCACTTTCTTTATATAAATATCCCCTTAAAATCAAGTACAAGAAAGAGCCCCTTTAAAAATCAATTAACACCAGCAATAACACCAAAGATCAAGCAAGCAGAGGACAATAAATGCTGGTGGGGATGTGGAGAGACTGGGGCACTCCTGCATTGCTCATGGGATTGCAGAATGACCCAACCTCTCTGGAAAGCAATATGGCGCTTCTTCAGAAGGTTGGAAATAGAAATGACTTATGATCCAGAAATGCCTCTACTTGGTATTTACCAACAAGAAATATGAGCCATAACACGAGAAGATATATGCACACCAATGTTCATAGCAGCAGTACTTACAAAAGCAAAAAGATGGAGACAGACTAAGTGCCCATCAACTGAAGAATGGAGAAACAAACTGTGGTACATACACACAATGGACTATTATGCTACCTTAAAGAAGAAGAATAGCAAGAAAGCTGCAAGCCACCGCATAACATGGATGAACTTTGAGAGAAATTAGTCAGTCACAAAAAGAGAAATACTGCATAGGACCACTACTGT
>NW_006408813.1:947322-948266 GCF_000296735.1 Chrysochloris asiatica | reverse complement strand
TTTTTTTTTAAATCAATTAAAAGAAAATGAATATCTCAAAAGAAAATTGGGCAAAGTATATGAAGAAGCAGTTCACAGAAAAGAGTATTTGAATGGTGACTAAAATGATGTTAGCTCCTGAATTACCAAAAAATACAAATTCAAATTTCAAAAGAGACTTTATTGCACACTATCCATTTGGCAAAATGGTAAAGAAATGGACCCCTTCATACACTGCAGTGAGATATAAATATGAAGCCTCTTTTCACCATATCTAATTAAGTTATCTACCACTTGTCTGTCAGTTTGTCATACTGTGGTGGCTTGTGAGTTACTGTGATTCTGGAAGGCATACCACAGGTGTTTTAAATACCAGCATGGTCACGTATGGTGGACAGGTTTCAGATGACCTTCCAGATGAAGACAGACTAGAAAGAAGGAGTGACAAACTACTTCTGAATATTTAGTCACTGAAAACCTTATGAATAGCAGAGAAACACTGTACGATATAGTGCCAGAAAATTGACCCCTCAGTTTGGAAGGCAGTCAAAATGCGACTGGGGAAGAGCTGCCTCCTCAAAGTAGAGTCGACCGTGATGATGCAAATGGAGTAAAGCCCATGGGAGTAAAGCCCATGGGAGTAAAGCCCACGTGACCTTTATTTGCTGATGGGTCACAACTCAAAATGAAGAGAAACAACTGTAAACATCCGTTAAGAATCAGAATACGGTATGTACAAAGTATGCATCTAGGAAACTGGAAATTGTAAAAAAATTAAATGGAACACATAAACATGTATATCTTAGGCATTAATGAGCTGAAATGGACTGGTATTGGCCATTTTGAATCTGACAACCACTTGGTTTACAATAACGGGAATGACAAATTGAAGAGGAATGGTGTTGCATTCATTGTCAGAAAGAACATATCCAGATCAGTCATGAGGTACAATGCTGTCTGTGATA
>NW_006408813.1:936083-946248 GCF_000296735.1 Chrysochloris asiatica | reverse complement strand
TCAAGCTGGGGGAACTGAAGAAAAAATTCCAGCTTCGACTTTCATTATTGAATGATTCTCTGGGCAAATTATTGAATGATACAGAAAACATCAAAAGAAGATGGAAGGAATACGCAGAGTCACTGTACCAAAAAGAAATGGTTGACTCCACTGAATTGTTTCCAACCTGTCTGGATGGGGTTAATAAAAGGTGAGGTGGAAAGGACTTTTGTGGTTCAATAGGGAATGATTGTTATGAGGTCTGACAGTGAGTGTTGGAAAGGTAAATGTAAATGTTTGGTAACAAAAGGAGGGGAGCGGCTGGTTTTGCAGTCCAGAAGCTGAGATCCCTGGAACCATCAAGAGAGAAAAGCGAAGTGTGAGACTGTGTCTAGGGATGGAGGCAGAGGCAATGATGTGGACAGAAGGAGTGGCTGGGGACTCTGGACTCAGGGAGAGAGAGGTTCTGTGCTGGTGGCTGGGGGGCAGGAGTGTGGGAATGTACCCTTTGGGTATTTGATGATGCATGCAGAGGATTGTGATTATTGCAATGAAACAAAGTACGATAGGATGAATGTAAAGATAATGTTCACCCATGTAAACTAGCACATAATTCACAATAAAAACTTAAAAAAAGAATAGTAGTTACTAACAAACAATAGAACATTCCCATAAAGCCTCAAATCTGTTGCTTTTGAACACCAAACTTCTAATTTGCTGAAAAGTAGTACTCAAGCAAATACATGTATATATATGCTTATAGTAGCATTATTTATAATAGCCAAAAGGCAGAAAAAATCCTGTGATTGTTATTATTAATTGCTGTTGAGCCAGTTCCAACTCATAGTGACCCTGTATAGGGTTTCCAAGATGGTAAATCTTTGCAGGAGCAGAAAGCCTCACATGTAGTGACTGGTAGGCAGGAACCACTGAGCTTGTGGTTTGCAGTCCATTGCTTATCCTACAGAGGTACCATGCTACCAGAAGCAGCCCTAGTATTCATCAACATGAATAGATAAGCAAAATGTGGTATGTACATGAGTAGAAAGTCATTCAGCTATAAAAAGGAATAAAGTACTGATATGTGCTACAATATGAATAAAAATCAAAAACATTATACTAAGTAAAAGAAGCTACACACAATAGGTTACATGTTATATGTGTCCATTTAAATGGAATGTCTAAAATAGATAAATCCATAGAGACAGAAAGTAGATTGGTGGTTGCCAGAGACTGGAGGAATAGGACAACAGGCAGCAGCAACTTAATGGGTAAGGATATTCCTACCCATGAAAATGTTTTGTCACTGGAGGTAGTCATTGTACAATTTTGTGAATACATTAAATGCCATGGAACTGTGCTCTCTAGAATGATTTATTTTGTTAGTTGAATTTCACCTCAACTTTTTTTTTTTCTTAAATTATTTATTGTGAATTATGTGATAGTATACATGGGAGAACATTAGTTTTACATTCATTCTATTGTATATCGTCTCATTGCCATGGTTACAATCCCTTCCATGCAATCCTTCCCCCGTGCCCCCCAGGTCTTCAGCACACAGTCGCTCTCCCTCTCTGGGTCTAGAGTCTCCAGCTGCTCCATAGCTCCACATCATCATCTCTGGCTCCATTTCAGGCATCACTGCTTCTCCGGGTAGGGTCCCACTCTCTGCTCTTCTCCCTTGATGGTTCTAGGGACCTCTGCTCCTAGAATGAAAAGTCAATCACTCCCCTCCTTGCTATAAAACGTCTACCTTTACATTTCCAACCCTCACAGTCAGTCCTGATAACAATTATTCACTATTGTATCACAAGAGACCCGTCTGCATTTCATTGCATCAGCCCCGCCTAGTCAGATTGAATACTACTCACCGGAGATTCTACCTTCCTCCAGGCCCTCTGGATCTAGGTTCCCTCTTGAAAGCTTGTAAGCCAGTCATTTCTTGCCTTTGTAGCCCCCCCACCCACCATTTTGGGTAGCCAATGTCCAAGTTGCCCATCCCTGTCTACTCTGTGTGTGGAGGGGGTGGGAATGAGTCTTGCTGTAAGGACTTGTTCCCTCTTTTGAGCTACTGCTTCCATAGGTGTAGGTTCACCTCAACTTTTAAAGTGGAGGGGAACACAATAGGCATTTTATTTGCTCATGATTTTTCTATCTTGGCTGGGTTCAGTTGGATGGTTCTTCAGGCAGGTCTTGTATGTGGCTACATTCAGCTTTGGGGGCAGCTAGAAAATGAACACAGCTCAAATGTTGGGATGGCTTAGACTCATTCTCTCCATGTAGTTTCCGAGTCTGTCCTTTTCCATGTGGATTTTCCACATATTTCTTCTGATAGAATGCCTGGACTTCTCATACGGTGCTTTAAAGCTCCCAAGAGCAACAACGCAAACTCCCATTGGCTCTTTTTAAGGTGTAAGAGCTCACAGTGGCACAGTGTTATTTCTGCTGCAGTTTATTGATTAAATCAACTTCCAGCCCCAGTCCAGATGCAACAGGAAGAAATATATACAGGTGTGAATATATTCACTCACCCAGTCTGATACCTCCCAGATCACTAAGAAAGACTGCAGGTACCACTAAGCCATCAGAACACCACTTGCCATCTACATGCTCTCCCCACTCCACCCCAGGGTCATGGTGAATCTTTTATAAATTAGAATCTTCCTTGAAATTTCACTTCCATATATTGCATTACTGCTAGGTGCTAGGCCCTATGCTGGGCTCTGGGAATTCCAGATTCATGGATTAGTTCACAGTGCAGCCAACAAAAAAGGAGGGGTCAGAGCCTATCTTCCATGCTGGTATGAGGTGACCGCACAAACAACAT
The DNA here is from genome assembly GCF_000296735.1 of Chrysochloris asiatica. Lineage (NCBI taxonomy): Eukaryota > Metazoa > Chordata > Mammalia > Afrosoricida > Chrysochloridae > Chrysochloris > Chrysochloris asiatica. The sequence goes on along the minus strand of NW_006408813.1, from coordinate 943,442 downwards.
CAAACGCTGGGGGACATTTAGGTTAGCTGATGGCCACAACAGCCACTTCACCCAACAGGCTAGTTCCTCAGTCATAAAAGGACATTTGATTAGTCTAACAAGGTGTCATTTTTCTAAGGACATAAAGCTTTTACTGGTCCTCTGAGGCCTTATTGTTTAGATGAGCATTTTTGTACTCTGAAACTATGCTATGTAGGGCCTAATACTGTTGAGCTTTTCATAATAGATGCCCATGAAATATTTATTTTTAAATTGAACTGAATACTTGGTGATTTTCTTGAATGCCTATAAAATGCTACTTTGCTATATGTGAACTTGAGAATACTATCCTCAAAAATAATGCTTAGAAAACCTCTAAAGATGCATTGATACATACATACACTTACATAGATACATGTATATGTACATACATATATAAATAGCTATTTATCCTAAATTATTTTCATTTTGTTTTAACCAATTGCATTTTTTAGGTTCCCGGACACTCCAAGAAGCAAATAGGCACCACTTATACTCTGCAGCTAATCAGGCATAATGAAATCACTTATCAGCAACTTGGGTCTAATTCCTCCTATGCAAAATAGTCTATTTTAATTCACGTTTGGAATCCCTGACAGAGCTCTCCAAGCTGCTCCTTCTATGGGGTCATTATTGAAGGAACTTTATTTTTATGATAATAAATTCTCATACAAATAGGTTTCACACAATAATACAGAATCCCAGCTAGTCTCTCCCAACAGTTGTCATGTGATGTTACCATACTCTATATTATATGAGTAAATAAGAAGCTGGCAGTTTTTAAACTATACCAAATTTACTGATAGAGGTTGTAAAGGTAACTCCTGGATCATCAATGATCTGTGAATGAAATAAGAATTTATATCAAATACATTCTTATTAAATCAGATATAAAGAAATTGAGGGCAGAGCTGTTATTATCTCTCATGTAAATAAGGATTGGAGCACATTTTTTTTTTTTTTTCTTAATGGCATGGTTGTTCTTGATGGACTATGTGGCTTGTCTGACATCATTAAGTCCCTTTGTGTGGTTTTAATCCACAGTTTGGACACTCGAGGGTGTTAAGCTATTTTCACTCTTCAAAGTGGCATGAGCTTGGTTAATGGAAGAGAGAAGATGAACCCCTGAGGGTCCCCAACTAAAAGCATTACTTACAGGAGAAATCAGACTACTATTTGGGTTGAAGAAAATCAGCTGAAGAGAGAAACTGAATGGCCAGAAAATGGAAAGGAAGTCAAAGAAAGGAAAATGGGAAGGGAACGAGTCAAAGCCACCTCCATGGTGTTGACCATTCTTCTTCACAATGGGATCCTTTCTCTCCTCCAAGCTCCCCCTTTCATGCACAGAGCCTGACAGCCTAAAATTGCAGAAAGTGGAGTGCTGGTGCCATTAATAGCTAAAAGAAAGAAATGGGCAGATCTTCCCCCAGATTAGCCAGGTACCCTGTATTTCAGAATAAAACTTGGAAACTAAGGGCATGCACGGTATGAACAATAGCTTTGTCTTAAAGCATCTATAGAGGGGGGTCGGGGAGGAGATCAAATTGCCATTTTAAACTTACTGTGAATGTGTGTTTAATGCATTCCATTTTCCTGTCTTTGAACATCTACAGCCTCACATATGTATTCATACTGTACCTGTCACTGTTTACATTAGAATCCTTGGACCAAATTTGTAGGAAAAGATCAATCCTAACTGCTGACTCTCAAATATATATATATATATATATTAACTCAACCCGATCTGTGATTCATTAACAGTTTGTCATGTTTTGATATGTGGATCAGGAATGGATCAATAGCTGGCAAAATTTAATAAAAGGAGCTCATTTCTGGAGAAACAAGCTTGTTGCCATGCCAACTATCGATCTTCCCTGATGTAGGCTCGGCAGACAGTCACAAACTGGGACCCTGTTACACAGGCCCTACTATCCACCCACAGGAAATCACTGGATCTCAAACCTCAGATGAGTTCCTGAAATGGCTTCAGGTGCACGGTGGAGAGAACTAGGATACTAATGTTTGCAGGAAAGATTGTGTCACAATTGCATGAGATGCATCTATTCCATTGAGCACCTGAGAATCTTGTTACATAACTGGGTATGGAATCCAACATTATTGTATTACAATATTGCATTCCTTTTGTGCAATGCTTAGTATATTTTACAGCTGAGGAGAGAGAATGAACAGCTTAATCTATTATCATTTCATGTTCATAAAGTGTAAATACAAAGAAGTTTGTTTATTCTGTGTCATTATATACTATACTCAATTCCTAGGTGTGATAAAGATTAATAACTGCTTTATCAAAGAGAGATCTGGTTCTGCAATGCATTGTATAGCATACAGGCCAAGTTGGTGCTGGGGGAAGAATAATCAAAGACATTTTTGAACTTTTGAAACTCTGAAAACTCCTTTAAAGTTACGAAGTCATCAAAATATTTGAAATTTCACAGATTCTAATTTGAGGGATACCATTTGCTTTCATAAAGACTGAAATATATTTAGATGTAGAAATTGCATTGTACTTATTGTTTCTAAGTGAACAGAGCGCTTTTAATATTTGTTCCAAAAATACTTATTGGAAAACTCACAATTAAGAAGTCAAGGCTCATGTATATAACTGTCATGTGCATAGTATGTTTGTTGAATCATACCCACTGCCATCAAGTCAGACTCATAGTGACCCGATAAGGTTTTTGAAACTGTAAATCTTTATGGGAGAAGACAGCCTCATCTTTCTCCTGTGGAGCAGCTGGTGGGTTTGAACTGCAGACACTGCAGTTAGCAATCCAAAGCCTAGCCCACAGTGCCACCCTGCATATTGAGATGAGATGGAAAATTGTCTCATTTAAGTCTTGCTCAGCAATCTTCAAGCTTTGTGGGTGTGGCTTCTCTCTCTCCAGTCAACTAGACTCAGGAAAACAGATTATGATGATGAGAAGGGTCCGTGCTCAAAGGAGAACCAGAATCATCTGCTACCATCCTCTTTTCTAATCAATACCCTCAGCAAAGTGTAATTCTCCACTTTCATCCTAACACCCCATGGAGTTATAATTATCTGTTTCCTTCTTTATCTCCCTCACTACTGTGATCATCTTGAGGGCAGAGACTGACTTTTTTTTATGATAGTGGTATGGATGGAAATACATGCTCTGGAATCACATAGATCTTAAAGCCCAGCTCCAAATCTGCCACTAGCTTGCCAGGAGAATAGTTTTAAATGAGATGATACATGTCACGTGCCTGGAATAATAAGCATTAAAAATAAAAACAAAAAAAAAACTTTATTTGTAATAGCAATAATTTTAATAAATACCAAAATGAAATTATTTCAACATAGAAAATGAATACCTTTAATAAACATGATCATTGTAGTAGTATACCTAATACAGGCGTAACACGTAACTGGATAATGGCTGGTAAGAGGCAGGGCATAAGTATTTATCACACTGTAATTCCCAGTTGTAATTGACTTTTCCATAACTTTTCCTCACTAGATTGGGAGTTCCTTGAGCGCTGAAACTGTCTTATCTCAGTATCTGTAGCATGTAGTATAGTACCTAGTACACAAAATGAGCTCAGTAAATGTTTATTGGACAGAAAAATGAATTAATGAAGACTCCTGATGTGGCTCTTGTAGCATAGTGGTTATGAATCAGGCTGCAAACCTTAAGGTCAGCAGTTCAAAACTACCAGCTGTTCCATGGGAGAAAGACGAGGCTTTCTGCTCCCATAAAGATTTACAGCCTTGGAAACCCTGTACAGGGTCGCTATGGGTCGGAACCAACTCGATGGCACTTAACAACAACAACAACCTGATGTGGCACTGTAGGATCAGCATTGTACTGTGAACCACAAGGTCGGAAGTTCAAACCCACCAGCTGCTGCTCGGAAACCTTATACAGGGTCACTATGAGTCAGAGCCAACTGAACAGCACACAAAAACAATAACAAAGTGGCATTGAGAACCAAAGTGCAAAAACCCCAGTGAGAGGACAAAAGGGTTCATCCAAATCTGGAATTATTTTGGCGCTCTTCTCAACCTTGTAATTAGTTTTATGAATAATATTCTTAATTGGATTGTAACAATGCAGTAAGTTGCACTGTATTTACATGTTTACTTGTTTGTCTCCCTCCTTTAGATTGTGAGCTCCTAGAAGGGAGGAGCTGTTCTTCACTCATTTCTGTCTCCCTAGCATATAGTAGTTGGTGCATTGTTGTTGTTGTTAAGTGTTGCCGCATCAGTTCCAACCCATAGTGACCCTGTGTAGAGTTTCTTAGAAGCGGCTGGTGAGCTTGAACCGCCAACCTTGCAGTTCAAACCAACTTTGCAATCCAGTGTATTAATCCACAGTGCCACACCAGGACTCCACAGCATAGTGCATGCTTAATGCATGAAAGACTGTAGGATGTAACTGGATCCAGTGCTTGCATTTTACTTTATTAAAGGATTCTTACATTAGAGGGTGAAAGGAAAGCTGGCCCTGGCACAGACCTTAGCATAGAGTAAACACTCAGCAAAAACTCTCCTATAAATGAACAAAACATATTTCCTATTCAGATGGTTCAATGTAAGATGTGGGTTTTTCTTTTCCTAAGAAAAGGAACACAGGAGAACAGTCCTTAACCAATATCTCCTGAATTCTGTTTATCATTTATCTGTTAATGGACATTCACATTGTTTTCATCTTTTGGTTATTGGGAATAAGTACGGCAATAAACATTGGACTACTTTCTATTTGTGTTCCTAATATCTATTATTTGGTGCATATACCTAGGAGTAGAATTGCTGGATCATACATAAATTCTATGTTTACCTTTTTTAATTATTTTCAACAGCAACTGTACCATTTCCCACAGCACCTATGCCATTTTATAACTTCACCAGCAATGGATAGGGTTCCAATTTCTCCACATCCTCCCTAACATCTGTTGTTTTTCTTATTCATAACCATCTTAGTGGAGGTGAACTGATACGGCATTATGTTTTTGATGTACATTTTCCTAAGGACTGTGTCTTGTAGACAGGTATAGTTGAATCTTATTTTTAAATCCATCAGCCACTCTCTGACTTTTGGTTGGAGGATTTAGTCTATGAATTTACATTCATGGTAATTGGCAATAAGGAAGAGTTTACTTCTGCCATTTTATTATTTGTATTTTGTTTGTCTTTAACCTTCCTTGTCTCTAATTTCCTCCAATATTGTCAACTTTTAAATTTTGTTGATTTTTGTAATTAATCAGTTTGATTTTCTCTTTTCCCTTTCTGTGTACATTTTAAATATTTTCTCTGTGCTTGCCAGGGGGGTTACATTTATGAAGGTAGAAAAATTAGAAGTTGTGAAAAAAAACGAATGCATATAGATTAATATCTTAGGCATTGTTGTCCTGGAGTTGGTTCTGACTCATAGCCACCCTGTCTAGGATTTCCCAGAGTGGGTGGTGTGATTTAACTGCCAACCTTGTGGTTAGTAGTCCCATTGGTATTGGCCATTTTAAATTGAAATCATATGGTCTTCTATTCTGAGAACGACAAATTGATGATGGATAGTGTCACATTCACTGTCAAAAAGAACATTTCAAGATCTATCCTGAAGTACAATGCTGTCAGTAATAAGATAAAATTCATATGCCTACAAGGAGGACCAGCTAATACAACTATTATTCACATTTATATACCAACCACTAATTTAAATAATGAAGAAATTGAAGACTTTTACCGACTTCTTCAGTCTGAAATTGATTAAATATGAAATCATGATACACTGGTAATTTTTGGTGATTAGAATTCAAAAGTCAGAAACAAAGAAGAAGGATTGGTAGGTGGGGATATGGCCTTGGTGATAGAAATGACAGCAGAGATTGCATGATTTTTCCCCCCAATGTTTTATTGTGAATTGAGTGAAGGTAAACTGACAAGATTATCAGCTTTACTTTCAACCAATCTTATGTTTTGCTTTATCTCAATGATTATACTCCCCTCCCTTTAACAACAATTATCCTGCTTCCACCCTGTTGTTTCCCTTTTACATCTGATTTTTCACAAAGCTAAAATATTTGATGCTTACATACAAAACAAAGATATATGTCAATGTAAATGTCCAAAGAACACATTTTGCAAGCCAGCTTCCTACCCACAGGCACACAGCCTTTCTCAGTCCATGGGCCTGGAGTCCTCAGCTGCTCTATGTCATCACCTGTGCCATCATCTCTGCTGTCACTGCTTTTCTGGGTGGGATCTCATGCTCTACTCATTCTCTTCCTTCTTGATGGACCTGGGATCCTCTATTCCTGAAATGAAAGATTACCTTTTTAGTTACGCATCTTCTACAATTACAGTTGTGACAATCATGATTAATCCTTATAAAAGACTAATCCTTATGAAAGATTACCCTTTTAGTTACGCATCTTCTACAATTACAGTTGTGACAATCATGATTAATCCTTATAAAAATCACTCACAATTGAATCATAAAATCCTATCAATATCATCCCTCATCCCCTTTCACCAGATCCATCCAGAAAAGAGGAAAACGATTCAGTGGGGATTCTACTTTATCCCCCTCAATTCTGAATCTAAGCACAACCATGAAAGCTTGAAAGCCAGCCACTTTGTGCCTTTATAGTCCCCCATTTTTAATAGTCAATGTCTAAATTGTCCATTCCCATCAACCCAGTGAACTGAGGAAGCAAGCTTGATCCTTGATATGTAGAATCCTTCCATTTTGGTTGGAATTTTGAGCAATTGCATCCATAAGCAAAGCTCCAGTTCATCAAATTGTAGCAATTTATGCTTGTTCAGAGTATCAAACTTCTTTATCTTCATCTGGTCAGCTAGTCATCCAAGCTAGGTCAAATGGGTACTATGCATGATAGATTTTTGCATGACCTACAACTTATTCATTTCATATACCTTTTTTTTTTTTACTACAACATAAACAGTGATTGCACACATTTTCTGCAATGGATGGAATACATAGAATCAGATAGAATACAACTGAAAAAGACAGTGGAAAGCAGGGAGTAGTTAATGTTCCATTTTAGGAACAGAGGACCCTAGGACCACTAAGAGGAAAGAACATGAACTGGGTAAGGGGTCCTAACCAGAAAAGTGGCTACAGCAGAGACAGTGGCAGAGGCGATGATATAGATAGAGTAGCTGAGGACTCTAAGTCCATGGGCTGAGAAAAGCTGTGTGCCTGTGGACAGGAGGCTGGCTAGCAAAGTATGCCCTTTGGACATTAAAATGAATATATATTTTCTGTTTTGTACATTAAAAAAAATTGGGAAAATACCATGCTCCTGGATAGGAAGACTCAACATTGTGAAAATGTCAAT
>NW_006408813.1:932027-935983 GCF_000296735.1 Chrysochloris asiatica | reverse complement strand
TTTTAGAAAATATATTTGAGCTTATTGGCTAGTTTACATGCTCTCACTATTTCCAGTTTGGGGAATCTTGGTTAAAAGTAGTCCTGTGATTTGACTCTATTTTTCTTAATTGCTCCTGCCTTCAGAGTTCTATTTTGAGGTCTCTTGACTTTCTTTTACAATAACATTATAAGACACCTCTAAAGCAAATGCTCATCTTTGAACATGATTTAATATCAGTAGCAATGAGTTACTCCATCCTGGAAGATGTATAAGTGGTAGTTCTTTACCATCACTAGCAAGTACAGCATTGTTTGGTTCAGCTAATGATCCGTTTCATCCAGCACTATTGAGTATCAGCCAAAACCTGCTTCTCCATTACATAAGGCTTGTAAGCTGCACCTACAGGCAGCCCTGCATAGCGCTCGTTCTCCATAGCTGTATCGTACTCCATCCACAATCCAGTCAAGCCTCACAGGGACCTAGAATTTTATTCCAGTCTCAGGTTAAATTCTGCTAGAACAAAGTGTTCAAAGTGGTGCCAAATTCCTCTTCTGTACAGGATTCTAACTATAACAACTAGTGTTTGAAATTCAGCCTAAATGGGGCTTCTCACTAGGGAGTTTGTGTGTGTGTGTGTGTGTGTGTGTGTGTGTGTGTGTGTGGTAGTGTTTCTTGTAACATAAGTTTACCTGGGTCATTTGTGACTTTGTTTTTTTTCTAAGTAGGTATGTTTGAATATTCCTGGCTGCTCAGGCTATCATTTGGGAATGGTCCTTCCATTTTTTCAATATTTGGTAGCACAAGAGACACAAAAATGGAAATTCTCCATTTTCCTAAAGCTAGCGGTCTGAAAGTATCTGTAATTAAAAAGGCACACTAGGCTTCAATTTGGCAAATATACCAACAGTAAGACAAGGATGCTAAAAACTTTTGGGGATTTATGAGGAAATTGTAAAAATGACATATACTTACATCTCACAGTACAGCTTCATCTTATCTGTAAACAACCCTTTCCAACTCCTGTTGCGCTCCTGGGGAAAAGCAATTAGAAAATTCCTGAGCATCTAGATATGTCCCATCCACACATTCCTTCAGGACTACTTCAGCCCAGTCACTCTGCTCAGAATTCCCATATCATTTTAGATCTCATCTTTATGCCATTTAGAATCCCAAAATAAACGATTTCCCAACAACAACTGCTTTTAGTTAATGAATTCAAGGCATGCAAGGAGTAATGAGGAAGAAACGCAATGAGTTGGGATGTGTTGTAAGTCAGAAAGGCACACAGTAGATACTTGAAACTACTTACAGATTTATTTTAAGATATATAACCACGTTGATAACGATGCAAAACCCAAACCACTTTTTAATTTTTTTAAAATATGTGTATGTACTCTGCATTGTTTCTTTTGAAAAGTGGTTGTATATAGATAGTCCTCAATCCAGTAATAATGTAAGGAATGTCTCTTCTGTGTTCCTAATTTTAAATACAACCATTTAACTAACCATTTCAACCACACCTGTACACCATCTATGACATACTTTACTAGGTAAGATCCATTTAAAATTCTAACCAGGGATATCCTGCTTCAGTAATAGAAGGAAAAAAATGGGTTCATAATTATGTTAGCTTAACATTTACACAAACTGGGGAATTATATACATTGAATGCTTTTTAAAGAGAAATTTAAATATTTATCAGCACTAACTAGATATCAGAGACTGTACTAGAAGTTTCCCTGCATTAGTCTTTTAAATATCAATGCACAACATTTTTCTTTATTAACATTGGAGAAACTGAAGCTAAAGGAATTTAATGAACACTTGTCAAGATAACCCTACTAGTAAGTGATGGGACTGAGATTTGTGCCAGGATTCTGCCCTTCTTAAATGCATATAAACTTGGACTTTTGTACATAAATGTTGAGCTAACATAATTATGAATCCACTTTTCTCCTATTATTGAGGCAGGGCATCCTTGATTAGAATTTGGAATGGACCTTACCTAGGGAAATATGGTTGAAATGAAGTAAGAAATAGGCAGGGAATTATATCATGGAGAAAAAGACAACTTAGAAATCATTAAACAATGGGGAAAACGTACCCTCATCTCTATACCCTGGAAATTTAAAGAAGCCTCTCTAGGAATGACAGGAAGACATTTTTTAACAGAAAAGTATCATTTCTCCAAAGTTATATCCAAAGTAACTATTTGAGCATACAACATACAAAGCTATAGACACTAAGATCACAGAGCCAAAGGCACATAATTCTATTTGCTATCCAAGGCAAAACCATATTTTTAGAGCATTTTATCGTAACCATGCTGTTGTTACTTTAAAAGTCCAAAGATAGGAGAATCCAACTGTAAATACATTCCTTCTGAATCCTACTAGGTTGCCTGTTGAAAGGCCCCACTCTTCAGCCGATGTACAATCATCTAATGCCAAAAAAAGTTAGAATTCTCTTTCCTTTCATGATGCATAAAATCATTTGTTTTCACATCAAAAGTGGGTTTTTGTTTTATTTTGTTTGTTAAGTGTTGTCAAGTAGGTTCCAACTCATAGTAACCCTAATAGGGTTTCTAAAGAGCAGCTGGTGAGTTTGAATCTTTTGGTTCAAGCCGACCTTGAGGTTGAGTGCTTATCCTATGGCTCCACACATCAAAAGTGTCGTGGCCATTAAAGCTCAACTGAAAACATAATGCTGCAACTCAAGTGAGGGTTGGACTAGGTAACCTTGAGTCCAAAATGAGCTTTTTAAAGTGCATATTACAGAGACTTAGTAGAGCTTCAATTGTACAAACCAAATGTAAATGCAGGAAGTAAAACTGAAATACTTTTATTCATTGCGAAATATTTTCTAAGACTCATCAATGTTAGAAGGTTATTCTTAATCATGAAAATATTTCTTGTGGCTGATATTTGCAGTTATGTGGATGGGCATGTGGTGACTTCATCCAAAACTCATAATTGAAAGGATGTGATCCTGCCAGTGGTTTCAATTGGTTAGGGTTGCGAACCTTGTCACTGTGGGATGGCTCTGAAAGGTCTGGGAGACCTTTGAAAAGGATGGAGAGAAAATATCCTAACTGAGTTTATCACCACTAAACTCCCTGGAGAATCAACAACACTCTCTGTAGTGAAGCTAACCAAAACCAAGCAAAACCACAGGAGTTTAGAATAAATTTCCACAGGCATAAAATACTGTTCAATTTAGATGTAGCTAAGGTATAAAGACTCTTCAACTATGGTCGGCAGATTCAGCCAGAACCTGGGATCATTGTAACTCCAGGAATAATATCAGCTTATCCTTAACAGGCCAGTAAACTGCTGCAGTTTCTCTTAGCCTGTGCTTCCTCTTGATCTAAAGTAATGAATCATGTAGATTTCTTGTCTATTTCTTTCTTTAAAAAAATCCTCTACTCAGAAATAATTCAGAGGGCCTCTAAATGCCCTGTCTTCTCTTCAAACCATCCCACTCCCATCCTCATTCCTGTTCCACCCCAGCTGTCAATCTGAATCTTGACTTTTTACATAGAACTGAGGTAAAAGATCCTTAGGGATAGAAGAACTTGTAGGGATCATATACTGTAATTGTCTCAGATTTACCCATGAGTTAATCTAAAACCCAGATAGCTTAAATTATTTGTTCAAGGTCACTTGACTAAGAGCACTTCATTGTTGTCTCCTCTGTAACACTCACTGTGTTTTGAGATCCCATTTCTAGAACTCTGCTACTTATAGGACTCAGATCCAGGGCCAGCTATAGGTGTGATGAACCATTGCCATGCCCCCGGCACCTTGCTAGGGGTAGGAGTTGAGTGGACCTGATATCTGAGCAGGGATTAGGGAAAGGACACTTGATGAGATTTTAGAAAGTTTTGAAAGTCTTCCCAATGATGCGGGTAGCTCAAGACCATTCTAAAGGGTCCTCCCTCCCCACCTATTACTTCTAATCCCTCAGGTTGCATT
>NW_006408813.1:924143-931927 GCF_000296735.1 Chrysochloris asiatica | reverse complement strand
AAAAAAAAAAAAAAATTGGGAATATGGGAATAGAGGTAAATACTGTTGACTGATGATGGTACATGGAGGGGATTGTAATCATTGCAATGAAACAAAGTAGGATTTATTGAATGTAAACCTGATAATCTGCTTCATAAACTTTCACTCAATTCACAATAAATTTTTTTTAAAAGAGTGAGATACAATGGAGTTACTCAAGGATAGGAGGCCACTGCAAAACAGAGCACCAATTACTTATATACACATTCAAGATGAAGCTGAAGAAAATGAAAACATGTCCACAAGAGCCAAAATATGACCTTGAGTATATCTCACTTGAATTTAGAGATCATTTGAAGAATAAATTTGCTCTTTGAGCACTAATGACCAGAGACCAGATGAGTTGTGGCATTACATCAAGGAAATCATACATGAAGGAAGTTAAAAAGGTGATTAAAAATACAAGAAAGAGAGAACAGACCAAAATGATATCAGAAGAGATCCTGAAACTTGTTCTTAAACAAGATCAGAAAGGTGGCTTAAAAGACAAAGTAAATTGCTATAATGAAATGTGCAAAACTTGAAGTTAGAAAGCCAAAAGGGAAGAACACACTCAGCATTTCTCAAGCTGAGTAAACTGAAGAACTTTTAGTCTTAAAATTGCAATGTTGAAGGATTCTGTGTGCAAAATACTGAAACATGCAGAAGCATCAGAAGAAGATGGATGAAATACACAGAAGTGTATACCAAAAAGAATAGGTTCAACACTTTCAGAAGGTAGTATATGACCAAGAACTGGTAGTATTGAAGGAAGAAGTCCTAGCTGTACTGAAGGCACTGGGAAAAAACAAGGCTCCAGGAGTTGATAGAATACTAATTGAGACACTTCAACAAACTGATGCAATTCTGAAAGCACTCACCCAAATATGCCAAGAAATTTGGACTGGAAGAACACATATTTGTGCCCATTTCAAAGAAAGGTGACACAACAGAATGTTTAAATTAGTGAACAACATCCTTACTATTGCACACAAGTAAAGTTTTGCAGAAGATAAGTCAAAGACAGTTGCAATGCTACATTGACAGAGAACTGCCACATATTCAAACTGGATTCAGAAGAAGGTATGGAACTAGTGATATAATTGATGATGTCAGATGGATCTTGGCTGAAAGCAGAGAATACCAGAAATGTATATACCTATGTTTTATTAACTAAGCAAAAGCATTCAACTGTTTGGATCATAAGAAATTATGGATGACATTGTGAAGTATGGGAATTGCAAAATAATTAATCGTGCTCATTCCGAACCTATATATGATGAAGGGGCAGCCACTGGAACAGAATAAGGAGATACTGCATGTTTTAAAATCAGAAAAGGTGTGTGCCAAGGTTTCATCCTTTCACCTTACTTATTCGATTTGTATCCTGAGCAAATAATCTAAGGGAAAAAAATCTAAGAAGCTGAACTATATATAGGAAGGCGAATGTGACATCGGGACTGGAGGAAGACTTATTAGTAGCTTGTGATATATATATGACACCTTGCTTGCTGAAAGCAAAGAGAACTAGAAGTATTTACTGATGAAGATCAAAGACCACAGCCTCAGTATGGATTATACCTCAACATAAAGAAAACATAAATACTCACAACTAAACAAGCAACACACGATAAATGGAGAAGCAATTGAATGTATCGAAGATTTCATTTTACTTGGATCCGCAATCCACACCGAGGTAAATAGTAGTCAAGAGATTAAACAATGTATTGCATTGGGGAAATCTGCTGCAAAAGACCTCTTTTATAAAGCAAAGGTTATTTTTTGGACTTAGGTTCACATGACCCAAGCCATGGTATTTTCATTTTTTCATATGAATAAGGAATATCAAAGAAGAATTAATGCATTAAATCATGGTGTTAATGAAGAAAAGTACCATGTGCTTGCTGCCAGAAGAATGAACAAATCTGTTTTGGAAGAAATACAGACAGAATGCTTCTGATAAATGAGGATAACAAGACTTCATCTCATGTACTTTGGGCATGTTAACAGGAGGGACCAATTCCTGGGGATGGACATCATGCTTGGTAAAGTACAAGGTCAGTGAAGAAGAGAAATCCCCTCAAGAAAATGTTAATATTGTGCAGGGCCTAGCAGTGTTTTAGATATGATCAGTATGTGTCAAAACCAACTCAACCGCACCTGACAACAACAAAATAATTCTAGATAAAAATGATGCCCATGCTTGAAAGGTCTAAGATTTTTACCTTCCCCACACAAACACCAAGAAAAGCACTCTTTATTGAAATACAGTTCTGCTGAATATAGATAGCTTTCTTGGTTGACAGTTCTTTTCTCTCAGTACCTTTAATATGTCAATCCATTACTTTCTGTCCACCAAGGTTTCTAAGGAGAAATCAACACATAATATTACAAGGAATCCTTTGCATGTGACTATTCAATTCTCTCTTGCTGCTTCCAGGATTATTTCATTAACTTTAGTTTTAAGAGATTGATTTTAATGTGGCTTAGTGAGAATCTCTTTGATTTTATCCTACTTGGAGCTCACTGAGCTACTTTGATTTGAAGATTTGTGTCCTTCATCAGATTTGGAAAGTTTTTTTTTTACCTGTGCTTCTTCAGATATTCTTTCTGTCACTTTCTTTCTTTTCTCTTTCTGCCATTTCCATGATACATGTATCAGTTCTCTTAAAGGTGATCCACATTTCCATTACACTATGTTCAACAGTCTTGAGCCTTTTCTTACTGATCCATTATTTCAATGATCTGATCCTCTAAATCTGATTTCTTCTTCTGCCAATTCAAGTCTTGTTAGGTCTTTACAATGAGTTGTTGTTGTTTTTTAATTACTGTTATTGAATCTTTTATTTCCACTATTTAAGTTTGATTTCTTTTTAAAGTATCTGTTCTTTATGTCGATTCTTATTTTGTTTCTGCATTGTTTTTTTTATTTCTTTTAGTTATTTGTCTGTATTTTCCTTCAGTTATTTGGGCTTGTTTAATATTATTATATTATATTCTTCAATTATTTAGGCTTCCAAAAATATTTCTCTACCTTCATCTTGTTCACTTGAATGGACGATAATGGTCCCATTTCTTTGTGTGCCCTGTGATTTTATTGTTGTTGTGGTTGTTGTAGTTCAATCCAGAACATTCTAATTTTACCAGGTGTTAGCTTTCCCTGAATGCTTTCAACAGAGTTTACTTTGGGGGGGAGCTATGGACCTCTTAGATTGCATAGTTTTCAGACTTTGCATACTTCTCCCTCTCTATCTCTATATCTTAGGTTTAGGACAGGTGAAAATTTCAGTCCTTCAATGGCTCCAAACAGGTCAGAAAACACACTAATGAATCTGCCCTCAGGGAGGATACAGCCTCCAGTGTTTAGTTAGCACTCTCTTCCATGCTCTGTGAGTGCTCTGATTACAACCAGAGCAACATTTCAGTACTTTAAGGGCTCTCAAACTGATTAAAATCCCACACTGATTAAAACACCCTAAGGCAGGTCGCCTAAGGCAGGAGTCCTGGTGTGGCTCTGTGGGCTAATAGGCAGGACTCCAAAGTAGGTTTGAATAGCAAGGTAGGCAATTCAAACTCACCAGTCGCTGCTTGGAAACCCTGCACAGGGTCACTATGAGTCAGAACCAACACCACAACAAGACAGGTATAATCCTCAGCCCTTGGTCTCCTCTTCATATCCCACCTCCCCACACTGTGAGGGTTCTGACTCTGGTCAGACTGAGAGTTCATTCTTCTAGGCCACTTCCAGATCAGTCAGACTATACAACCAGAAAAGTCCAGTAGCAATGTCTATCTTATTTGTTTCAGACCAAGAGATTAAGGCCCTACCCAGTGCAGATGTACCGGAGGCTCCACTGCAGACTTTCTTCTGTCATAGCGAGAACAGAGAATGGGAAGGTCAGGGACACACTAATATCTACCAGGAAGATCTGCCAGGAGTATCTCTCCTGTTTAAATCAGAGCCAGCTATTGTGTGGCCCACCTTGGTGCACAGGAGTGCTGTGGTTTGACTGGTGATGCAACTGTATTTGCTGCAGACATCTATCTGCTCTGGTGGGACTAGGGGTAAGACAACCTGAACAATTCACTTGGAAGATCTTTAGGAATATCTGCCCTATATACCTCAGAGACAGAGATTGAATCCCCTTTTAGCACACAGGAGAGTTGTGAGTGGATTGGAAGTATGAGCCTTCCTTGTAGCAGTCTTCCTGTTGCATTCAGAGGGGGAAGGGCAGAAATAATGTTCCATCCTTATCTCCCTTTTTAGTTTGCAGTTGTTTGCTGTTATCCTTTGTTCACCTTTTCAGAGTTGAGTACAAATTCCTAATTGCTTTTCTTGGTATTTGTATAAGGAAGGTCATAATCTTAGACCTGTTCATGCTGTCATCTTCCAAGCCTAAGCATCATTTTTATTTAGAATTATGTGTTGTTTGGTGTCCTCAAGTACGTTTCTACTCAGAGCAAACCTCTCGACAACAAAACAAAGCACTGCTAGGCCCTGCACTCTACTAACAATTACTTCTATGCTTGAGCCCATTGCAGCCACTGTGTCAATCCATCTCCTTGACAGTATTCCTCTTTTTCTCTGACCCTCTACTTTACCAAGAATGATGTTCTTCTCCAGGCATTGGTCCCTCCTGATAACATGCCCAAAGTACATGAGATGAACTCTCATCATCCTGTCTTCTAAGGAACATTCTGGCTGTGTTTCATCCAAGATATAGTTGTTCAATCTTCTGACAGTCCATGGTATATTCAGTATTCTTCACCAACACATAATTCAAATGCATCAGTTCTCTGATATTCCATGTTTATTGTCCAGCATTCATATAAATATAAGGGAATTGAAAATACCATGGTTTGGCTTAGGGAAACCTTAGTCCTCAAAGTGACATCTTTGCTCTTTAACACTTTAAAGAGTTCTTTTGCAGCAGATTTAGCCAGTGAAATACATCATGTGATTTCCCAACAGCTGCTTCCATGAACATTGATTGTAGATACAAGTAAAACTAAATCTTTGATAAGTTGAATCTTTACTCTATGTATCATAATATTATTTATTGATCCAATTGTGAGGATTTTTATTTTCTTTATGTTAAGGTGCGCTCCATACTGAAGGCTATAACTTTTTATCTTAATCAGTAAGTGCTTCAAGTACTCCCCCACTTGCAACAAGTAAGGTTGTGTCATCTGCATAGCACTTGCTGTTCCTTCTGTATTGTTATTGATTCTTACTCCAATCTTGATGTCGCATTCTTCTTCATGTAATCAGCTTCTTGAATTATTTGTTCAGCATATAGGTTGAATAAGTATGGTGAAAGGATACAACCATGACACACAAGTTTCTTGATTTTTAACCACTAAGTATCTCCTTGCTCTGTTCAAATGATTGCCTCTTGGTTTATGTAAAGATTCCACATAAGCACAATTAAATGTTCTAGAATTCCCATTCTTCTAAATGCTATCCATAGTTTATTATGATTCACACAGTCTAAAGCCTTTGCATTGTCAATAAAACACAAGTATATATCTTTCTGGAATTCTCTGCTTTTCAGCCAAGATCCATCTGACATCAGCAATATTATGAGTCCTTGTTCTTTTCTGAATTCAGCTTGAATTTCTTGAAGTCCCTTGTAAATGAACTGCTGTAACAATTTTAAAAATTATCTTCAGTAAAAAATTGGTTTGCATGTGATATTCATAATTTTCTCATTCAATCGTTTTCTCATTCTGTTGTCTCAACTTTCTTTGGAATGGACACAAATATGAATCTCTTCCAATCTGTTGGCCAGATAGCTCTCTTCCAAATTCCTTGGCATAGATAAGCAAGTGCTTCCATTGATGCATCAGTTTGTTGAAACGTTTCTATTGGTATTCTGTCAATTCCAGGAGCCTTTTTGTTTTTGCCAATGCCTTCAGTGCAGCTTGGACTTCTTCTTTTAATACTATCTGTTCTTGATCATATACTACCTCCTGAAATGGATGAATGTCTACCAATTATTTTTGGCACAGTGTTTCTGTGCATTCCTTCCATCTTCTTGTGATGCTCATGTTCAATATTTTGCCCATGGAATCCTTCCTTCAACATTGCAACTGAAGGCTTGAATTTTTCAGTTCTTTCAGCTTGAGAAATGGGTTATTGACTCCAGACCTTTGCAAATTTCATTATAATACTTTGTCTTCTCAAGCTGTCTTTTGAATTTTCTGTTCAGCTCTTTTTCTTCATCATTTCTTACATTCACTTTTTTTCTCCATTCAAGAACAAGTTTCAGTATCTCTTCTGACATCCACTTTGATCTTTTTTTTTTTTTTTCCTGTCTTTTAAATGAACTTTTGCTCTCCTCATGTATGGTGCCCTTGATATCACCCCACAACTCATCTGGTCATCAGTGTTTAATGGGGAAATTTTATTCCTTAGATGGTCTCAAAATTTAGGTAGGATATACTCAAGGTTCTATTTTGGCTCTTGTGGACTTGCTTTAATTTTATTCAACTTGAATTTGAACTTGTATATGAGCATTTGTTGGTCTGTTCTCTGTACTTGTTCTGATTGATAATATTGAGCTTCTCTGTTATGTCTTTCCACAGTTGTAGTCAATTTGATTCCTGTATATTACATGTGGTGACTATGTTACATATATTCACCATTTATGTTGTTTAAAAAAGGATTTGCTATGAAGTTGTTGGTCTTGCAAAATTCTATCGTGACCCCCTTCCAAGACTGAAACTCAAGAGGAATACATGAGCAGGCATGTGGTCTTGCTGGTGACTACATTGGTCTACTGATAAGGGGAAGTGGGGGAAAAACAGCAATGAAGTTGTGAGTTAAGTCCAACTACATTCAACAGACTCCTGTCCACCTGGATTGAGACCTGGTTGACCAGCAGTATGGCGAGACCTGGTGACTCCTGGACCCAGGGACAGGGACATGGCCACCTAGGACTAGAGCAGAGAGTGAAGTATCCAGCTGATATGAAGTGAGGGGAGATGCACAAGAACATCCATACTTGCAGATAGCACCCGTTTTGACCTGGCTTCAATGGCTGGATGATCAGAACTTGACTAGAGGAAGAAAGAAGAGGGGAAAAAGAGTAATCTGATACAATTTGATGAACTTTAGCTATACTTGTGGCTGTAGTAGCTCAAAAGAGGGAACGAATCTTTACAATGAAGATCATTCCCAGCCCCTTGGTACTCAGAGTTGACAGGGATGGGCAACTGAGACTTTGGCTACCCAAAATGGGGAGGGGGCTACAAAGGCATGAAGCGACTGGCATACAAGCTTTTCAAGAAGGAGCCTAGTTTCAGAGGGTACGGGGGTGGGGGCGGTGGACGGGGAGGTAGAATCTCCACTGGGTGGTTTCCAACCAGTGTGGACTGGGCTGGTGAAAGGATATGGGAATAAGATTTTTGTGGTTCAATAGTTAATAATTGCTATCAGGATTGATTGTGAGTGTTGCAAATGTATAGGTAGATGGTTTGTAACAAAAGGAGAGGAGCAGTTGATCTGGCAGTCCAGGACCAGAGGACCCTGGGACCATCAAGGGAGAAGAGTGAAGTGTGGGACCCTATCCAGAGAAGCAGTGACACCAAAGATGGAGGCAGAGACGATGACGTGGAGATATGGTGACTCTGGACTCAGGGAGTGAGAGGGGCTGAGTGCTGATGGCCAGGGGATGGGGGGCGGGGGGGCTTGCAGGGTATGACCTTTGGTTGTTTGAATGGTTGTATATTCCTGAGTGCTTCGGTGTACATCCCAAAAAAAA
>NW_006408813.1:922700-924043 GCF_000296735.1 Chrysochloris asiatica | reverse complement strand
CTCACACCAACAATAACAGCAAAGATGAAAAATGGAAGAGACAATAAATGCTGGCGGGGATGCAGAGAAATGGGGACACTCTTGCATTGCTGGTGGGAATGCAAAATGATCAACCTCTTTGGAAAACAATATGGCGTTTCCTCAGAAGGATGAAAATAGAAATACCTTATGATCCAGCAATCCCTCTACTCGGTATTTACCCAAAAGAAAAAGATATATGCACACCAATGTTTATAGCAGCAGAAGACATATGCACACCAATGTTTATAGCAGCACTATTTACAATAGCAAAAAGGTGGAGACAGCCAAAGTACCCATCAATGAAGAATGGATAAACAAATTGTGGTACATACACACAATGGAATATACATTGAAGAATAACAAGGAAGCGGTAAACCACCACATAACATGGATGAACCTTGAGGAAATCATGCTGAGTGAAATTAGTCAGTCGCAAAAAGAGAAATACTGCATAAGACCACTTCTGTAAAGGACTAAGAAAAAGAAACTATACTGAAAGGTGTCAGGGGAAGGTCTGTGTTGGGGGTTGTGAAGGTGGGGAAGGGGGGGAGGGGGAGGGCGGAGCACAGGGAGGGGATTGGACACAGGAGAGCTTGGGTGCGAGGGAGGGGGACAACATACAGGGAGGGAGAGGGAAAGGGGAAAAAACAGGGCAGCTGGGAGAACAGGTGAGTATGAGTGAAAGGGCCAAAGGGGACAGAGACAAAGCAAGATATATACACAACCTTGGAACGGCAGAACTCTGTGATATAGGGATTGAGTCGTGTTTGGAATGGGGGAGAATCCTGTTAAGACGCTGGAATGTTTTTTTTTACTACGTGACTAACCAAGAAGCGAGAGTTTTAGTCTGTGTTACAGGTCATAAGCTCTCCAAAATGGATTCCAGCCTGACTAATTCGACCCTATAGCGAGAGGACAGCCATTTCTCCCTCTTCGGAGCAAGCCTGCCTGAGGGAACCAGCATTCACCGAGGAACCATCTGAAAGAATGACGTCATCCACATCTCCACTGAGGCCCCTCCGGCAAGAGCACCAAGGAGTCAGCCAGATGTTTCCACAGCAGAGAAGACTTTAAGAACTGTTTAACCCTTAGAGAACTGATTAAACTCCAGAGACTTTCTGCCGTTTTGCTTGTCGGGCGTTGGGAATGGGGAGTTAACAGATGTTACAGACTTTGCAATCGTTCATCAACCATCGTATGTTTTATTGCCTGTTAACATTCTCAGAAGCTAGGCAAATCATTGCGGTGCCTGGCCCTTAAACATGCCATGTGTCTTTGCTCTTAGGTCAAGAATCACTGCACTAATAGGAATTGTTACCTTT
>NW_006408813.1:921816-922600 GCF_000296735.1 Chrysochloris asiatica | reverse complement strand
GAGAGGGGCTGAGTGCTGATGGCCAGGGGATGGGGGGGGGGGCTTGCAGGGTATGACCTTTGGTTGTTTGAATGGTTGTATATTCCTGAGTGCTTCGGTGTACATCCCAAAAAAAAAAAAAAAAAAAAAACCCAGAGGGAATGGAAGCAAATGCCATTGAATGATGATGCATGGAGGGGATTATAATCATTGCACTGAAACAAAATACTATAGGATGAATGTAAAGCTAAAAAGCTGATGTTCTCCTGTGTAAACTATCACCCAATTCACAATAAAACTTTAAAAAAAAACTTTTCTATCATGAGATCTCTGGCTTTGTTTCTATCATTAAAGTCTTATTTTCTTTATTTCCAATTTTTGCATTTCAATTACCAATAATTCTCAATGCATCTTGATGCTTCTTAATCATCAGTTGCATGTTTAGTCAAATTCAAATTGGCAAAGTTGGTAAAAATGTTCAATTTATTCATTATTGTCTGTAATGGTTGGTGTATAAATTTAAATAACAGTCCTATCAACTGGTTTTCCTTGTAGTTGTTGTTGTTGCTAGGTGTCATCGAGTCGGTACTGACCCATAGCGACCTTATGCACAGTAGAATGAAACACTGCCTGATCCTGGGCCAACCTCACTATTGTTGCCACACTTGAGTCCATCGATGCTGCCATTTGGCCAATCCATCTCGTTGGGGGTCTTCCTCTTTTTCTATGACCCTCCACCTTAGCAAGCATGATATCCTTCTCCAGCAACTGTTCCTTCCTGACAATATGTCCAAAGTATGAGAGA
>NW_006408813.1:880831-916596 GCF_000296735.1 Chrysochloris asiatica | reverse complement strand
TTTCTCCCGCGGAGCGGCTGGTAGTTTCGAACCGCTGACCTTAAGGTTCGCAGCCCGATTCGTAACCACTACGCTACCAGAGCTCCTTTAGCAGGTGGGAAAAGGAGCTTTAATCTCATATTTGGATACATATTTTAAAGGAATCTTAAAAATAATCTCATGTGTTGGACTGCAAGGTCAGTTTGAACCAGAGGGTCAGTAGTTTGAACAGGAAGGCCAGCTGCTCCTTGGAAACCCTATACAGGGTTGCTATGAGTCTGAACCGACTCAACATTTACAGGGTTGCTATGAGTCTCAACATATACAGGGTTGCTATGAGTCTGAACCAACATTCACATTTCTCCTCAGTACCCCACAAATATGATGAGGCACATTAACTCATTCAAGTCACTTTACCTGCTTTGACACAATACAGAGGAGGTCACGTTACCAAAGATTATTTCATTCGTGTCAAGAACTACCATTAAGTGAGCTTATTATGTGCCACTCACAATTCCATTTTTTGTTGTTGTTGCTAAGTGCTGTCAAGTAGGTTCTGACTCCTAGCAACCTTGTATAGAGTTTCCGAGGAAGCGTTGGTGAATTTAAACCACCGACCTTGTGGTTTGCAGTCCAGGGATAATCCCACAGTGCCATACCAGGACTCCTAGTTCATTTAGTTTCCCTGAAAACCCAAAAGGTAGGCACAATTATTAACATCTTGTTTCACAGATGTGGAAGTTGAGGTCCAAAGTACTTAAGTCACTTGCCCTGAGTGAGGAAGCTAGTTTGAGGTAAGATGTAGGTCTCAAACCTTCCTAAAAGTGTTTAACACCAAATACATTCTCTATTCCACTACCAGTGTACGAAGTGTGTATGTTTGTGGTTTGTGGTGCTGCTGTCAAAGGAGGTCAGACTGGATTCTCCATAGCCTCAGCCCATGCTGGAATTATTCTGAATGGTACATTTTGAAGATGGCAGCAAGATGGACCACTGTACTCTGTATCAGGAAGACTAAGGGTTGATGCCACTGCTGCCCCTCAGTACATGCCAGACCTGCACTTTGCAGCAAATCTAGACTGTTGTGGTTGTTAAGTGCTATAGAATCCATTCTCACTCATAGCGACCCTGTACAGGGTTTCCGAGGCTGTAAATCTTTGCTAAAGCAGAAAACCTCGTCTTTCGCCCACGCAGCGCCTGGTGGGTTCTAACCTTTTATCTTGTGGTTCCTAGTCCACTCCCTAAAATCAACATTAGTTGTTGTTAAGACTGCCATTGGGCTTCTGAGGAGAGGCTGGTAAGCTTGAACTACCGACCTTGTGGTTCAAATGGACCTTGCAGTCCAGCGCAGTAGCCCGCAGAGCCACACAAGGACCCCAAAACTAGATAGACTACAGCAGTATTTATTCACTCGTTCTTTCGATTGCTCGCGCATATCCCCCCTGACCTCTTCTTGAACACTCGCTCTGTGTGTTAGATCGCGGGTTTCTGGTCCCCAAGAAGCCGCAGTTCCTCCTGATTTCATGGACCCCTCGCCATGGGGTTCTTCGGTGCCAGGCCCTAAGGTGCTCCAGTGAATGAAAATTCACTGCACCCATTTCTCCGTCGGGAGCACCCAGTGCAAATGTGCAGCAATAACCCTCTCTCCAACGCTCCCTTCCTGCAAGCCTTCCCGAATGGCTCTGGAAATCCTTCTGGAATGGCTACCAGGGTGTAGGTACCCTGTTTACACTTGACCCGGTATTTTGCAGTCGCAAGCTGATTGTGGCCCCACTAACCTCTAACCACCCAACAGTGTCGCAGGGAACTCAGGAGAACAAGGCATTTTCCGATCAGCTTCCTGTTCCCTGGGCTGACGACTCCCAGTGCAACTCTTCCACAGACTCTGTGAGTACCCCGCCCGGCCACAGCGGGCACGACAGTGCCAGAGTCAAGCACCAGAGGCGACTGGGGTGAAGGAGGCAGGCGACTGTCATTATTGTCAATTTAAAGATGAAGAAGAGACTCAGAGAGATAACGTGACCAAAGCCATTCAACTCGGGATTTTTTACTCCAAGGTAGGCAGTTGCTGACTCCAGACTCCGTGATCAATTAAGCCACCCACCCACAGTCTCTCCTCCGATGTCCCAGCATTCCCCTCAATCTCCGGAGTAAAATGAGAGAGTGGGGGCCACCAAGGTTGTGGGGGGGAGGTGGAGCAGGCTGCATACTTGGGTCATGTTTGATTGAGGAAGAGTCCTGTTGTTGTTTTGTTGTGTGCCATACTGATTCAGACACATAGCAAAACTCCATGACAGAGTAGTGTTTCATAAGCTGTAACCTTTACAAGGAGCTGTTGTCGTTAAGTGCCACCGAGTCGGTTCTGACTCACAGAGACCCAGTATAGGGTTTCCTAGGAGCGACTGAGGAGTTTGAACCGCCAACCTTGTGGTTCAAACTGACCTTGCAGTCCTGTGCTTATCCTACAACACCACACCAGAAGTCCTTTACAGGAGTTGTTGTTGTTAAGTGCCGTCGAGTCGGTTCCGACCCACAGCGATCCTGTATAGGGTTTCCGAGTCTGGAAATCTTTACGGGAGCAGAAAGCCTCATCCTTCTCCCTCGGAACCGCTGGTAGTATCGAACTGCTGACCTTGAGGTTAGCAGCCCAACTCGTAACCACTACGCTACCAGAGTTCCTTTTACAGGAGTAGACTTTCAGATTTTTTCTCCCGTGAAGGTGTTTTTTTGGTGAGCAGCCGAGAGCTTAAACTTTGAGTCACCAGGGCTCCTTGAAAGGGACCCTCTTGAGTTCTAAAAGTTTATGAGCAAGTTACTTGGCTCTAGACTTCGGGAGGGGCGGGAGAGGCCAAGGCACCAACGTCGCAATGTCATGAGCTAATTTACATTCAGTTCCTGACACTTGGCTGATGGTAAACCATTATTTTTCCGTTTTTTTCATTCTGAACACCTATGTCTTGTCATGTTGTGAAGGCATTTTTTAAATGGTGGGAAAGTCCAGGATGAGGTTGGGGAGCCGAGTGAGCTTTGATTTGCCTGGGACAAAGAGTAGGATCTGGAAGTAGAGAAAGATTACAAACGCCAGAGGCAGAAGAGCCAGTAGCTGAGCTCCTCAGGCAGAATTGAGCAAGCGAGGGCTTTTTCGTGGCCAGATTAGGTCAGAGAAGATGCTGATAGGGAGCGGGGGAGGGGCGCAGGGGCTTTTGAGGATGTGCAGGTGTCCAAGGCAAAGCACCAAGAGTTGGCCCCAGGCGTACTCCTCCCTGGAGCCTCGATCCCTGGGCGGTCAGGGGACGAAACCCCGCATTCCTGCCTCTCGGTCAGGGAAGTGGTGGACAGAGCCGAGACGGAGTGGGGGTGGGGAGAATTGGAAAGGAGGAAGACGCGGGCTGGGCAGTGGGGGCGGTGTCGAACGATGGACTGAGTGAGTGACTGCCACTGGCCAACGCATGAGACTTCCGCAGGGCTCAGAGGATTTGTTAATCCTCGCCTCATGCCTCTTTCTGGCGTGCGTCTCTCTGGTTCCGCAGCCGGGCAAAAAGCTCTTCTCAACCAGTGCAGTTTTACAGTCAGACGCGATTGCAGACCCTTCCAGAGGAACCACCGTGCAGCAGGCCGCATCTACCCATCTCTAGGCTCGGGACAGCCGGAATCTGGCTGGGCCGATCACCTAGTTTTTCCCCTAAGCATATAAAGTCCCGGTTTATGCAGAGGCAGCCCGTGAGCGATGTAACCCTTCCTTCTGTCTCCCAGAAACGGGTCGAAGTCAGTCAGCCCCCTTAGATGGCTGCTCAGGGAAAGCCAGACAGACGCGGATCAGCCCCACTTCATTCCTGCTTCTGCAGAGCTTCGTTGTGCTTAGGTCTTGCTGGGCTCCAGGACTTAGGGGAAAATAGGGGGAAAGGGATGGTGCACCGCCAAGATCCCATCAAGCTCTAGCTACCGCGATGACAAATTTTCCCCGTGTGCAGGGGAGGAAAGAAAGTTCGTTTTTAGGACAGGTAAAGTCCAAAGAAGTTTCTAGATGAAACTGTGAAGTGGGGGTTAGGGTGACAGACAAGAGCCCATTATCGTGACCGAGGATGAGTCCACTTCTACTGCAGAAGCTCAGCTCAGACCCTATTCGGTTGAACGACAAAGGTCCTTCGTTTTACAATGGAGAAACTGAGGCTTTCACAGAGGTCAAACATCAGTCAACTTGCAGGGCCCCCAATGTAACTGGAAGCCAGCTCCTGATTTCGACTGGAATGAAGTGTGACACTTGTCCCGCGCTCTGTCACACTCACAATTTTCCATCCTCCCAACGAAGAGCAAGGTCGCAGGATTAGAGACCACCTCGCTTCCCTGGGCAGCAATAAATCTTCCAAGCTCCCTGGCTTCCCGCCTCGACTGCCAGCCCTTCCTCAGACAAGCTGCCGACTTCCTGGAGACAGCGGCAGAGGGAATTCTGGAGGGAGCGGCAGATTTTCGGGCCGATTCCTGGGCTCGTCTGTGGCGTACTGGTTTGGGCCTGAGACCCTCAACCAAGGCAGGTCGAGTACTCAAATCATGGGATAAGCCAGGTGGGGCGCGCACCTCCGAGATCACAGCCCGGGACCCTAGGCGGCGGCGGTGGCTGGGGCAGACCCGTCGTCGGCGTTCCTACAGGTTTGACCGCTGGGTCAGGGTGGCCGGCCACAGGTCTCCCAGAGGTCCTGTGGTTCGTTGCTGCTGTGTGCCTGAATGCTCTTCTCCCTGTCGCAGCTATTGGCAAAGCTCCTATTAACAGACATTGAGTTCACACTTGAACTCCTTTACGCCTGGAAACAGAAACCTGAATGCTCAAGCCGCCACCTTTGGAAACGCAATGCAATACCTAAGAAGGGTAATAACGCGATAGCTGGAGGAAACATGCAAATAACCCATTATTTGCAGGATTTCTTTTCATATAGATATACCTCTATACCATGACTTCCCCTAACCCCACTGATACCAGCATTTCAGAAATTTGCTGCTCAGAGACAGGCACCGGTGTCTTCCAGGAGTTCCAACAAAATCCCAACCTTATCGATTTGCTTAACCCGGGAAAATGAAACACTTCACCCGCCCTTGGTGCCTGCACTCAAAGGTGCACAGGTTCTGGTGGCCCCGGACCCCTCCCTGGGGCCACTTTAATACTTGCTGACTTCACAAAGGCAGGGACCAGAACCCACCCTTTGTTTCACACGGCACTGAGGGGGGACCAGTGGTCCTAAGACTGGCTTCCCAACAGGCTTCCCTTCCTGGAGATGTCGGAGAGTCCCGGGGGTTCCCAAGCAGTTAACGACTATCACCCCTAACCAGTGAGGGGCCATAAGGAGCAGAGGACAGGTTCCCGGCAGCCACTGAGCGCGAGATGAGATTGGGCAGAGATTCCAACTGCTGAGGCCCTACCCTGACTGGACGCGGATAGCGGTGGGCGGCGGTAGGGGAGGGGCGCCTGTTAGGGGACCTGGGGTACTTCCCCTTTCTTCTTTTTAGGGTCAGCCAGAGACTCTGGTCATCACAAGAAACACCCTTGGGAAGGAATCATTGTGAGCAACGAAGTTCCTCTTACGGAAACCTAGCATGAGAAGCGAGCAAAAATTCAGTGGAACTGAGCACTCCCCTCCTCTTGTTCTTGACTGCGGGCAGGCCCCAGGCCCCTACCAACAAGGATAAATCCTCAGAGGAATGCTCCAGAAAGAAGCGGGAAAGGAGGCGCTCCCAGCGGCGGCGTGGGGATAGGGTTGGGAGAGCGCGTCCCGTGGAAATCAAACACGTGTGCGGAGGACGCTTGAGATCCAAGGCGGGAGGGGGAGTCTGAGTGGGAGTGAGAGTTAGAGAGATAAGAAGGGTGGCTCGCGCTGAACGACTGTTGTAAACTGCAGAGTTTGGTAGATTCTAGAGGAGCATAAATGTCACACAGCTTTCGCGGGTTCGTCCCCTGGGACCTTAGCCAAACCACACTCCTGGTTCAAGTTCGAAGAGGAACTGGAAACAAAAGCCGGCGACGATTCCGGCACCGCCGGAAAGGAGGACTGCGATGCCTCCTCCCTCTCCTCCGGGAGCCGGGAAGCCAACATGACAAGCCACAGCTTCCTTGTCACCCCCGCTGGCCGCTCCTCCAGTTCAGGCAGAGGGTGACTCGCTGCGGTCTGAGGTGGCAAGGGATCTGCTCTGCGGGGCTGGAGTCAGATGCCTTGTCTGGCATTCGGGACGGTACTTTAGGTCCTTTCCCCGTGGGTCCTCGGCAACACTTTACGAGTTTGTGTTAGACCTTTCAAGCCACTCGCGCCTGCCCCACGGCTCTGTGACGCATTAGGCCAGGAGACCCCAGCGGAGCCCAGGGTGGCAGGCTCGACCAGGCCGGGGCTACCAGCCCGGTCCTACCTATGAGCAGCTCGGGCTGGGCCTCCCAATTGGGGCTCTACGAGCGTGCCCGGGGCCCAAGCGGTTTCGTGGCCCTGGGGATGCGGACGTCGCCTCCGGAGGAGGACAGAGGACCAGTGTCCTAATCTTAGCTGGGGCAGACACCTCCCAAGTGGGGGCAGCAGCACTGATTGTCCCACCCCAACTCCATCCTGCAGCGTTGGCGAAAAGGCCAAGCCTCAGGGACCCCGATTCCCCTAAGTCGAGGGACAGTGCCAGGTTGCACCCGGGCTGACGTTCCCTAGCAGATGAGCGAGGATCGCGGCTACTGAGTGTCGTCGACCCCTGTCGGTGGTGCCCAAGCCGAGGCGAACCCTCTGCCAGGCCAAGTGGGGTCCCTAGAATGAGCCCGGGGAAACGTTGCGGTCCCCCGCGCAGTGGCCGCCATATGAGAACGCCTGGGCGGCGCACAATGCACGGGCGTCTAGTTAGGGCCAGGCTGCGCTCGGGGAGCCGGGCCTACGCGGCTGCGGCCTCATCATTCACGGCCTGGACGTGCTGGTAAAAATGCATCAAAACAGGCTGCGGTGCGCGGTATAAAAGCACAGCGGGATGAGCTGCTTTCCAAAAAGGATATCAGTGATTGGACCGGGCTCGGCGTGATTGACAAGAGCTTAGTTTGGTAAAGGGAAGACACGCAAGCTTTCACAGCGGGATCCCTTCTCTAAAATATATCACACTAGCCTTTGAAAAGCGCCGCACACTATAAGGAAATAGCGTTTCACGGCTCGCTTTATGGTGCGATGACATTTCTTTAAAACACAGCGAAGATCAAAAAAGGGAGAGAGAGAAATAAAATGTGTTGCAAACACAATGTTTTAATTAGTTTATTCTGCGCCTTGCTTTTATCTGACGTATACATTGCGGGTTCCCCTTTAATTAAACAGCCCCTCTCATAAGGCGGCAGCGGGCAAGGAAGAGAGGCGCGGGAGGCCAGGCTGCCCCCTTTCCTCTCTGGGCCGGTGTCCTCTGGGCCTGGATTGGCAGGCTGAGGGTTTGGGCTGAGGGAAGCTCTGGGATCCCAGCGCCCCACAGAGGCGGAGTTGAGGGGAGGGAAAGCGAAGCAGAGGACGGAACGGAGGAAGCTCCCTCCTCTCCTCCCCTCCCCGGGGACGGGGGCTTGAGAAGAACCGAGGCCGCACCTTTCCTGCAGCGGAAGTCCTCCCTCTCCGGGCCCTTTCGGTCTCCAGGATGGATGGCGAGATAGTGACACCAGAAGAGCTCTGGGGCCCTTGCCCTATCCTGGGCTTTCTTTCGGGCTCTGACTTCCGGTTACTAAGCTCTCCGGGCTCTCAAAGTATCTGAGCCTTTGATTCCTGACCAACAAGAAGAGGAGAGAGACTTCAAAGACACACATAAGCACTGAAAACACTGAACTCTGGGCACCGACAAACATGAAGACTCCAGAAAAGCTAGAAGAGGCTACTGGCAGCATGTGCAATAGGCCTCACTCACACACATTCGTACTTTATGACTTTTTGGGAAGCTCTACAGACTTTAGCTGCATCAACAACCGCCCTCCACTCCACACCTAGTCTACTGCCTGACTTCATCCTAAAGCCAGCCCAAAGCCTAGGCATAGAGCAACTCCATGCAGCTGGTGAGTGGGGATGGCAGTCATGTTGTAAACTTAAAACCAGAAGGCTTTGTTTTCTTCATTTAACTGGCAAGATTAGAAATTCAAAATATAAACCTGCAGAGTCGGGGGTCAGAGAAGGTAAGATTGGAGATGTAGATGTGGCCCCCTAAACTAACCCCAGAACACAACCCAGTAAATTTATGAACTGGTCATAAGCCTTCCTCTCCTGTTCTGTTTTGTTCCTTTTTCTGAAATTGGGGATGGAAGGGACTGAGTGAAGGTTTTTAGTCTGCAGGGGAATGGGGTGAGAACAGCCACCATGTGACTGGGAGGCCTCCTTTTCTACCTCTGCTCCGAGGAAATTTTCCTTCTGACATCTTTCCATTCAAGGAAATGAAACAGAAAGCAGAGGAAGCTGCGGGATACCTCTGTAGCCTTTTTAACTTTGCAAAAGGGTCTTGCTATGCTGCCTCTCTTTGGGAAAAGGGAAGGCCTAACACTTCTTCCATCAAATATTTTTAAATGTTGGGGTTTGTGCAAATGTCTGAAATCCATGGTCTTTAAGATCAAGGATTCCATTTCAAATGGCGATCCTTTGCATGTACACATAAACAACATGCAATATATTTAGAAAGCCTATTTAAAACAACTGAAAGGATCATTTGGTATGTAATAAAAAGAATTCATTGACTATGTGGTTTCCCTGAAATCGGAAAATTTAGCGCATGTGCACCATATGCTTTCTACATTTTGTTAACCTTTAAAGACTCCTGTCCTTGCATTAAATTATTTGTGATGGACTTCCATTATAAAAACAATCAGCAATAATTGGCATGTGAGATGATAAAGTAAAGCCAAGTCAGCTCCCAAAACAATTTGCTCCGAACTTATTTGAGCTTTCCAATCAAAATAATGATTTGCACCCATCAGGACTGTAGAATGACAACATGGTTCAAGAAATGGAGCTTGCATGTGAAACTGAACTTCAAACTCACTTATAACTAGCCTTCTCTGTGTGTATGTGTATGTTTGGGGGGAGCTATAGAAATATGAAATTAAGTGTAATATAATAAGCCTCACATTGTTACCAAGTGATCTTTAAAACTGGTTTAAAGGGGCAACAATGTAAGTAATGTACAATGGAATCCTTGATGTTGTGCATTGCAGAAGAGGATAAAAGTAGAAAACTCCAATAATGAAAACACCTCCTCCAATTGGAAAAATAAAGAACTCAAGTTGATTTCTTTCTTCCTCATGAGAAGACAAATTCTTCAATAAAAGTACTATTTGAATATTCATCCCAGCAAATACCAGTAAGTATCTGAGTTGGAAATGGAATAAACAAGAAAGTCATGTTTAAAAAACATAAACATTCAAATAATCAGCATAGTATCCGTGAAATATTTGTTCTAAGACGTCAAACCCTAGCATTTCCTTTCAGGGTGTTAAAATGTTGTATTGGCTCATGTGTAAGACTGAGACATGACATCATTTTACTCTCCATTTCCCTGCAGTACCTAAGACAGTGTTTTGCATATAGTATAGCATGCAAATTATACACATTTCTTAATAGAGTGAAACCAGCTAAACTTAAATGTATTGCTTATGTGACTAAAAAAATAAAATGAATGTTTTTCTAGGGTTAAAAAAAAAAAAGTTTGGTGTTAAATCACTCTGCAACTCGAGCTGCAGCTACTTGTCTCTGAACCTGGAGCCTGAACTGAAGAGTATGATCTTGTTCTCTGGGCAGCTCCTTGCAATCACTTAAAAACTGAGCACAAGGTCCCCTTTACCAGTTCTGGAAAGTCTACCTAGGGTAGAGTAGAGGGAGAAGGTGTGGCAAAGACAGTGTTCCTCAGGAACAGTTCCAAGTGAGAGGAATTCTGTCCCCAGTCCAATTCACTTCTCCTTTCTTCTGGAAGAAAGTCAGGGATGGACTAGGTGGGATGAAGAGAAACAGGATAGAACAGCCCTTTCTTCAAACAGCTTTATCCCTCACAGTCTTCCAGGAGAAATTTTGTTCTGTAACAGCTAAAATGTAGCCCTTTTATTGAAATAAAATAAAACAAATGGGGCCAGACCCAGGAACAAACCAATCCTTGATTAGGAATCTTTGGTTTCTTTCAATTCAGACCAAGACACGACAAGGGAGCATTTCTTAAACGTAGGGAAAATGAGGCAGGAGTTGAAGGTGACGTTTTTCTTCATGGGAACATCTGGTGGACAAAGGGAACAGCTAGGGAAAGCAGTCTAGAATCAGGTTCCCAAGTTTGCTCTCAGGACACACCTAATCATTGTGTCTCAGACCTGGATGGTAATGAGTAGGAAGCTGTCAGCTTGGGAAGGTCGCAGGCAGGAGCAAGGACCTACTCTAGTCCACTGGTTCCCTCATAATAATTACCTGGAGCTTTAAAAACTAGTGTGTCACTAAAACATCCAGATGTTTTGCTTTCACAATACAACACACATTGTTTGAAGAAAGAAAAATGGGAATATTATGATGAGCTTCAGATATTGAATCCAATTGATATTTTCATGCAGATAATAGATTCTTAAAAGTGGTCATCCAAAAAATTCACTACATAATGCTATGACCCCCTTCCATAGACCAGGTGAGAAAGAATATATCAGGGTGGGTCTGGACATTTGAATAATTCAAAGATCTCCAGGAGATTTCAATGTGAGATTTCAATTACATTGCTCCTGGAGTAGAAAGCAAGCAAACCCACTTCTTCCAAAAGTAAGCATCCAATTGAGAACATTAAGTTTTCAGAATAAAAGTAAGTATTACAACAAAAGTCTCTGATTGAAAACCACAAAAATAACAGTTCAGGCCAAAGCTAGAGCTAAAAATTGTGTGTATCAAGGAAATTAGTCCCCAGTCATGTCTAGGGGGCATGTTAGTAACTGAGGAGGACAGGCAAGTGTATACCAAAGCCACTGTGGTTATGGGCTACATAAACCTCCATGAACACCGGATTATATCAGTTATGCACTAGAGGCTCCCATGGTCCCAGAAATACTTGAAGACTAAAATCACTTCAGTAATGAGGAGGCGTTAAAAGGCAAGCCTTAGGGAGACTTAGCTGATTGCGGGGAGGAAAGTCTTCTGGAATATTCTCGAGAATTCTGAGCTTAGAGCACAAGTGGGGCAAAGGGATTCTAAGCACTTGGGTTCTCCCTCCACCCCCTCATTAAATAGGTGAATAAGAGGAACTTCTAGGGAGGAATGTGTGATTGGGGGCCTGGGCGGAGGGGAGGGGAGGAGAACTGGTGTGGGCTGATTAAAGGTGCTTGCTGGACCCTTGATCTAGAGGCAGTCTTGACCTTCAACCCTGGAGAGCTACAGCAGGACCTCTGCAAGCTGGTGTGAGATGAAGCTTATGCGTGGACGTGGAGGTCGGTAGGACAGGGCTGGACTGAGGAACCACAGGGTAGGAGAAGTCCACTTACTATTACTAGGACATTCTCATGGAAACCAGTTTCTTCCATCTCTTGAGGGCCTCAAAGTGGGGGCAGGAGAACCAGGAGGAAGCACCAAGACTCAAGGCATGGACTTGGTCAGAGTGAAATGCCAACTAGCGGGGCTGTGGGAGGAGTCCTCAGGCCTACAGTGGCAGAGCACATTAACAAAGGCTGGGCAGTATCAACTCAGGCCTCAATCCCGTCAGGGGCGAGGGCCAAGCACAGGTCACTGCACTGAACCTTGGGATCTGCTGTACAGTGCATGGGTGGACGAGTCTCAAGGACACCAGTTTACAGGTTTTTAACCTTGGCAGAGTACCAGGCCTCATGGTTGGAAGCAAGCAGGGCTTCCCTCCAGGGCAGACAGGATTGGTCTCTGCTTTGTAGTCCCGCCTGCCCATTCTAAGGGCAGGCGCCCAGGGGAAGGGTTGGAGCCCAAGTGGGAGGAGCTGGCTCAGGGTGGGAAGGAGGGGGGTGTTGTAAGTACAGGGTACCTTTGAGCTCTATTGGCCCCGCCCAGCCCTGCACAATGTTCCTGAGCGAAAGGTTTCTCCAGGTAGGCCCAGGAAGGGGCTCACCTTAAATCTCAACACCCATCATTTCCTCCACAGACAATCAATGCAGGGCGACTCTTAGGCCTCCTTATGAGAAATTCAGCTCCTACTACGCAAAAATGGGGATTTCGTCCCGGTCTTTCTTGGACCTGTGGGGTACTTAGTCCCCAAGTTTATTTTCCTCTCATGGCACCTAATCACGGTAAGTACTTTTTCCCCCCCCCTTCCTTTCTCTTGTTGCTCTAGATGTGGCTCGTTGGCCACGTCTCAATTTGAGCTACACTAATGTGACAATTTGACCCATCTAGACCAGACTCCTGAAGCTAGGATGGCCAGATAAAATGCAGGCTGCCCAGATAAGTTAGAAGTTTATATAATCAACCAATGCTTTTTGATTATGGGTATGCCCCATGCAATATTTAAGACATGTTGTTGTTGCTAAGCGTCATCTAGTCAATTCCTACTCATAGAGACCCCATATAGGGTTTCTGAGGAGCAGCTGTTGACTTTAAACCAACGGACCTTTGGGTTCAAACTGACCTTGAGAGGCCCAGTGCTCAGGGCATACTTCCATTTAAACAACAACAACAAAATGTTGTTTAAATGAAATTCAACGTTAACCTAACTCTCTGTATTTTTATGAGCTAAATCTAGTAACTCTGCCTGAACGGAGCCCTTATTTGGGTCTGCTGAAACTGTTTGTTCTTCCTTACAGCCTTGGCCAGGCTCAAAGGTGAAGTGAGAAGACAAAGGTTGAGAGCAGTGAATTTCTTAAAGAAATTCCTGGTATGGCTAGAGGGCCAAAAGGAAGAGCAGAAGGGCGATACAGACAGACCAAAGTAGACAAGCTAAGGTAGTAGCTAGCAAACTTAGTGTTGGAAGCACCCCAGTGGTGCAATGGTTAAGCATTTGGCTGCCAAAACCCAAAGGTTGGTGGTTCAAACCCACCCAGCAGTTCTGAGGGAGAAAGACCTGACAATCGATGCTCATAAAGAACGACAGGTCAGTTCTACTCTTTCACATGAGGTTTCTATGATTTGAAAATTGACTCAAGGGCACTCAACAACAGAGCTCTCTGGTAGCGTAGTGGTTACGAATCAGGCT
Source organism: Chrysochloris asiatica (assembly GCF_000296735.1). Taxonomy (NCBI): domain Eukaryota; kingdom Metazoa; phylum Chordata; class Mammalia; order Afrosoricida; family Chrysochloridae; genus Chrysochloris; species Chrysochloris asiatica. The sequence continues at coordinate 903,486 of NW_006408813.1, read as the reverse complement.
GTGAACCTTAAGGTCAGCAGTTCGAAACTACCAGCTGTTCCGCAGGAGAAAGATGAGGCTTTCTGCTCCAGTAAAGATTTATAGCCTCAGAAACCCTGTACACGGTCACTATGAGTCGGAATCAACTCCATGCCACACAGCCACCACCCAGGTTGACTTGATCCTTCTTTATCCACCACCACCACCAAGTAAGAGTCCTCGTGTGGCACTGTGGGTTAATGTGCTGGATTGCAAAATCGGTGTGAGCGACAAGGTCGTTAGTTCAAGTTCATTTGCCATTCCTCGGAAACCCTACACAGGGTCGCTATGGGTCAGAATTGACTGGATGACACTTAACAACAACAAGGTGGTACAGTTAAGGGCTCAGGCACTTTAGTAGACAGATCTGGTGATCTGCTTCTGAAAGGTGACACCATTGAAAACCCTTTGGAGCACTGTTCTCTGCACACATGGGGTGGCCATGAGTCAGACTTTGTTGTTGTTGTTGTTAAGTGCCATCGAGTCGGTCCCGACCCATAGCGACCCTGTACAGGGTTTCCGAGGGTATAAATCTTTACGGGAGTAGAAAGCCTCATCTTTAGTCAATAACAACTAATAGCAACAATAAGCTAAAAAGAGGGACATGGAGGAGAGTGTTTCTTGAGGGGTGGGGAGGAGAGAGGTGAATCCTAGGCCTGGAGTGAGGAGAGAGAGCTGGGCTGGGAGATAGGTAGCCTCTCCATTCCTCAAAGCCCCTCTGGTCTGGCCTGGGAAATTGGGGTCCCTTCCCTTGGGCTTCCTGGAGGCAGGCTGCTCTGTTACCCCAGCCTGCATTCACATGCCTTGCTGAGTTTGGCTGCTGTGGTTGCCCCTCAGGGTTCAGTCACGCAGAAAGGGTCAATAAACTATGTATCTCCAGCCAAAGAAGAAAGACAATAAAACCACCCTCCAGGTCAGAGGTCGCCTAGTCACTGATTGAGATATTCACAACTCGTTTTCCTCTATTCTCTCCCAATCCCCTCTTCATCCCACAAGCTCTTCCTCCCCTGACTCTTTCCTTTTTGCCTTTTCCCAAAGCCAAAGTGATCCCCGGAAATAATTGAGGTGTGAGGATGAATTTTTTTTTTTTTTTTTTAATCTGGACCTTTTCAAACTAAAACTTGAAAAATAAGGTTTTGGTGGATAAACTCCACCAGTTAAGATAAATTACCTAATCGTATCCTAAGGCTGCAGTCTAACCCTAACCCCTAGTACAGGGGTCGAAATCGTTTTTTATGTCAAGAGCAGATAGAAAATAGTTTCGGCTTTACCGGCCATAGCTGTCTCCATCACATAATCTCCCCCTCCTCCTACTTTAAACCCTTTAAAGACATAAAACATTCTTAGCTCCTGGCGCCAAACAAGTACAAAAGTTTGTCATTTACATCCAAACCAGAAGTTAGCCTAATTCGGCCCCCCCCCACTTTGTCTTGTTTGGTGGGGGTTGGGGGGACAAGGGGCTCATTGGAAGGGCCAATGCTTTGTTTTAATATCAAAGCTCTTGCCTCCCATCCCCTCATTTGGCAAAGACCAAATGAATGACCCACCTCCACCCCAACCAAATACAAAAACAACAGGCAGTTCTATTTTATAGAATGCCATTCTTAAGAGTTTAAGAGACCACAATTTTTTAGAGGGCTGGAATTCTCTCAGCTTGGGCAAAAGAAGAGATAAATCGGGTAATGCAGTCTCTGCCCTCAGAGAGGAGAGGAGGAAGATGCAATCGGCCTGCACTACGGAAACAGAGCTAGGGGGATGGATGCATGGTGGGGACCTCAGACCTAGGCAAGAGAGTCACTGCCAGAAAACATGATGTGGTTCAGAGATACTCTTCCTGTCACCTTGGGTGCAGGACCTGTCTCAAGGCAGAGAGATGAATGAGCAAATGCTTTTGGACAGGTCGAGGCTACCCATCACTTGCTTTATTTAGATCAGAGAGAATTTGTGTTTCAGAACTAATGGAGCATTTAACAGCTAGAAGGAAATTAGGATCCTGGGTAAATGTGTGCTTCCAAATGCGAGGTGAGCTTTGCACCTCAAGCCCTTCCTCCTTCCCTAGTCTCTCTGACTCTCTGGGGAAGGACTGGTAGACACAATGCAAATGTGTCTGAGTCTCCCTCTCTTCCTACCCGAGCACTCCCCACCTACAGAGTGATCTGCTAGGAAAGGAAAGGAAAAGTCCCCTTCCAATGTGACCTGCGCCAGTTTGAGCCTGAAGGCTACCAGCTGGGTTTCAACCAGAATAATATAGGCACTCATTGGTGACAAGAATTGGTGGAACACGACCACAGCTGGACAGGAATCTGTGCCCAGATTGGACCTACACTGATGACAGAGCCATACTCACCCGCCTAGGACTCTCGCTTCAATTTCTGTATGTACAGGGGCTCCCTTGATTATCCCAAACTGGATTCGGATGACTCTAGTTCAACTCCCTGCCTTCTTTCTCCAAGTTCAGCCAGCCCTGTTTACTTCAGCCTGTGTCTCTGAAGTTCAAGTATACATCTCTGTCTGCACAGTCTTGATTGACAAGTACAATGAAAATGTCTCCTTCCCGTCTCGTTTGCATTTTATTACATTGGGCAATGTAACAGGTCAAAGACAAAAGAGTTTGGGTTTTTTTTTAAGGGTTAACACTATCCATCCTATATTGAAATGAAAAGGTATTTGAAACTTGTAAAATATTTGTCAAATGTGGGGACAGTAGTGAAAACTCTGATGTGGCCAATAAAATCTGGGGTCCAGAGAGCGGTTGGCCAGTGTGTCCCGAGATCCGGTGATCCATAATTCAGCTTGGCTCATGAAGCCAATTAAGAGCTTTATCTTACTATTAAAGAATGAAGAGGTTAAAACATATTGTTCCCCAGCCTCCTTCCCCCTTCATTTTAAAAAAATTTAATGGCAGTTTGCAGTCTTTCTTTCAAAAACATTATGGGACTCCGAAGAAAGGATAGAATTTAGAGTAAAGGAAGTGTAATTGACCAGGACAGTGCATGAAAATGTGAATAATGGTGAATTTCAAGGGATACCTATCAACGAGAAACACTTGGTGCTCCACTCGGGAGAAGCAGGGGTACAAAATTCAGCGTCTTGGAATAATTCCCTTCCTGCACTCAAAGATTCATTGATTGAAATAAATCAGGAAGCATTGGCAGAACGGAAATCCGCTTGCTGGGTTTAAAGGGTCTTTAAAATGTTGTGAGTGTTAGATTGCAAGTCTTTTCTAAATACAAAACAGAAGAAAAGACCACAGTGTTTCCCTTGGACTTAAAGAAAATTGCTTGGTCTCCGACTTAGGATATCACGTCCACCACAGAAAATGTGTTTAGAAAGAAATCCCGCACAAGAGCACACTGTGCTTGTATGAGTTGTGTTTTTGAGGAGGCTGCAGCGAACGGAAAAGTAGTCCCGAATGGGGCTTCTGGTTATATAGAAAGTCGGTCCTTCCCGCACCGATCCTCAGGATGGTCTGTCTCCCTCCTGCTTCTCCAAGGTATCCGATCCTAAAAGCCGGGCTCCGGAACTTTGCCCGTTAGGCAATGGTCAGTTACTCTGATTTTATTTATTGATTCATATTTGGGCATCAAAATAAATCTTTTTCCTATTTACTGTTTGAACTCAGTGTGAGGGAAAGGATCCCATTTTATTTCCTATCCATGTAGACATGCGGGTGTTTAAACCAGACCGTACACAACTGGGGGATGCATAAAAGAGATTTATTGGTTAATTTACGCCGCCTAATACACATGTAAAACCCAGTAAGCCAAGGCTGCTGAGTGAGCCTCCGTTATAGCGGAAAATAAGAACCACGACCCCTGGGTTCTAGTTGTCCTGTCCTGCCCAGCCCAGTCCAGCCCAGCGCTTCCTCTCTCCACCTGAAAAAAAAAAAAGAGAGAGAGAGAGAGAGAGAGAACGCCAAGCCCTGTCATTGGTTTCACCCCAGCCTGAGTGCAGCAAAAACTTTTCTCCTGTTCGCTTTCCTCCTTCAGCTATCACTCTGCTGTCAGATACAGTTCCTCAAAGTCCCCTGCCCCCCAAAGTTGTACCCAGAATCTCCTCTGAAAATAGAGTTGGGGTGGGGTCGAATGGGGATGCTGCAAGCTTTCAGAAAAACTTATTTATTTATTTTTTTTCCTTAACAGGAGTGGTTTACCTCTTGGGGTTGGCTGGGGGTGGTTTGGTTTCCAGATGCAGTAACTTGCAGTATCTGGGGAGATTTCGATTCTAAGAGCTTCAAAGGTCAGGGTTTCCTCCTCCCCCAAAAGGAAACCTCCACCCAAACCAGCGAAAAAAAGAATTCCAAATGGCCTGTCTCTGCACTGGGGTTCACAAAGTCCCCGGTCTCCTCCTCTGGGGAAACTTGTGACCTCTGCGCCCCATGGAGCAGCTGCACCCCCTCAGAGCAGCCCGCTAAGGCTGGGCCTGGCTGCCCCAGGAAAGGGGTCTTGGCCCGGGCTTTTGCCCTGGCAGAACCGCCTCAGGTCTGCCCCTTAACAAGTATCCCCCTCCCCACTTCTCTGTTGATGATCTAATTGAATTATGCCTTTTTGTTCCAGGACTTCAGAGCATGTGCTGGAGGCAATTAATTATCAGAATGTGGCCATATCAAAACGGACACGGGGTACCTGGTAGGTCAGCCGTGGTGGTTTCCCCATCCCTTGGGCTCTGGACCCCTTCCAAAGAAGGGGTACACTAGGTTCGCTCAGCCGCCTCCCTACCACTGTCCATCTCCCAGTTGCCAGCCCTTCCTCCCAGTCCCGCAAGGCCCCCAGTTCTCGGGTTCCCTTGGTGGAGATCTCTGGAAACCCATGTTATCAGTGCTGGTCGGGCCAAAGCTCAAAAGACGCCCCTTTCCCACTCCTGAGCCTCGAGAACCGTCTCCCAAGGTGGACTCAAGAGGAACTCCAAACTTTCTCAATCCACCCCCACACCCAGGGAAGTGGGTGGATGATGGGCGAATAGAGGTAGAGAGAATGAAAGAAAGAGGAAGGAGAAAAGAAAAGACAGCCGGCCTCTCCTTTTGTAAACCTGACTCCAGGGAAATAATTTGCATGATTTAGGCATAAATGTTCTTCCCAGAAATCCCCCCTCCTTCAAAGAAATCCTCAGCTGAGTGACCCCAAAACCATTCTTGCAGTTTTCTTTCAGTAGATGCAATAATTTAAGGTAATAGTGAACTCACCTTCCAACCTGGGGAGAGAGCTCTGGATGTGAAGGGAGAATTAGGACGAGTTTGATGCGAAGGTTATGACTACGGAAAGATGTGCTACCGGCAGGGTTCTCCCCCAGCACACTGGCTAAGAGGGAAGGTGAAGTCTGGGCTGGGCCGATTGGGGGGCAGGAAATGAAAGCCTGCAGTTATAAAGCGCTGCTTGAGGCGCTCTCTCCAAGCGCCTCTGAACTTGATCAGATGTTCTGATTCCTACAGAGTGATGGCGGCCAGGCTGGGAGGCTGCCTCAAGGCGCCGATTTTGGGGCTCGGCCAGCTTGGGATGTGACAATCACAGCCATCTTTCTCTTGGCCTCTTCCTTCCATTCTCACAACTCTACATTTTTTCTACATGCTTTGCCGGAACAACAACAAAAAAGGAGTGGATTTATAGCCTTAGCCGAAACTGGTCATTATATCCAGAAAGACCTGAGATCAGACAGGAGAAAGGGGGTGGGGATCGACTCCCACACTCGATCCCGGAAAGCAAATCCTAAGAGGTACCTGAGGTCCCTACTGCTTCTCTGGGTAGGGGTGATCCCAGTCCCCACTTCAGCACCTCTCACCCCCCGCCCAGCCCGCCCTTTTGCGTTTGAAAATGTTGAGAACGCTAAGCTGTTTAGCCCTCTATTTTGAAAGCTGCTCTGATCTTGGGTCTAGTTGCATGTGTGGTGAGTGTATTCAGTATGTTGTGTTCGGGTTTTGTGTGTGTTGGTATTGTGTGCATGTGTTTGTTGTGTGATGGGGGTGTATTTACTTTGTTGTGTGTTTAGTGTTTAGTCTGTTGTGTCCCTGTGTTTACTGTGTTGCATTTAGTTTCTGGTGTGTTGAGCGTATCGTGTGCGTGCTTCTGGTGGTGCGCTTGCGTTTGCTGTTTTGCGAATGTAACCTTCTTGTGTGTATGTGTCCCTGTTGTGTGTGTGTGCTATGTTGTGTCTGATGTGTCATGGGGTGAAGGGAGCAGCTGCAAGTCCAGCCGCTTATCACAAACTAAAGGGGCACCGCTTGATTCAAACGGGAATGGGGGAGAAAGGCTATAATTGTCGTCGTCGCTTCTCATTTGGGCCATAGACCGCCGGTGGCGGTTCGGATTGCCGCCGGCGGGCTGGTCCGACCTGGAGCCCGGTTCACTGGGCATTGGGCCGCAGTGGCAGGTGGAGAGGACGCGGCGGCTGGCCCGCCCTGGGGGGCCGCTGCTCGCATCCTGCGCCCTCCGCGGGACACGTCCTCGGGGCGGCGGGCCGGGCGGTGCGAACTGGAAGCGTTTTTGGCTGAAGCGGGTAATGCGCGCACGGGGCGGGCAACGGAGCCCCGGGACAAGCCAGCTGCCGCCGGGCCGCTTAGTGTAGTCGCGGGCGCCAGGCCGCTGCCGCCTCACCTGCCAGGCGCCCGGCCGTGGCCCAATCAGCGGCGCCCGCGCGGTCGCGGCTGCCATGTTCCCCGCGCCCCGCTGCCAATCATAGCGGCGATGGCCAATGGGAGGCCGGGCCGGGGGTCACCTGACCGCGGGCCCGCCGGTTCCCCATTGGCGCGCGCCGGCGGCCGCCCGCTCGGTTTATGTGTGAGGAGTGAGTGATTGACTTTATCAGTCCAAGGACATTACTCTGGTGGCGAAGAGGCTGGGACTGGCGCAGCGCGCGGGAGGACTGAGCCTGCCTGCTGCCCGGCCCCGCCGCCTAGAGCAGCCGCGGAGCCCAGAGCCCGGAGCTCCTGGCGCGCGGTCCCGGCTCGGGGAAAGGAGGGTGTCCGGCCCGAGCGGCCCTTCGGCCGCCGCTGCTGCTTCTGCTGATTTGTCTTTGTGCGCGCCGGGTAGTTAGTTCAAGCAGACTAGTCCCGAGCCTTTCTCCTCCCTCGCCACCCCCTCCCCTCCCCTCCGCGCTTCCCCTCCTCCCTCCTTTCCCTTTGCAGGCGACTCGCGCGGCGACGGAAAGTTGCAACCCCCGGCCGTGCCTTGGGAGACTCCGGGCCGCGACCAGCCTCCGCTCCTCTCTGATTGCGGCACTTCGGAGATCGCCTCGTTCTTCCGCACACTCTCCCACCTCGGCCAGATCGCCCCACCCATGACGATGCTCCTGGATGGAGGCCCGCAGTTCCCAGGGCTGGGAGTGGGCAGCTTCGGCGCGCCGCGCCACCACGAGATGCCCAACCGCGAGCCGGCCGGCATGGGGCTGAACCCCTTCGGGGACTCGCCCCACGCCGCCGCCGCCGCAGCTGCCGCCGCCGCCTTCAAGCTGAGTCCCGCAGCTGCTCACGACCTGTCCTCGGGCCAGAGCTCAGCGTTCACGCCTCAGGGTTCGGGCTACGCCAACGCCCTGGGCCACCACCACCATCACCACCACCACCACCACCATGCCGGCCAGGTGCCTAGCTACGGCGGCGCAGCTTCCGCTGCCTTCAACTCCACGCGCGACTTTTTGTTCCGCCAGCGCGGCTCCGGGCTCGGCGAGGCGACCTCGGGCGGCGGGCAGCACGGGCTCTTCGCCGGCTCGGCGAGCAGTCTGCACGCGCCCACGGGGATCCCGGAGCCCCCCGGCTACCTGCTCTTCCCAGGGCTGCATGAGCAGGGCGCCGGGCACCCGTCGCCCACTGGGCACGTCGACAACAACCAGGTTCACCTGGGGCTGCGCGGGGAGCTGTTCGGCCGTGCTGACCCGTACCGCCCGGTGGCCAGCCCGCGCACGGACCCCTACGCGGCGGCTGGCACGCAGTTCCCCAACTACAGCCCCATGAACATGAACGTGGGCATGAACGTAGCGGCCCACCATGGGCCAGGCGCCTTCTTCCGTTATATGCGGCAGCCCATCAAGCAGGAGCTGTCGTGCAAGTGGATCGACGAGGCTCAGCTCAGCCGGCCCAAGAAGAGCTGCGACCGGACCTTCAGCACCATGCACGAGCTGGTGACGCACGTCACGATGGAGCATGTGGGGGGCCCGGAGCAGAACAACCACGTTTGTTACTGGGAGGAGTGCCCCCGCGAGGGCAAGTCCTTCAAGGCGAAGTACAAACTGGTCAACCACATCCGCGTGCACACGGGCGAAAAGCCCTTCCCTTGCCCATTTCCGGGCTGCGGGAAGATCTTCGCCCGCTCCGAGAACCTCAAGATCCATAAGAGGACCCACACAGGTAAGGGGGAAGGCAGGCGGGCAGGGGGCCCCGAAGCCCACTGGTGGAACGCGGGCGAGTGGGTTGACAGTACAGGCGAGAGAAGGGCGGCGCCCCCGAAGGCGGCTCGGAAGAGAGCGCTGTCAGCTCCCCTCTACCCTGGCCCTCCCCGCCCTGCAGCGCTTTTTCCCCCTTCACCTCCCCGGGCCATCTCAGAGGAACTAATTGGGGACCTTCTCGCGCTCAGGAACAAGCTGGCGCCGCCTCTTTTTGTCTCCCTTTCTGGGTTACTAAGGAGGGACTCCGAATGTGTAGAGAGCGTATTGCTTACAAGCGACTTAGCTCTAGGCACACAGTCGAGGAAGGCCCCCCATAGAAATGCTAATGAAAACTAACTTTCGGTTACTTCCGCTCTTTTTTACACTTGATTGGCACATCTCCTAATTAAATGACTGATACTTTTGTCAAACTATTTTTATTTGGAGTTCCAGGTTCAATTCATTCCTCCAGGAGGAAAGCTAAACTAGAAAAGGCACCACAGTTGCGTGCCTTGTTCAGAACGTCTTCTAAAATTGCCTGAAGCCCCTGGATTTATATAGTTTTCTCTTTTCGGACGTTAGTGCGTCGCCCCAGGCTTTCCAAGTCACTTAGGGGAAAAGCCTGCATTTGAAAGAGGCACATTTTAAAGGTACAAAGGAGCTAAGCGGGATTGCCCTGTCCGGGGCCCATTGTCCCGCCCAGGCTGTGTTACCTCGCCTAGGTGGAGGCGGTACGTGGTTGCGCTTTGAGAGCCCTGGGCCGGGTGGGGTGGGACTACAACTTTGGGGAAACTTCGGAGGAGCCCTGGGCTCTCCAATCCTGCGAGAACAAAGGGACGGTCAGGTTCTGGGTCGGCCCTGCCCTCTCCCCGCCCACGACCACCACTCCCCAGACCAGCAGGCTCATCCAATGCTCTCCATTTTTCTCCAGGGAAAAGAGATGTCGCAGCCGCCCACAGTCGGCGCTCCCTCGCCGGGAACACCGCCGGGCGCGCTGTGTCCCTTGATCCGGCCCTGGGAAGCTCCCAGCCATGACCATATTCCCCCCTCCCTTTTGCAATTTTCCTTTTTGCAGGTGAGAAACCTTTCAAATGTGAATTTGAAGGCTGTGACAGACGCTTTGCCAACAGCAGCGACCGCAAGAAGCACATGCATGTGCACACCTCGGACAAGCCCTATATCTGCAAAGTGTGCGACAAGTCCTACACGCACCCGAGCTCCCTGCGCAAACACATGAAGGTAATTACCTCTTTATTAGCGGTCGGCGGTTTATAAACACTCAGCCCCGGACCCGGCCGCGGAACGGAAGCGTCCGCGCAGCCAGCTCTCTATCCTCTACGTGAAAGTTCCAACGGTGACACCTTGAACCCATTTTGGGGACCCGAAGGGAGGAGAGGTGTGGGGGGTGGGCGACAAGGAGGAAAAGGAGGAAATGGTGGTTTACTGGGTAGCTTCAGCCAAGCTCACCAGGCTCAGTGTGCTGTGGCCGCTGCTTCCAAGCCCAGGCCGCCCGCTGTGGGAACCCAGAGTGGCCCTGCCGAACCCGAGGTTGGGTGGGTTATTTGCCCTTCGGTTTCGAATAAAACAATAGAGCCGAGGAGAGCCGTCTGGGTTTCACACGTTTGTCTGAGACTTCCGCAGTGCCCAGCGCCCCCTGCCACTCTTCTCTGTCCCGGCTACCCCAAGCCCAAGTAGTTGGGCCTGGAGTAACTGCATACCCCACCCGATCTGCTAAGAAAAAGCATCCTTTAAGGGGGCATGAATAAAACGGAGTCCTTTTCCTTAACTCCAGTCTTAAGACTGAAACTGGTTGGCTAGCGTCTTGGGGTTTTCTAGACATCATTAATCTGGAAAATTTTTTAAAAACCACCTGCATTTCTCTTTTAAGTGGGTCACTGGGCAGTCTTGCTCTTACAGTGCTCGAATTCTGCTGTTTTTGCTTGCACATTGCCAGTTGGAATTATATTCATTATAATATATACATGTTAATTTTAGGTTCATGAATCTCAAGGGTCAGATTCCTCCCCTGCTGCCAGTTCAGGCTATGAATCTTCCACTCCACCCGCTATAGCTTCTGCAAACAGTAAAGATACCACTAAAACCCCTTCTGCAGTTCAAACTAGCACCAGCCACAACCCTGGACTTCCTCCCAATTTTAACGAATGGTACGTCTGAGGACACACAAAACCTGTTATCCATAGAACGGACCAAATGCATATTGAAAAGAAAACTGAGACCAATCAGATGGAAATGGAGTCTTAAGGCAAGCAGCCATATATTTAGGGCTTCATCTTGTTAATTGCAATTTTCCAGGAAGGTTTTGGGCAAAATCCAAATGTAACCATGCCCTTTTCTCAGGATTAGAAAATATGTTTTGGTATTCGAAGGATTTTTTTGTTTTTTAATCTTTAAACTGCTTCCCCCACCTTCTGCTCTCCGCCAACCCCATCCATCCCTAAACTCCTCCAATTCATTTAACACTTGTCCTATTTCTTGAGAGGAAGTTATAGAAGGTTTGGTGGTGGTGTTAAACTGATGAAAATTCTTCTTCGCCTTAGTGGTGATTGTTTAAACTCTCACAGTCTTAAACCGTGCCAAAGTCCTGTTATGTCTTGAACTTTTCCTCAAAGCATTACACTTGTGAATGTATTTTTGTCTAATGGGGTCGAAACTGTTGTTCAGTACTTTTTCAGGCTGAGGATGTGATGTTACTCTACACAGATTGTGACGTTTAGTATGCAGTTGCCTTTTGTAATAACTTTTTTTTTTTTTTTGTAAATACATATCCATTGATGCCATATTTATCGTTTGTAATTTAATTATTGCTACAAGTGCCGGGAACTGAACAATATTTATGGATAAATGTTTTCTAACAAATTCTGTACAGCTTTTGATTATAACTGCTTTAGCATTAAAAATTTATTGTTTTGAAAGAAGAACACAATTTACAATTTTTGAACCACTGAATCCTTTCTCTTGTTTTGTAACAGCCTCCTTCTACAAAGAGGAGATGCAAGCAAATGAAATCTTGTTTGTTGGTATTTATAACTCACTCAGATCCCTTTTTTAATCGTTAAATTATTTTTCTATTGCAGTCTAGATTCTTTACAGTGTCAGTTTCCATCTGGGAAGACCCTCCTTTCTTTATCTCTAGCTCAGATGGTTGTTTAACTGCGAGTTTAATGTGTTTGTTGTCTTGGATTTTCGGCATGCAAATCAAATATTACTGATCAATTCAGTTAGTGGCCATGACATCTCAATCTTGTACTTCAAAGACTGAGAAGCGGGATTTAATCATCCTTGCCCTACATATATAAACATAAGGTAATCTAATGAGTTTTATGTCTCTTAGTTCTTTATTACCTTACATTAAAAAAAAAAAATGAGCATTGAGGCAGGATGCATGTCTGTCTGTTCTATCTAGAGATCACCCATATACCTGTATATGTTTGTATCTAGAACTTATCTACTCTAACCTGCCTATCAAATCTATCTAGCTATCTCTATATTTTCAAAAGATAGCATATGACTGGAACAGTGGCGATGAGTTAAGGCCAGTTGAGCAGTGCTTAACAGTTAAAGTGCTTCTTAAAAGAACCATAGTCCATTTACAATTTTTGAAGGTAATGACTGATTTGTTTTGCTGTACATAGTTCAATTCATAATTATTGCAATTATTCATAACATTTATATAGCGGTATAATAACTGCAGCAGTTCTGAAATGATATTATGGAAAGAAAAAATTTGCAAAAAAATGTATTTTTAAAGTTTGTGGTTTGTAGGCAAAAATGTTAAGAACATTGTTTCCATTAAAATCAATAACAAAAATGTTTGTTTGCTTTGTGATAAAATATTAATCCAATTAATCTTTCTTCAGTGAAGCAACTCATTTGGGCAAACAATTATTTTACTATGGTGATTCCAAAAAGAAACTAATAGATTGTTATGGGGGGTGGGAGGGCTGGAGTACTGAGAGACCTTTTTTTAATTATTAATTTAGGGTGCTGTTTAATATTGAAGGTCCAATCTCTGCATGAATAATGAGTTTGCAGGTCAGCAAATAGAAAGGTGGGGGCTAAGGCATTGTGAAGTAGTAATGTAAGGAATAGGTTTAAACACCTTCTCTTTAAGGGGCAATGCTCTCAGTGTTTTGGTGACAGTCACTTTGGTATTTGCATCATTTTAATTCTAGTATTTTGTTCATTGTTCTTTTAAGAGAAATAAAGTCTTGGCACATCTTATTTATAATATTTTTTGTATTTGGTGCCCCTTTTTTACATTGTTTAGTTTTTGTTTGTTTTTCCATGTTAAAATTAAATTAACCATAAATTGAAATGCTCAAATCAAAGAACTTCTGATGATTAAAGGAAACTTTGATTCCCTGGAAAGCAATCTATCAATTTTTATTGTTATCTACTGATCTCTGTCAACAACAAATGAAACATTGACAGCATTGACAGTTTGTCAAATTGCTTTGGAGGCAACCTTTTTTGTGTGTGCATGTGTGTGTGTGTGTTGTGAAAATGGGAGCTTTAGCACTTTCCTCCAATAGCCAAGGCAAGGGCCTGAATGCCATGAAGAGAGATTGGGCTGATTACACATGTGATGATGAGCAGGTAATCTGGTCAGCCTATTTCCACTCCCCACATTACCATCTTGACCTTGACATTGGGGTAGACCAAATTCCTTTTTCAGAATTTTCCTTCACTTCAAACCACAGACCGTTTTAAAACAGTGAGTTTTCAGAAAGTGCTTATTAGTAAGACTGGCTCTACATGTATTCCAATGTGAAATTGGAAGTCTTATTTTTTCCTGAAAAATACATTGAGCTCCTAGAGTTCGCTGTTTTCTCGATAAGTCCTGCCCCAGACTGACCTCCAATCTAATCTAACCTTTCTTTAATTGGGAGTGGAGTGATGAATTAAGTTATAAAATTATTTACACAAACTTGGTCCCCCAGTGTCTCCTCAGGAGACATAAATACTTTGATCTTTCCTTAGTGAGCTTGAAAATCATTGTGTATGTCCTAAAATATGCTAATTAATAGCAATAATGATGGCCATTATGATAATATAAAAGATAATTTCGAATCTGAGGGTAGTAACACTTTTTAATAGTTTTATGTTCTTTGCCCGTGTCATTGCGGCAAAGAAAACTATTCTGGTAGAAAATTCCGATTTTCAGGTTCTTATAATTGACCTCTGGGAATGCACATTTATATTCTTGTATTTTTAGTAAAATAGAGAATAAGTACTCCCCCCCAAAAGAAAACCCCACACCAAAACAGAAAAAAAAAAAAAACCCACCTACAAATCCAATACCCTTGCAACTCTAAATAACTGGATCAATTGGAAACCATGAAGTCGGCTCAAACTCACAAGAAACAGTGAAGTCCCGGCTAGGCTTAGTGACTTACCTATTATTTTCCTTCTTGCACCTGGCAAGACGTTTGTTTAAACTTCCTATCCTTTTTGAAATAGATTCTCACTGTTAGGTAGGGAAGGGGGAAGGCGTCTATTTCTCAAACTTGAGCCATGCAGACATCCAGCTAGGAGGGCTAAAGATCAGTGTTCAGGCGAAGCAGGGCAGCCGGCCTTCGCTACAACGAGGGTTGGTTGGAGACCTTCTAACGGGGCCCTGCACTAGCTCTCAAAGCCTCCCCGGAAAGATGAATTCAGGACTTCCTCGCCCCTCCCCCTTTCTACCTCTTCGCTGCCTCGTGTCTCTTTACCTTTCTCCCCAGGCTCCCTCAATCCCCCGCCCCCCACCAAAAGAAAAAAAAAAAAAGAAAAAAGTAAATAGAGAAGAAACAAGGTAAAATTATAAGAACAAACTTTGGGGGCTTCGATGGCTGGATGATCAGAACTCGACTAGAAGAAGAAAGAAGAGGGGAAAAAAAAAAAAAAAAAGAAACCGCCACAAACGAAAGTCTAATCGCCTCTGGCAACTTAAGTTTCGGAACGCATCGCTACCAGCGCGCCTACCCTTGCAAGGCGGGCTCTCAGCCTGGCAGTTGGGCTGGCTTATTCCCTGGCTTTTGGCCCAAATCGGGCTTTGCGGGTAGAAGAGGCCTAGCCCTCAGAAGTCGGGGCTCCGGCTAGGCGGCCCTTAGGCCCGTCAGTCGCTCAGAGAACCCATCTGCACACCAAATCCAAGAGACGGTGGCGGCCCGTTTCCTAGGGTCTGTCCTCCCGGGCTCCCGGCCCGCTGACCCTTTGACCTCCACCTACAGGGCCCTGGGCGGCCGCAGCCAGGGACGGCCAGGCGCCTAGGACACTAAGCGCCCCATCGCCTCCCGGCCTCATTAGGCCGGCGGGGCGGTAAAGCCGAAAGCCTCCGCTGCCTAATCCGGACCCGGGGTCAATATGCGCCCAAACAATGGTGAGCTGCGAAGGCTGCTGCGCCGCGCCGCACTGGCCACAAACTTTGTTCCCGGGATTTCCCCGCCGCTGTGGGGGCGGGGGCCGGTTCCTGGCGACCCTCCGCCGGGGAAGGGGGGGGGTGCCGGTCCCTGGGGCCGCCCACGGCCGGGAAGGGACTTTGAAGTGGGCTTTAGCGCGCACGTGCGAGCGCCAGGCCAGGCCTGCGCAGGGGCCCCGCTGGGTGGAGCGGGACTCTGGCGGAGCCCAGCTCGCTCCCCGCCACGGCCCTCCAGCCTCTCCCCCGCCCCCACCCCGGCCCGCGCTGCGCAGGCGCACATCCTGCTGCCGTCGGGGCGGCTTCTGCAGCCTGAGGTTGTGCACTGAGTAGAAAGCGGCTCTGGCGGGGGAGGGGTGGTCTTTGGGGCGGCTCTCAAGTCGTGAACATGGCGGCCGGATGCGAACCCCCGCCGCGCGCCGCCGAGCGTCGCCGAGCGCCTTGGGAGTTTGGTGTGTCTGCTGCGGGCTAGTTCGGCGTGGCCCCGGGCACCTCGCGGAACACTGTAGGTCTTAGCGACCAAGCGCAAAAGTATTCCAACACGGAAACCCAGAAGTTCTTCCAAGCTGTTCTGCACGGGCCCATATGGGCGAGCCCAAGTGGGAACCGGGGGCTCCTGGGGGACATGAACATCAATCCCACTTGCGGTCGCCCCCCTCCCCGCCCGCTGAAAACATGGCCCACGGCTCCCATGGGTGGGGGTGCCATTTTGATTTCTCGTGTCCGGATCGGGAGTCTCCAGTGCCTTCAAGTCCCAAGAGATGCTTCCGAGTGCACACAGCTGCCTTCTCTTAGGACAATAGCAGGGCCCGTGAGGAGGGGCGCACTTAGCCACCGTTTCCCAATAAAATGCCATTGAAATATCATTACAGGTGTGCCCGGTTGAGTTCGAACCTGGCACGGGGCTCAGGTCCCATTTTCTGCAAATCTCACTTAAATGGGAGTCCATAAGGATTGGCACGACTGTGCCTTTTGTTATAACAGCTGGTGTTCCTACACTACGGGGGGGAGGGGGGAGGGGGGAGAAAAATAAAGGCCACAGTCCCGAAAACTTTCAACTTCTGCTTAACTGCCTCCATGCTGGAGTGTGAAAGAACTCTGGTATTTCTCGGAGCCTGAGCTCGTGTTTTCTCCGCAGAAGCATGCTGTGCAGACACCTTTATGTGTCAAAGGAGAAAGGGGGACAAAAATGGAAAAGAGTCGTTTTTGACCCCAGCACCTCTAGGAAAATAAGTGACAAGGATTGGTTCAGGTGTGTCCTTGTGGAGGCCAACAGTCAAACGCAAAGAGAGCCCTCTCAGAGCTGCCCAGGGTTAGGCATTTAGACTCCTGAAGGTGCGGGGCAGCTTCTGCGGGTCTCCTCGAGAAGGGCCCCAGGTGGGTGGGCAGCTTATTAGCATGGTTGACCCAGATCTGGGGTGGGGTGGGGACATCCGCAAAACAGTGCCTTTTTCTGAAGAGAACAATGGGGGTTGTCTTTTCCCTTTACAGTGCACAAAGAAGATGGCTTTGGAGCAAGAATTTGGAATATGCATTTAAGTTGTAGCGCTTTGCATTGGAAACCCCTGTCAATTAAAATAAGCATGGCCTGTAATACTTTCAGTCCTTTTCTTATGTGTGATTCCTGCAAGTCAAAAGGACTGGCGTCTCTTCAGCCCTTTGGAAACTTGTTTTGAAATTGCCACCAAACAGTCCCCCCCCCCCTTTCCTGTGGGTGAAGTTTCCTTCCCGGGCTCAGCCACTCCCCACCCCCTCACTGGGATCTTATATTGACATCTTTGAGAGATCAAAAGAAGTAGATAGTGCTTGCTGTGTACTTTATTTTTCCATGCTGTAGCTTGAGCCCTCACGTTTGAGCTTTTTCCTGGTTGAATCTCTTCATACTAAAAATGTGGCAAATGAAAATTCGTTAATTTTACAAAGCTTTAGCCAGTGGCTAGGCAGTTATGGGCTTGTCTCTTTAAGAGCTGCAGAGCACCGATTGTCTCTAAGTTGACTTTCAAACCAAGCTAAAGATGCACTGGTGAGCTGTCTCCACTGGATACCTGTGGTGTTCTTTGGGTCACTTGATATGTTAAAACTCTGGTTGATTCTTGGGAATTAAGTGAATGGAATTTCTACAAAACTGGGCTAGTGATAAATTGGTAGAACTCTCATATTTGAGTGCTTACTCCAAAGGACACTGCCTTCCCCACTGAGGTTAGGCTGCTGTCATTAACTATTGAAATTTACAGTTTGAAAACCAAGTTTGCAGGAAGCTCTTTAAAGGGTGCAGAAGTCAGAGTACTTGAACTTTTAACACTTGAGCAAAAGTGCTTTGAATAACATTACCGAAATTCCTGTACCCCCAAATCTGTTCAAACTAAAAAAAAAAAAAAAAAAAAAAAAAGGTCTTCCTCTAAAAGCATCTAACAAACCACCAAACTTTTCAATATCTTTAATTTGATGAATAGAGAGAAGTATGAGTTTGACAATAGCTATAAAAGTCTTCACTGGATAGCATGTTTCTGATCTCTCAGAGGGTGTATATGATATCTAGTGTGTTTTATAAAAATGCGACCTATGTAAAGGCCATTTGAACTGAACATGTTAAAAAGAAAAGATTTCATTGTGTTATTTTATAAACTAGCATATAAAAACAACATATCCACATAGCATTTTAGGAAACTTTTCTGAGTAAGTGTGGCCTATTTTGACCTATCTGCAGTTCACTTTTTGTTTTTTTGCCAGTGTTGTCCTGCTTGGTATCCGGGACAGTCTCTAATTCTGGACGAAGAACTTGATACTGACGTTGGTATGCTGCAGCCAGCCCTCCATAACACTACCTATCCTAAATGCAGGGTTAATGCCGAACCTACTGTGCAAGAAATGATTTACTGATGAGGTTTCAAAGAAAACCACATCAATTTGGATGTCTGTTACCTTGAAGTGATCATTTTAAGAGTAGTAGCTTCTTCCCTAGGTATATATAAAAAAAGACTATTTTCTTCTTTTGGTGTATTTCATTCTGTGTTGAGCAATCATTTGTGAAATGAAAAAGCAGAAAAGCTATTCCCCACCCCTAATTTAGGATTGATAAATGGGAAGTTGGAGGTAAAGACTGGCCTAATTCATAACCCAGTATGTATTATCTCATGCATTGTGTTGACCTTGTTGGAAATCCTTTTCAAATATCTGCATTTCACATGTGGAATGCAAATGTTTAAAACTAGAAATAGGAATGCTTGTTTTGCTAATTTCGTATGCTTGTGTTCTAAAAGCAATACCCATAATTCCTAATATTGTTATTTGACTTAAAATAAAATCATTTAAATTATTTTTGTGATTATTGCCTTATTACAGTAACAATTCTAGTCCATAAATATCCTTGCTTAACCTGTTGAATTTGGACAATTTGTATTCTATTCACTTTTTTTATGGCATAGCTGGGTTTTCACTGAGCTATAAACTTGAAAAAACAACCCGCTGAACAAACCCCAGTCAATTGGTGAGCTCAGTGTTTTCCCTGAGGGGCTCAGGCCAGGTGCTTGGGAGACCAGGGGGAGAATTCAGAATCAAGGATTGGTGTAATGAGGAAAGAAGGAAGGAGGGGCCGGAGTTTGGAGGGGGAAAAAAAAGCATTTGAACGTCTCTATTTGGGTGAGAATGAGAGGGAAAGACAAAGCTGAAAATAACCTTAAAGATTTAAGGAAGACTTGTATGGCGTTGGAGAGAGGACATTTTGATGTATGCATTACACGTATATTATTCAGAAGCCTCTAAAGTGGTCCTTGGTGCAGACAACTTGGCAGCCATTGATTAGAACACTTACAGAATCATGGAATATACGTGTTATTAAGACGCAAGTTGTCATTAATTAACTATGGTGTTAGAGAAGATGAAGACACTTCAGAGAAATTCTTGAACTCCAGATACTTGATTTCTCATTTTAAACTGAACATCCGTAATCTAATGTAATCTGTGAATGGCCATCATTCTATTTATTTGGCGTGATTATGCCATGATGAGATACTATAAAAGGGCAGCCTGATAGAATACATATTGCTATTGGGCCTTTAGATCCAATCTTATTTAAAATTCTGGTAAGTAGACTGATGATGCTGGAATTTTTCAGTAGAGGGAGAAACCATCATCTCTTGATTCCTGTTCATTTATATAAAAAGTCAGAAACTTGACCCGTCAAGGAATGCTGTGAATCTTTGATTTTTAGCTCTCTAACACTTGACATTTTGATCTCCCCTGCAACAATGTAGGTAGAATTTGTGGTTTTGTTTTTAAGAATAAGAGTTGTGTTGCCACTGGTATGCAGTGGAGTATTCTATGGGCTTGTTTAAAAAAAAACAAAAACAAAAAACCAACCTTGGAAAGGTAAACTAGAGTTGCGCATGAGCCAGCTGCATTGTGATAAGAATATCTCCTAGGGTTGTGCTAAGGATTAAGCAAGAAAATGTCCATAAAGACCCAGTACAGAGTATACTGTTCCCTTCTTTTCTTCCCACAGGTAGTTATTGCTTTGCTCCTTTTAGATAGTTTTCTATTCTTAATTTTAGCAGATATTTTAGGAAAAACCTGTAATGGTTGGTACTTCAGTTTAAATTAATACTGTTTCCAGAAAATAGATGAAGACTCGAGGCATGCAAGAAATACTGCATTTCATAAGCATAATCACTAGATCAGGCATGTGGGTTTATGAACAGAGCTATGAATATTTAAACATATAAAATTAAAATGTTATTAAATGCCTGTTGTTCATTATCTTCCAATGAATACACTTAGATAAAAATAAGTTGTGTACTTAAAATCAGTAAACATGATAATTTAATGATTGACTTTTAACTGGATATAATTTTTACTTTACTCAATACCTTTGTTCCTAAATTATATTAGAATTCAATGACAATGTTGTAATGGGAAAATTGGCTTTCACATGTAACGAAAAGATACAATCTTATGGTGTCTTAAATTATTCAATTTCCCCTACTAAATTTATGTTATATTATGCTGGTGTGACTGCAGAGTTATGGGATTGATTTTTCTGTGTGGTTTGGAAGTTAGCTCTGAAAGCAATTCCCAAAGAGGAATCCTGAAATGTTTTGAACAATGTCAGCATCCTTACAATAAGTTTGTGAACTCCCATGGTGACTGCCTCACTTAAAATTTAAAAACAAAACAAACAACGGCCACCAGTCTTACTACTTTACAACCATACTTTTGGCTATATTATGTTTTAAAATGATACCCTGATTATTGTATGTTAATAAAATTGAGGCTGGATTGAAAGACAGTGATATAGAAATGCTATCCTGCAATACAAGGAAATGCATTTTCACTCCTCCATTACAGGTCTATTTATGCAGTAAAACAAAACAAAAACACCAATACATTAAGCTTTTCCCAGATGAACTGTCAGAGTGGAAAATGTTCCTTTCCTGATTTGGGATACTTGGGGCTCCCCAGAGAGCCTGTGATATTGAATGATAATGAAGTTTGTTTGTCCAGGAGGCTTGGGGGACTTTCCATTATTTCTTTCTTCACTGGCTTATCACCCTTCTCCCTTTCTTCTTGGCCATCCTGTATGGATCCTGCCCAGTTAAGACGATGGGGGTTAGCCCAGTAAAACTTATTTCGAGTCTTGGTTGTGAACAAGATTATATTAAAAGGTCAGTTTCAAAACAACTGTCTTTCTGTCTCCAGCAGTGCCCTAGTGCCACCTGTGGCCAGATTGTCAACCAGGTGAGATGACTATGGAATGTGAAGGGTCAAGTCAACCAACAAACTCTTTTCTCATTTGAACAGAGGCCAGGATAACACACTCCTAGAGTCTTATTACTGCCTTTTGTTGGACTTTCCTTAGGAAAAAAAGTTCTTGTGTGTATGTGTTTAAAGTAGGTCATCAGAAACATCATTGGTGAAATGAGTGAAGCAATATTGCCAACAATGCCCACTGAAAAATGTTCCAGAGTAAACCATCTGAGTTGATTTGGGGAACAGATAAATAAATGTATTTTATTATCTTGACATAAATCTAGTGCATATAAATGGTTTACAAATAGTTCACTGATATTACCTAGCTGGGATTTATATGGAGAAAGGTGCTCTCAGAATATTTTTGCAGTTAATCAACAAAGTATGCAGCTGGTTGACCAGCTGATGCCATTTCTTTGAGCCCTTACTATTCTTTACATTAAAAACAAAAAAACAGCAACAAGAAAACAGAAAAACAAAACAAAACAAAACCCGGGGTATCCATAGATTTGTGACATCTTATTGGCTGCAATAATAACCCAAAACAGAAGGTGTTTTGTTAACTTCTGATGACTGTCATATTAAATGAAGATACTCAGTTGAGTGACATCAGTGATTTCAATTGACTCATCAATTGGCAGTATGTAGCAGCCATCATGTTTCACTTTGCTAACAAGCTGATATCCCACATCTGATGCCAACAACTCTGGCCCTTCAAACAAATGACATGTTTGATAAAGAAATCTTTACAAAATCATTATGCACTTCAGCATTTGTCTTTTCCTCCAGCACGGCATCTGTGCATCTGTTCCATCAGGCATCTATTCCTTGATCATTTCTGAGCCTTCCATGATTTTTGAACTTGATTTGGTGGCATCTCAGACATATAAAATGAAGCTTCTTCCATTGAATGACATTATGTTGTTGAACATAAATGAAACACAATCTTTATATCCAAGACCCTAGTTTAATCTTGTGAATGAGACTGCAGGAAAGTAATCTCCTAAAACTTTCTGATAAGAGGACAATGTTATGAAGAAATTGACTGGGGAAAGAGAACTAAGTGCTTATTTAGGGAAAAAAAAATAAGGACATCTTTTTTGTTGTCTTTGCTAAGAGTACTTGAAACTTCACACCACTTTTATAGTGCTTAAAATCAGTGTGTCAAGGCATCTCACTAGACCTCTTAAATGAAAAATAATAATGCTAAGACTTATTATAAATGAATGCAATTCATTTTTAGTGAACCCTGCTTAACTGCATAATTTGCTTATATGCAAATTAAGAGGCTGTCTTAATCTCTAGTTTGCAGATGTCTATATTGCATGCATCTGGCTCCACTAGATTCCATGGAATTGCGTATTGACTAATTGCATAATATAGCTAGGTGAACACTGAATTTAAGCCCAAATGTTCCTATTAACAGTGCAATTGTTTTGGGTAAGTGAATAGTTAGAATATAGAACTTGAAAATATGAACACAGGACAACAACTATTTCTTCATTTTAAAAATTAAAAAAAGGTCTGGAGATTTAAAACATTCATAAAAACAATGGTATGATTTCATACTGGGAAAATATTAAATTGGTAATTGATCAACCTAAACCCTTAATACATAATAAATATTTTATCAAAATTTCTATGATTACTTCCTTTAAACATTATAAATTAAGCATCAACATACAATACACTATTTTAATTAAAATCAAATTATTTTGAAAAGGTAATTGTGTATTTGTTTTTCATTTGCATTCATTTCTTTATGGCCTCAGGCATTTTTTCTTGGGGTAGAAGGAGCATGATTCTGTAGCCTGCACTAATTGAAACATATTTGATGTATATGTGGTGTTCAATAAAGGACCCACGGCTTGTGTGTGCACATAGACTTGGGTTTAGATTAAAATATGTGTTCACAGTAGGCTGGTGTTCAAAACTCGAGCTAAAATAGATGACAAAACGCTTTTTTTCAGTGTTAGAAAATAGTGGCATTTCCTGTGCTAAGTGTAAATTAGAATGATTGAAATATTTATGCCTGATTTTTAAATGTTTTCTCTGGAATGAAAGAAGCTGGGAACCTTCTTGATCCTCAAGTTGAGCTTTGGCCTCAAGCTTATATTGTGTTTAG
>NW_006408813.1:862209-880731 GCF_000296735.1 Chrysochloris asiatica | reverse complement strand
CCCCACCGCTTTTTTTCCCCTGGTGTCATAGACTTCTCCAAACCTTAAAAAGTTAAATTCAAGGCACACTCTGATGAACATTCCAGGAACTTCTCTAGTTTATACTTTGAAGACTATTCTCAGACAAGACTTTAGCTCCAGTCCTCCTTGGTTTCATTAGGCATTGTAAGACTCAGAGGGTGGCTGCATCTAATTGAAGCCAAACTTTAGTCATTTCAGAAAACACCCAATATTAATTTTGAAGTTATTGTGTGTATTTTAACTGTTTAATTCATTAAATCAACTGTGTGTTCTGGCATTGGAGTATGTTTATGCAGAATTGGAGAGTCAGACAATTATAGATTTACCACAAATAGAAAAAGAGAGCTGTGCACCTACTATGTTCCATTACGCAATGGCCACCAATAAATGAATATTGACTAAATATATGAATAACTCCAAGTTGGTTTTCATGAAATTGACTGATAACTTAATTGCCATTTTATTCTTGCTTATTCAGCTAAGTCTAAAAAATTTTGATACCATGGAGTAGGAGCTCAGATCAACAAAAGCAGACTTCTCAGTGGCAAGGTCCTCTAAACAGGTGTTCCAGGTGAATCTGATAGTTATGAAAGTTTTAGAATTACTGTTTCATGGAGAATGACATATGAAAAATGCTTGAAACTCTTTACTACCAATTTATCTAGTTGTTCTTTTCACCACTTAGTGTATCAAAATGGCTTCTCAATTAATAAACTCCAAAATGATTTTTGTCTGAGGCCAGTTATTCTTCCCACTATGGAAAATTGTCTCATTTCGACTTTACTTTGCTAAAGTTAAAACTGCCAACCATTCAGAGACACATAGCTGTAGATATGCTGACAAATTGGTATCTACAAGCAGGGAGTAGATTCCTCAGCATGTGTTTGTTTGATTTAACATTTAACTTAAATGCAAAACCTAGGCCTTTTTGTATTTCTGATAATTTCCCATTCATTATGCCAAAAGTCCTCCTCCAGTTTTCTACTGCTTTCTGTGTCAATGATCATGACATATTAAAATTGGTAACATTATAAATACTGTGCTGTCTTAAGAATTTCTAGCACTTCCTGAATCAGAAAATAATGCCTTTACTTTTTGTATAACGAGTATGTATGAACAATAAATCTTTCACCTTTTCTATGCTTGAGTTAGACAGAAATTACAACAGCTTTAGGTGGGAAGAAATTTCAACTCTAAAGTTAACGTTTGATATAATGGATACTAAAGGGTTCTTTTGCCATTATATCAAAGCAAATACTTGTTTGAATGCAGCAAATATAGATCTCACATTTTCTGAGTTCTAGAAGGTTCTATGTGGAGCCTTTCAATAATGGCAATTCCAAATAGTGTTCCAAAATTTTACTTTCGAAGATTCAGATTATTTTAAACCCAGAATTTATATCTCCTGAGAATCATTGATAATTAGGGCATCTGCCTTATCTCACAAAACAAGTTTTTGTTGTTGTTGTTTTACTTGTTCCTTTATTTTAACTTTAACTCACCATGTAATCAAAGGTTAGTGCCAGACTAGAAAAAGTGTTTGGTGATCCAGTTCCAGATAATATAGGCACATCTTTGCTCTCTCCCTCCCCAGATTTCCAGACAAAATGGGGGCAGGTAGTTTAAAGAGGGAACCATTTTTCTCTTCTTGTCCCATATCTTTGGGGGCTAGGGGACATCGGTGGGGAGATCTCCGGAACTGAAGTGTGCCTTAAGCCAGGTATCTGATGTGGGATCCAGCCTTTTGCTACAGGTAGGGAGTGAAGACAGGGTAACAAACTGACATGTGTGTGTATTGCTGTTTCTAAATCAGGGCTTTGTAAGGCAGCATCTGCTTTCTTTGCAGAGCACCCTTCCCCTTCTTTTTCCTATTGGACATTTAAAACTTTGTGTCCCCAAATCAGAAGCAAAGAAAACCAAGTGAAGCTACCCAAAGGTAGAGAATAATGAAGTAGTGAAGGTGAAGTCATTTTAACAATAATCAATCATTCCTTCACTCTGGGGGCAAAAAAAAAAAGAACCTCATTCCTGACTTAGTTCTTGTATTTTTTTTTGTTTTAGCAATAGTCAGTTCTTTTTTCTATTTCAACAATGC
This sequence comes from Chrysochloris asiatica, assembly GCF_000296735.1. NCBI lineage: Eukaryota > Metazoa > Chordata > Mammalia > Afrosoricida > Chrysochloridae > Chrysochloris > Chrysochloris asiatica. Next base: position 878,615 of record NW_006408813.1, on the reverse strand, counting down.
AAACTGAATTTTCAATTTCATTTTTGTAGTTTTTGTTCCATTTACTCTCAAAAATATGTGTTTCCTCCAATTAACACATGAATTCCTATCAAGCCTTTCTATCTTGAGGCCAAAGCACAATAATGTCTATATAAGTAGTGCTTGCAGAAAAGAATTGTGCAAAGAAAGAAAGCTTTATTTTTATCTGTGGTTTCTGGCTTTTTTAGCTTTTCTTTTTGTTTTTTTTAAAAAGCAGTCACCATTTCCTGAGGACTTTTTGAGTACATTATTTACTTAAACGTCAACTTTGGGAAATCTTGCATGTCTAATAAAGATAGTTCACCCTGTAACATTTTTAGTTGTGTGGCTCAAAATTCTAAAGTAATTCTACAAACTTTGCAATATCTTAGATATTTTTAGGACTGATTTTTATATTTTCCAATATTGAAATTTCTACTGTAGGTGCCAGAACAACTTTTAGTGAAACAAAGGATGTATTCAATATATTGAATTACCAATTAAGTAGCAATTCATGTGTGTCATTTAACTGCAACCAGAAGGTGACCACAACATAGGTATGACCAGTAAGGACCTTTCTAATACCTTTGGAACTCATCTCAAAATTCCTACATATTAAGAGATGCCATTGAAAGGCCACCCTTACAGGCTGCTGTTATGAAATGTTCTATTCTTCCTAGTTCCTTGGATTCTGGAGAGGATTAGGGAAGTAGCAGGTTGCTAATATTGTGTACTCAGTAAACGGCCCCCTTCTTAGTGGTGCTGCCTTCAAGTCGTTTTCATTGGCAGTTTGTGAACTTCCCTGGATTTTTAAAGACTCTCCTTATTGTTCCATAAAATGCAATTTCCTTTGTCTTTTCAGTTCCTTTTCTGCTGTTTTCAGAATAGGGCTTAAAAGTAAGATAAAAGGCCTGATACTTTCCATCATAAAAAGATGTAATGACAGGTCTTACTAATTAAAGTGTAACAATGGGAAGATTAGCCTTTCAGTTAGCTTTGTGTTGAATCTATACAGTATTTTCAAAAGCTCTAACTCAGAACAGATTGGAGTACAACATCTTTAAAATATAAACATTCACACATGGCTTTTATTACAACATGCACACCAAATAGAGGGACAGTACAGTAGGACTTCCAGAATGCAGTAAAATAGGAGAACTCCATTCCAGTGAAACCCTTTTTAGTATTAACCATTCTACTCAGGAACCAGGAAAGATGATAGGAAGAGTTGGAGGGGCATACTGTGGAGCCAGTTCCTGTGCTAATCATGATGGTGAGGCGTCCTTTGGATTCCTGGGTATCAGAGAAGTAAGTAGAGCATATGTGCCTTTTATTATGTGCGTTCCTTCCCTCAATGAAAGAGCACATTTTCAACCCTGTATTAGGAAAATCATTTCCCTTTTTTGTGGCTTCAGTATCACCACAATATGCTGAATGCATTATTGGAACAATAGTAATCTCAAGGGACCAAATCTCAGAAGCTATGGAAAGACATTTGATGTGTAAAATGTGGTACACAGTGAGTCTTTGTCATTGAAGGTCATAAGATATCATTTGTCTGAATAACATATAACCACACATTTCTCTGGAGGTATGAAAACAAAAATAATCAAAAGGCATCTAGAAAAATCTAGTTGGAGGAGAGCTGATGGGGCAGGCAGAATAGAGGAATGAGTGAGAGAATAAAATCTGCGTATTTATGTCAGGTTTCAAAAAAGGTTTAATTTAGATGTTTAGATATTTTTCAATTTAGTAACTAGGTCCTCATTAAGAAAAAAAAAAAAACCCACATATACAGTTATTTTCTTCCTTCCTTCCTTGTTTCCTTCCTTCCTTCTTTCCTTTCTTCCTTCCTTCCTCCGACCTTCCACCCTAACCCCCCTCTGTGCCTTTTTCTTTCTTTAAACTTTATAGTTAGGTACAAAATCCTGATCTGAATACAAGTTAAATATCTCTTATTTTTCATAGCATATTGTTTCAAAGCAGAGGCTCCTGATTCCCATCTTGTCACCTTTTTCTGTCTTTCCCTTAGGAAACATCTCAAACTGAGACGTATGAGCCAGGAATGTTTATATTTTGGTGTTTTTAAAACTATATTTCAACCCTGTAAATATAATACAGTGACTCTGCTCCATGTTGGAATAATCACAATGCTGATGCTTAAATGTTTGTGTTCCTTAAAAAAAGAAAAGTAAACATCTAACAGGAGATTCCTGAGCAAGGTGGCTGTGGCTGAGTCAAAAGGGGGAAAGGAGGGAAGAGGTACAAGAGAAATGGAGAAAAGGAATGCCTAGTAAAGTCTATCCACTTTAGAAAACATTTCAAGATTACCCTTTCCTTCATTTCTTTGACTCCAGAGAATGACCTCAGAGGATTGTGCTGACATTTCTTTGCAATGTTTTATAATCAGTCCTCACTTTTCTCTTGTACATTTACTTTACCTCCTGCCCTAATTACTGTTTCACCTGGACTACTGACTTTGCTAACTAACTGGTCTTTCCCAGTTCAGGCTTTCACCACTCCTGCTTTATTTACACCCCGCTGTCAGATGAATCACCCTAACATGCAACTCTGATCCTGCCATTCCCGTGCTCCAGAATTTTTAATGGTCAGTCATTGTCTACCAAATTGAGAACAAAGTTCATAGCATGATAAGTAAGAGATTCCTCACTTAGACCCTACATTATTTTCTGCAGGAGACTTTTTCCAAGCATACTATCCTATAGTCAAAGTAGACTCCCTAGGAAGTAGTCTGAAATGATGGTTAAGAGAAAATTCCTGGAGAGTCAGATCAGAAATATATCAAGGCTATGTGACCCCAGGCAGTCTGCTTATCTTTCCAAACCTCAGTTTTCTCAAGGATGTAATGGGTAAAATGTCAGCACCTACCACATCGGGTTTGGTGAGGTTTGAACAAATACAATTAACAGAAGGTTTAGCTCAGTGCTGGGCACATTTTTGGGAGCAGCAAGATATTTTCAATTAGTTCTATCACTCATCCAATGGTTACTTGTGCGCCAAGCATAAAAAGAGGCAGGCCTGGAGGGGAGTACAGACCTGGCTCAAAAATAGTCTAGAGAAGCCTGGGAAGTACTCTTGTTTTTAGTCCTTAAGCAGCTTACAATCGAATGGGGATGGTGGCTATTTATACACAAAGTTAAAAGATAAAAGAACTCACAATCAAGACAATAATATAAGAATGGTCTCATGGCCACACATGAGCAATTGCTACTTGAACAGTAGAGAGAATAAGTAACTGTTGCAATTCATTTATTGGCAACATCCTGGATGCCAGACTTCCAGGAAGAAGAGTGATTTGAGTTGGTTAGGTTTTAAATAGGAGGAAGAGTGGTGGTGCTGGGGGTGGGGGTGGGGGTGGGATAGAGGGAACCTACTTCAGGTAGGGCTAACAGGTCCTCTCTTTGTTTTAAGAGGCTCCACCTCAGTGAGCTCCTTTAGTCATAAAAGCCCCCCAGTCTTTCTTCAGGAAGAGACTAGCTTGGGAGTGAGTTGTTAATCAATCTGTTTGGTGATGTAAATTGGGTTTAAACAAACTACTCTCTTATGGAGTTAGAGAATTTCTCTGTTCCTAAAGATGGATTAAGTTTGGATTTGTTTTGGGGAGATGGGTGTGTCTTTTTGCACACTGACTTTTTAACAATAGACTTGGAATGGCGATCAGCCCCGGCCAGAGATTTTTATCTTTTCGTAACTCAAATTGAAGAAAAGGCCTGAGCTGAACCTGGCTAGTGCTAGCTAGACAGGTGAGAGGTGGCCCCACTTAGTATGATTTGAGACTGAATAAATCAGCCTTTGGGAGATAGACTGTGGATTCTTTGATTATGTGTCTGGCCCTTGTTATCTGGAGGTGAGGAGTGGACTTTTCCCAGAAGGAAATTGATGATTTCATTGTCAGTCTCTATGGGGTAGGAAAGGAGGCAGACCTTAGATTTTCAGGAGGCGAGGAGAACCTCCTTTTTCTGGAACCAAGGGGAACTGGATCTCAATTCCCAGGCATGGGAATTCTTGGAGATCCCTGTTGGGGAGGAAAGAACTGGCACCCGCTATAAGGATTCTGCGAGGAGGTGTACTGGAAATTGAGCATGGACTGTAAATTTCAATCTAGTGGTTGTAAGCTACTTTTGCAATAGTCTTTATGTCATCTTCCCCCCTCCCTGCAACACACACACCCATCCAAGTATTCTGTAAAGTTCTGTTAAAAATTACAGCCTGACTTGAAGTGCTGTCACAAACTAGGGAGAACAGGGTCCCTTTATTGAGATAGGTGTAGGAGTGTCATTTGAAATCAATGTCTCAAATTTTCACTGAAGTCCCTGGCTGGTGACCTGCTTCTGAAATGTCACAGCCTTAAAACCCTATGGAACAGTTCTACTCTGCACAACATGGGGTCACTATGAGTCTGAATAGATACCAGGCAAGATTCTTACCACCAGGAGGGGGGTTCTGGACTATGTATTTATAAGACTCCCCAATGATTCTGGTGCACAGGATCTATTCCTCTAGGCTGAAAGCATGACGCCTGCTTGTTGTTGTTGTTGTTGTTAAGTGCTGTCGAGTCGTTTTCGACCCATAGCGTAGTGGTTACGAATCGGGCTGCGAACCTTAAGGTCAGCGGTTCGAAACTACCAGCTGCTCCGCGGGAGAAAGATGAGGCTTTCTACTCCCGTAAAGATTTACACCCTCGGAAACCCTGTACAGGGTCGCTATGGGTCGGAACCGACTCGACGGCACTTAACAACAACAATAAGCCTGCTTGTTAGGGGGAGTTTTAAGAAAAATTAGTGTAGTCCTCTCTCGATGGAAAGATTTGCCCTGATAGACTCTGAATCATTTTGATAATTTTATAACAAGAATTTATACTCCTGATGTATTGAAATAAACAAAAACCAGTAAAAATTAAAATAGAGTAGTGGTGGACATTTTGATCCTGGCCACCTCCTTCACAGGGTCGCTAGAATCAAATGGGTGGATGGGAAAGGCTGGAGCATGCAAACTGTCACACAACTCTCAATGCTCTTAAAAAATGTGCATGACTTTTATAATTCAAAAGGAATATTAAAGTGTTTTTTCTTAATAAAGAGAGAAAGAAAAGTGATGAGAACATACATTTGTGTAAATTGAATCTCATATTACACGCTCTACAGGGGTTGAAGATCCTTTTGTTAAGCAAATAATCATTCCCTATTTCTTCTTTGTATGAATACAGAATTATTTATGATATTTTCCTTGAGTGAGACCCATGTAATGGAGCATGTCATAGAAATTCAAAAAATGTTTATATGAAAGTAGAGTTTGGGAAGATTTGATACCCAGTACCTTTTTAAAAACTATTCTACTACTCTATTCACCACGAAAATGCCAAGCATTTCAGACCATTAACTTTCCTTTTTTTTCTTTAATATGTGTCACATCAATGACTAGATGTTACAGGAAGTTGCTAACCTAATTTATATGATTTAAATGTGTTTCTTTTACTAAGCCTATGGGAGTATATGCAGAGTTACCTTTTGTTATTTATAAGAATAAAATATTTCCATATACTTTCAGGTATTTTAGAAGAGCCAGATAGATTTCCTACCATGTGAGCTTCTATTAATGAGCCTTTCACACCACCAGGTTTACTTGACCTTGGGTCCAGTGGTTTGCAACCCTAAGTGTGAAAACTTCTCTTTCCTGGGATCTGTTAACTTCAAAGCCTCTGCAAACCATTTGAATGGTAATATTGTTAAGCACCAGGCCTAAGAAACAAATACTCATTAAGTGTCTTTGGACCATCCTTCCTCCACACTCCTGCCTGAAGTGCATTTGTCCAGTTATTCCTAGCTGCACTTCCCTACACCACTCCTTATGAGGGGAAGCATTTCTTTGATTGTTTTCCTTCCCCATTCTCTCCTTGTGAGAACTATATTAGGGAACTCTCTCTTTGGTTTAACAGATGAACACAAAGCAACTTTGTTTGAGGTGTGAGCTGAACTTTCTTGAAATTTGAGATCAGCTCCTAGTTGGATTTGAACTTTGAAGACCCAGAGATAGAAAGTTTCATATAAAGATCAAAACACATCAGAGCATGACCCATTGATTTGGGCTGGCAACCCTGGCAGGTAAGACTACTTTGTTCAACAGCTCAAGAGAGTCAGCCCTGAGCCTGAATAACCACCACCTCACACATGTCTGTTGTTGGTTCTGTGGGTGACTGAAGAAAGCCTGAGGATAAATCAATGCAAATTATATCCACGACTAGAAAAACAAATCAAAGCTTGTCCTGGTGAATACCATCCTTCATTCAACAACTAATAATACCTGTACAAGATTCTTAAGTTCACAGCAGTGTGGAAAGCACAAAGAAATATAATTGTAGTGTCTGCAGGAGACTGGTATCTAGTGGACACGGTGAGAACCAGCAGAAGCAGTGGTGGTGCCGACTGTAGGGGAAGGGGAACACTAGTGTCCAACAGTGGACATGAGCAGGAAATAAAGAAAGGAAGGGCATATGTGAGGTGGTAGCCCATCTGGACAGGAGAGATGAGCACAAGTGAGATGCCACTGGAAAATTCCCAGAAATTCTTGAAGTGCAAGATGCTAGGGTCCCATATTGGAGTCTTGATGTGGCGCTGTGGTTAAAGCACTGGACTGTAAGGTTGGTTTGAATCACAAGGTAAGTGGTTCAAGCTCACCAGCCTCTCCTTGGAAACCCTATACAGTGTGGCTATGAGTTGGAACTGACTCGACAGCACTTAACAACAAGGGTCCCACATTAGCAGATATGGAAGAAAAGTCAAGGAAGTATAGATCTGTTGGGTCCACAGGCTGGAAAAGCATAAGGAAATTCATTACATAATCAACTGATGAATCAGTGTAATGGACATGGACATGGTTTCTACTCTTAAGGAGTTTCCGCACATGGCTTAGGCCTTACATACATGACAATGAAGGAAGGCTTATGAAAAGGAACAAGGATTTTAAGAAGTTTGTTGAGGTAAGCTGGCTGCAAAATAAAAGTAGAATCTTATAGTGGTGACGGTGGGAACTGAAGAATACGTTATATTCACAGAGGTAGAAAGGCAAGTAGGACCTTCCCAGTAGGAATGCTCATGACCAGATCATCACCATATGGATTCCTGAGAGATGTACCTGAATGGCAACTTGGTCCAGGCTCTAGGAGGATGATGGAAGTGTTGAAAGTGTGTACTACAGAATGGAAAGCCCTAAAGGCTCTAAGTCCACAGACTTCTAGGGGTTAGGAAGACTTTCCAAGCTATCTGTATATGACAGAGGAAGTGATTGTAGATTTTGGAGAAGAGCTTCAGGCTGGGAGATTGCTAGGAGGCAACTACAATACAGAGTGAGGTGATAAGTACATATACTACCAAGTACAGAAAGTGGAAATTAAAAGAAAGAAAAAGAAAACCCAGAGAGTTGGGAAAATTGAATTGGTAGGACTGGCTAAAAGGCTGGGACTGGCTACCAAAAAAGAGTTTAGTCAGAGACCTATACCAGCATTGGGAGACAGATGACACAAAAAAGAAGGATCTTCTTGGCATTATAATTACATGTTTTAGAAAGATTGACAAGACATTTTTGTTGGCAAACTGCTAAATAAACCCTACATCTCAATGCAAAGAAAACAAAAATCCTCACCACTTGACCAATAAACAACATTTTTATCAGTGGAGAAAAGATTGAAGTTATCAAGGACTTCGTTCTTCTTGGATCAACTATCAACACTCATGGAAGCAGCAGTCAAGAGATCAGACGACGTATTGCATTAGGAAAATCTGCTGCACAAGAACTTTTTAAAGTGTTGAAGAGCAAAGATGTCAGCTTGAGGAGTAAGGTGCGCCTGACCCAAGCCATGGTATTTTCAATAACCTCATATGGATGCGAAAGCTGGACAGTGAATAAGGAAGACCATAGAAGAATTGATGCTTTTGAGTTATGCTGTTGGAGGAGAATATTGAAAGAACCATGGGCTGCCAAAAGAACCAATAGATCCATTTTGGCAGAAGTGCAGCCACGGTGCTCCTTGGAACCCAAGGTAGCCAGACTTTGTCTCTCATATTTTGTATATATTGTCAGGAGGGACAAGTTGCTGGAGAAGGATATCATGTTTTGGTAACGTGGCAGGTCAGAGAAAAAGAGGAAGACCCCCAATGAGATGGATTGGCCAAGTGGCAGCATCGATAGACTCAAGCGTAGCAACAGTAGTGAGGTTGGCCCAGGATTGGGCAGTGTTTCGTTCTGCTGTGCATAAGGTCACTATGAATCGGTTCCGACTCGATGGCACCTAACAACAACAACAACAACCTTTCAGCATTTCTCAAGGTGAGTGAAGTGAATTAAAAATTCAAGCTTCGACTTTCGTTATTGAATGATTCTCTGGGCAAATTATTCATTGATGTAGAAAACATCAAAAGAAGATGGAAGGAATACTCAGAGTCACTGTACCAAAAGGAAACGGTTGATGTTCACTGTTTCAAGAGGTAGCATATGATCAAGAGCCAATGATTCTGAAGGAGGAAGTCCAAGGTGCATTGAAGGAATTGGCAAAGAACAAGGCACCAGGAACTGATGGAATCAAAATCGAAATCTTTCAAGAAAGTGAGGCGGCACTGAAGGCACTCATTTATGCCAAGAAATTTGGAAGACAACTATCCGGCAGACTGATTGGAAGAGATCCATATTTGTGCCCAATCCAAAGAGAGGTGACCCAATGGAATGTGGAAATCATTGGACAATATCTGTGATATCCCATGCGAGTAAAGTTTTACTAAAGGTAATACAGAAATGACTTCAATCATACATTAACAAAGAACTTCCAGAGGTTCAAGCTGGATTCAGAAGAGGACATGGAATGAGGGATATTGCTGATGTCAGATGGATCTTGGCTGAAAGCATAGAATATCAGAAAGATGTTTACCTGTGCTTTATTGACTATGCAAATGTCTTCTATTGTGTGAATCATGACAAGTTATGGACAACATTGCGAAGCATGAGTTTTCCGGAACACATAATTGTGCTTATGAGGAACATGTACATAGACCAAAAGGCAGTTGTTTGAACAGAACATGGAACACTGAATGGTTTAAAAATAGGAAAGGTGTACGACAGGGTTGTATTCTTTCACCATATTTACTCAACCTGTATACTGAGCAACTAATCTGAGAAGTTGTGTTACATGAAGAAAAACATGGTATCAGGATTGGAGGAAGATTCATTAACAACCTGTGATATGCAGATGATACAACTTTTGTTTCTAAAAGCCAAAAGGACTTAAAATACTTACTGATGAAGATCAAAGACCATATCCCTAAATTTGGACTGCATCTCAAGGTAAAGAAAACAAAAGTCTTCACCATTGGACCAATAAACAGCATTCTTATCAATGGAAAAAAGATTGAAGTTGTCAAATATTTCATTTTTCTTGGATCAACCATTTATAGTCATGGGAACAGCAGCCAAGAAATCAAAAGACGTAGTGCATTAGGCAAATCTGCTGCATAAGATCTTTTTAAAGTATTTAAGAGCAAAGATGCCAGTTTGAGGACTAAGGTATGCCAAACCCAAGCCATGGTATTTTCAATAACCTCATATGCATGCAGAAGTTGGACAGTGAATAAGAAAGATCGTAAAAGAATTGATGCATTTGAGTTATGATGTTGGAGGAGAATATTGAGTGTCATGGACTGCCAAAAGAACAAACAGATCCGCGTTGGAATAAGTTCAGCCAGGGTGCTCCTTGGAAGCCAGGATGGCTAAACTTCATCTCTCATACTTTGGACATATTGTCAGGAGGGACCAGTCACTGGAGAGGGATATCATGTTTGGTAAGGTGGAGGGTCAGAGAAAAAGAGGAAGACCCCAGCAAGTTGGGTTGGCAAAGTGGCAACATCAATGAGCTCAAGCGTGGCAACAATTGTGAGGTTAGCCCAGGACCGGGCAGTATTTCATTCTGTTGTGCATAGGGTCACTATCAGACGGTACCAACTCAACCTTTCTTACTTCTTCCCTTCCCCCAACACTACAACTGGGGTCCTGGGTAAATTTCTATAACTTACAAACACATGTTCACCACTCTTATTTGTGCCCATTTCAAAGAAAGGTAATCCAACAAGATACAGAAATTATTGAAAAATATAATTAATAACACACACTAACAAATTGTTGGCAGTGGTTTGAACAGAACAAGGGGATACTGCTTGGTTTAAAATCAGGAAAGGTGTGTGTTAGGGCTGCATCCTTTCATCATACTTATTCCATCTGTATGCGGAGCAAGAAATCTGAGAGGCTGGTTTATATGAAGAACATGGCATCAGGATTGGAGGAAGACTCATTAACAACCTGCAATATGAAAATGATACAACTTTGCTTAGTGAAAGTGAAGAGGACTTAAAATATTGATTATGATGAAATATTGATTATGGATTGCACTCAATGTGAAGAAAACATAAATCTTCACAACTGGACCAATAAGCAACATCATGATAAATGGAGAGAAGATTGAAATTCTCAAGGATTTCAGTTTGTGTGAATCCACAATCCATGCCCATTCAGCTGCAAAAGACCATTGCATTGGACTCTTGTGTTAAAAAGCAAAGATGTTACTTTGACTATGGTGTGCTTGACTCAAGCCATGGTATTTTCAATGACTTTACATGCATGGGAAAGCTGGACAATGAATAAGAAAGACTAAAGAAAAGTTGATGCCTTTGAAGTATGGTGTTAGTGAAGAACATAGAATATAACATGCAATTCTGGTAGAATGAACAGATGTATATTGGAAGAACAGTCAGAATGATCCTTAGAATCAAGCATGGTGAGACTTAATCTCATGTTCTTTGGACATACTGTCAGGAGGGACCAGTCACTGAAGAAGGAAATCAAGCTAGGAAAACTGTCAATGAGATAGATTAGCACAGCAGTTGCAATAGTGGGCTCAAACGGCAATGATGGTGAGGATGGCACAGGGCTGGGCAGTTTTTCATTTTGTTGCACATAGAGTCATAATGAGTAGAAACTGACTGAAAGACATCTAACAAGGACAACAACGTATGTAGGCATTTTCTGTTTTTAACATAAAAGGGAGCATGATATACATATTATCCTTCAAGTTGATTAGCAATATATCATGGCTATCTTTCAGTGTTGGAGGAGAATATTGAAAGTCCATGGGCTGCCAAAAGAACAAACAAATCTGTGTTGGAAGAAGTGCAGCCAGCGTGCTCCTTGGAGGCCAGGATGGCCAAACTTCATCTCTCATGCTTCAGACATATTGTCAGGAGGGACCAGTCGCTGGAGAAGGATATCATGTTTGTAAGGTGGAGGGTGATAGAAAAAGAGGAAGATCCCCCAATGAGATGGATTGGCAAAGTGGCAGCATCGATGGTCTCAAGTGTGGCTAAAATTGTATGGTTGGCTCAGGACCAGGCAGTGTTTCATCTGTTGTGCGTAGTTGCTATGAGTCTATACTGACTCGATGGCACCTAACAACAACAACTTTTAGTATTAATATATAGAGTTCCCATATTCTTCTTAACAGTTCTGTAGCAGTCCATTGTATTGTACTGAGTTGGATTGGGCTGAATACAACATATCATTGTACCACCTTTCCTTCACCAGTGCTCCACTGATTACAATGATATTGTATCCAAACATATATTCTTATAACCAGTGTTCCAATTAATATCATGTTAATATGGTGGTGCAGGATAAGCACTGGGCTGTTAGCAGCAAGTTCGGAAGTTCAAACTTAACAATCTGCTCCTTGGAAATCCTATACAGGGTTGCTATGAGTTGGAACCAACTCAATGGCAGTTAATAACAACATACTACTTGGACAAATATTATGGAATAAATTCCTAGAAGAGCCATTACTGGGTCAAAGGATATGCACAATGTAACATAATTTGATATCTATTGCAAAACCTTTCTCCAGAATGTTTTTCTGATTCAATTCTTCCACTAACCGGTTAATCAAAACCTCTTCGTGTATGCCTATGGCAATTTGTCAACCTGCTCTTCCTACAACTGCAATAAATACTAGTCTGCCCCATTGGAAGGGATTATAATAGTAAACAGAATCCTAATGAATAAAGGGTTTCTTAATTAAAATAACCAGAAAGTCATTACTTGTAAATATATAAACAAGTTGATTACAGCAAGAGTCTGAATACTTCTAATAAGCATGTGTGGATATTAAATTAACCATGGTTCACAAACCATCCATGGATGCATGGTTGATTGGAAATAACCACTTCACAGTGGTTACCCGATTCATCTCTGCCAACTGCCAAATGGTATTTTTGTTTGTTTGTTTGTTATGGTTTGACATACCTCATGATACTTCCAAGAATATCTACGTCTCAAGTAAAAACCTTGCTTTTTTTGCCTTTCTAGTGGACATTTAAGAAATGGAAATATTTATTGGAAAGATTAGGAAAGTGATTTTTTTCTTTTTGATTCAGCTCATATTTATTGAACGTTTTACTAAAAAATCATGTTCTTATTTGCTTCAGAAAATACATGGATAAGTAAAAGAAAGTTCCTACTCTTAAGGAGCTCTGGTAGTGTAGTGGTTACAAGTCGGGCTGCTAACCTCAAGGCTAGCAGTTCGAAACCAGTTTTGCAGGAGAAAGATGAGGCTTTCTGCTCCCATAAAGAGGTATAGCTTCGGAAACCCTATATAGGGTTGCTATGAGTTGGAACTGACTCCACTACCACCACCACCACCTTCAAAATATTCATAGTCTAATACAGAAACATAGGATCAGTATAAAAATTGTAAAACAAAATCAGAATGAGAAAAATGTTTTAAGAGAGGCACAGAGAAACCACTCTAAAAGTTCAAAAGGAAACAAACACATATGGTTTTGGGGAAACAGGGGAAGGCTTCATCTGGGGGAGATGCACTTGAAAAAGGCTTTAAAGAATGGATAGGACTTGTTCGCTGAGACACTTGCTTTTGGAACCCCAAGGACTTCATGCTGTGAGAAGTTGAGGCCACATGGAGAGTCCATACTATAACTGCTCCTGTCAACAGCCCCATTTGAGCTGAGCTTTCTAGTCATCCCAGTCCAGGTGCCAGACATAAGTGAAATTTCCAGTGAGTGAAGACACCTCTGGATATTTGTAGCCCTCAGCCTTCACATCACCCCAGCCATTCAAGTCTTCCCAGCGGAGGCCCCTGACATTGTGGAGCAGAGCTAAGACATTCCTGCTGTGCTCTGTCTGCATTTCTGACTCACAGAATACAGAATCCATGAGTGTTCAAAAGTAGTTGTTTCACACACACACACAGTAGTGGCACTGGTGTAAGATTCTATTGGTAATTTCCAGCAAAGGAAACAACATGAGTGGAGTTCCTGAGCTGGGGAAGCGTGACTGTATTCATGAACCAAAGAACAGTTCAGGTAAGCTGAAGCCATGAATTTGGGGAGGGAAGTAGTAGGAGACCAGGCTAGGTTCAAGAGTTGTTACTGTTGAATCAGCCCAGATTTGTGGTCACCCTATGTATACTGGAACTAAATGTTACCGGATGCTGTACCGTTCTCATAATTGATTGTGGATCTGAAGAGGTCCTAGAGTGGAAAACATTAAATGGCAAGCAAATGTAGCCTATTTTGGTGGGCAAGAGGGGTCAAGTAAAAGCTGAGTATGGGGCTGTTATTTCTGAGCCCGGGAGAGAAGCATATTAACACATGTTTGGTAAAAATTTAAACTGTACTTTACCTTCTGCTTGCAATTCATATTTTAAATTTAAAACAAGGGTACATTTAGCCTCTCATTCATTCAATAAGTATTTATGGAGTGCTTCTTTAAATATATTTAAACATTATAAATTACCTTCTAGGTTTAATTTGACTATTTTTTCTAATCCCTTACATTATTTTGTGTTATGCCTACCAAGAAAATGTCTTTCTGTCTTCCACCTAGTTGTTTTGTTTGTGTTTCTAATTGTGAATTGAATGAAGGTTTATAGAGCAGGTCATCAGTTTTACATTCAACAAATCATATACTTTACTTCATTACATGGTTGCAACCCCCTCCATGCACCAACAGTTAACAACATTTACCTCTATTCACTTTGATCACTGTATTCCTCCCTGTGTCTCCCACCACCCCTGACTTTCCTCTGCCAACCTCCCCCCAGTTGAATACTGCCTGCCCCATCAACGTGTGTCTACCTTCTAGCATATGTATCATTTCCTCCTCCCTCCAAATCCATCATTTTGTTTGTTGTTGTTAAGTGCTGTCGAATCTTCTTTATCAAGAAACCCCCCTCTTTTTCTTTTTAAAAAGGGTATACACACACACACAAAAAAACCCACCCCATGCAGAAATATATAATCATTTAAACAAAGGGCACATTCTGCAAGCCAGCCTCCTGGCCGCCAGCACACAGCCTTCCCCTTTCCACGAGTCTAGAGTCATGCTATCTCTCCATGCTATCACCTCTACCCCTATCTCTGATGTACCTGCTTCTCTGGTTAGGGTCCCATGTTCCGCTCATGCTCTTCTCTCTTGATAGTCCTATTCCTGGAATGTAAGATTAACTACACCCCTTTATATTACAAAATTATTACATTTACAGTTGTGGCAATCATAATTAGTCATGATAACAAATATGCACTATTTTATCGAAATAATCCTATCCCCATCTCCTTTCACCAGACCCATCTAGACAAGAGGAAAATGATGCTGTGGGGATTCTACATTTCCCCCTTACACTCTCAAACTAAACTCCCTCTTGAAAACTTGTAAGCCATCCACTGTGTGTCTTTATAGCCTCCCCCTCCACCCCGCATCTTAAGGTAGTCAATGTCTAAGTTGCCCATCTCTATCAACCCTGTGTACAGAGGGGATGGGAATGATGCTTGATGTGAAGATTCCTTCCCTCTCAGTTAGTATGTTGAGCTACTATATCCATAAGTATAGGTCAAGTTCATCAAATTGTAGCAATTTACATTGCTTCCTTGATCAAATTTATTTATCTTCCTCTAGTCGAGTTCTAGTCATCAAGCCATCAAGGCTAGGTCAAATGGGTACTATCTGCAAGTTTGGGTGTTCTTGTGTGTCTCCCCTCACTTCATATCAGCTGGACATTTCACTCTCAGCTCTAGCACTCCATGTCTAGGTTCTTATCCATAGATGGGCTCAGGAACCCCAAGTCTCACCATACTTTAGACCAACCAGCCCTTCCTCTTCTCCCTCTCATCTCAAGTTTTATGGGAGTCTATAGAATGTGGTCAAACTCAGCTCATATCTTCATTGCTTTCTTTCCCCCACTTCCACTCACTAGTACACTAATGTGGTCGCCAGCAAGATTATATGCCTGCTCGTGTATTCCCTTTGAGTTTCAGTCTTGGACGGGGATTTATTCTGAAGTGTCTTCCACCTAGTTTTGTGAAGGGAAAAAGGACTGTGGGTAGGTCCTCTCAGTGACACAAGTGAAGTTCTTACAAGAAAAACAAAAATGAAAGATTTATATTTTTCAGTTCATTTTAAAGTAGAGTCACATTTTTCACTATTGGGATGAAAATGTACAATTTTATTGCATTTCAAAAAATACTATGTGGACAAAAGTTATTGTGAAGATGGTGGCTAGGGTGGAGGTGTAGTGAGATTTGCCATCAGCAATACCACAGAATACCAGGCATAACAGATTCAAGGCAGAGCTCCAAAACTCGGAACCACATAGATAGGAATATTTAAAAGGTTTGAAGGCTTATAGCTAGTGGAACTTGTAGCAAAAGTAAGAAATAAAGTACTTTTGAATTTGCTGGGCTCCATGGCCCAGAGCTTACAACTTGAGTGAGACTAAATGGCAAGACCAAGCAGGGGAGCAGACACACAACAGAAAAATGCCACGGGAACCTTGTAACAAAGGTGGACAACACACTTTGTTGGGTTTTGTTCTGATTTTCTTTTTTTTTTGGTATCTATTCATTGGCCCCATTGTTTGTACACCTTCATTCTGGTGACTAGAGGGGGTGCCTGAGTGAGTGGACACCCCCTACCAGCACCACTGGTGGGTTCCTTTGCCACACATGTGCACAAATATTCTCAGCCTAAGAGCCGGCACTGAACTGTATATTTTTGTTTTGTTTTGTTTTTTAATACAGAAAAGCCAGAACAAGGGGTTTGGAGAGGGAAAGAGAGTTTAAAAACAAAACAAGCTGAAACTTAAATTAAATCCTGAGGCACAGCATAACAATCAACAGTGGCATCTTGAAATCTCTCAGGCAGCTTTGAAGGCAAGAAGATGAAAAAGGACATTAAAGTCATACTCATATTAGGCTACAGACTTTTTTTCTTCTCTCCCTACTCTCCCTTTTCTGTGATTATAGACTACAGTATCCAATCTAGTTTTTGTTTTGATTTTTTTTTTTTTT
>NW_006408813.1:859793-860491 GCF_000296735.1 Chrysochloris asiatica | reverse complement strand
AACATGGAAACATTAAAACCATGAGGAAACCCACAAGAAAGAACACAAAAAGCATGAACTCAGCAAAGGAAGACACACAGAACAAAGCAGCAACACCACAAAAAGAAACAAATATAATGGCAGCAATATATCAATACCTATCGATAATTACACTAAATGTAAATGGATTAAATGCACCAGTTAAGAGATGGAAGGTGGCAGAATGGATAAGAAAACAAAACCCTTCAATATGCTGTCTGCAAGAGCATAAAGACAAAAACAGATTAAAAGGCAAAGGATGGAAAAAATATATACCAAACTAATTGCAATAAAAAATGAACAGGAATGGCAGTATAATTTAATGGCAGTGTATATTAATCTATGATAAAATAAACGTTAAGGCAAAGACTAGCATAATAGATAAAGATGGACATTATCTCATGATTAAAGGGACAGGACATGAACAGAAGACACTTCACCAAGGAGGAGATCCGGGAAGCCAACAAACATATGAAGAAATGTTCACAATCACTAGCCATTAGAGAGAAACAACAATGAGATATCATCTCACACCAGCAATAATAGCAAAGATCAAAAAAGGAGAGGACAATAAATGCTGGTGAGGATATGCATTGCCGGTAGGATTGCAAAATGGTCCAACCTCTCTATGGCACTCCCTCAGAAGGTTGGAAAAAGAAATACCTTATGATCCAGCAATT
>NW_006408813.1:834660-852225 GCF_000296735.1 Chrysochloris asiatica | reverse complement strand
TCTAAATATTCCTTTATATGTGGTTCAGAGTACTGGGACCATCCCCTGAGCCTTCTTGGTCCTGTATTCTGTGTTGTTCCCGGCAGAGCTCGTCACTGCACTTCCACCCGATCTGCCATCTTTTTTGGAAGCCAGAATATACTTCTTGAAAGTAAGACAGGAAAAACGCAAAATGATATAGGCAGTCTGACTGATTACTACAAGAACAAGCAAGTTGCTCACTCAGGAGACAACAAGGCAAATGGTCAGGTCCCCTCAGGGCAAACCCCGGTCCAACACTTAGACTGAATGGGAATACATGAGCAGACATGCGCTCTGATTGGTGACCACATTCATCACTGATAAGCGGAAGTGAGGGAAGAACAGCAATGAAGCCGCCAGGTAAGCCCTATAATGTTCAACAGACTCCTGTGAACCTGGGTGGAGACCTGGTTGGACAGCAGTGTGGCAAGACCTGGGGACTCTTGGGCCCAGATTCAGTGACATAGCCACAGAGGACTTGAGTGGAGAGTGAAGCCTCCAGCTGATAAGAAGAGAGGGCATATGCATAAGAACACCCACACTTCCAGGTAATACTCACTTGACCTGGCTCCAATAACTGGACGATCAGAGCTCAACTAGAAGAAGAAAGAAGAGGAAAAACAGAGTAATCTGATATAATTTGATGAACTTGGCCTACACCTATGTATGCAGTAGCTCAAAGGAGGGAACATATTTGTATAGCAAGAATCATTCCCACCCTCTTCATACCCAGGGTAGACTGGGATGGGGCAACTTGGACATTGGTTATCCAAAATGTGGAGGCTACAAAAGCAAGAAGTGATGGCTTACAAGTTTTTAAGAGGGAACCTAGATCCAGAGGACGTGGAGGAAGGTAGAATCTCCACTGAGTAGTATTCTATTTGTCTGACGGGGTTGATGAAAGGAGATGCAGATAGGTCTCTTGGGATACAATAGTGAATAATTGTTATCAGGACTGACTGTGAGGTTTGGAAATGTACAGGTAGATGTTTTATAGCAAAAGGAGGGGAGTAATTGACTTTGCAGTCTAGGAGCAGAGGTCCCTGGGACCATCAAGGGAGACGAGTGGAGAGCGGGACCCTACCCAGAGAAGCAGTGGTGCCAGAGATGGACGCAGAGATGATGACGTGGAGTGATGGAGGGGCTGGGGCCTTTAGACACAGAGAGGGAGAGGGACTGTGTGCTGATGACCAGGCGTCAGGCTTGTTGGTTGATGATGCATGGAGGGAATTGTAACCATGTATATTATCACATAATTCACAATAAACCATTAAAAATAAAATAAAAAAGACTATGTGGAAATTCTTTGGAAATGATAAAGAACAGTAGCATTGTCAAGTGACCACTGGACTGCTAACTGCCAGGTGGGCAGTTCAAACACACCAACCACTCCTCAGAAACCCTATACAGGGTCTCTACGAGTAGGAATACACTAACTAGCACTTAGCAATAACAACATTTAAATGCAAGTCTTTATTATTACTATTACTAAATCTTATCCCAGAAGCATAGAGAACATATTGCCTATATTTCTTGTATAAATCACTTTGCACTTTTTGCCGCCTTAAAAAGCCTGTTCTCTCAAAATAAAAAGATAACACTATACATGAGTAAATTCCAAATACGATTAAATACATTTACTGTAATCATGATTATTGTTGTTGTCACAGAACGAAACACTGCCTGTTTCTGCCTCACAATTGCTGCTATGCCTGAACCCATTGCTGCCACCACTGTGCCAATCCAGCTTGTTGGGGGTCTTCCTCTTTTTCTCTGACCCTCCACCTTACCAAACATGATATCTTTCTTTAGGGAATAGTCTCTCCTGATAATAAGTTTGAATTATGAGAGACAAAGTCTGGCCTTCCTGGCCTCCAAGGAGCACTCTGGCTGCACTTCTTTCAACACAGATCTGTTGGTTCTTTTGGCAGTCCATGGCACTTTCAATATTCTCCTCCAACACCATAACTCAAACACATCAATTCTTCTATGATCTTTCTTATTCACTGTCCAACTTTTGCAGGCATATGAAGCTATTGAAAATACCATGACTTGGGTCAGGCGCACTTTAGTCCTCAAACTGACATCTCTGCTCTTCAATACTTTAAAGAGGTCTTGTGCAGCAGATTTGCCTAATGCAAATACATCATTTAATTTCTTGACTGCTGCTTCCATGAGTGTTGATAATTGATCAGAGCAAAATGAAGTCTTTGACAACTTCAATCTTTTCACAGTTTATACGGATTCTGTTTTTTGGTCCAGTGATGAGAATTTTTCTTTCTTTACATTGAGATGAAACCCATACAGAAGTCTGTGGTCTTTGGTCTTCATCGGTAAGTATTCTAAGTCCTCTTTGCTTTCAGCAAGCAAGGTTATGTCATCTGCATATTGCAGGTTGTTAATGAGTCTTCCTCCAATCCTGATGCCTTGCTCTTTTTTTTTTTTTTATGATGTTTACTTGTGCTTTATTGACTATGCAAAGGTATGCAGCTGTGTGGATCTTAACACTGAGAAGAATGGGAATTCCAGAATGCTTAATTGTGCTCATGAGGAACCTGTACATAGACCAAGAGGCAATCATTAAAACAGAACTAGGGCATACTGCATGATTTTAAATCAGAAAATAAGTGTCATAATTTCACCCATTCACCATAGTTATTCAACCTGCATGTTAAACAAATAATCTGAGAAGCTGAATTATATGAAAAAGAACATGTAATCAGAATGGGCTGATGCCTTGCTCTTATTCATATAATCCAACTTTTTGCTTATTCATATAATCCAACTATTTGCTTAGCATACAGATTGAATTAGTATGGTGAAAGTATACAACCCTGACACACACCTTTCCTAATTTTAAAGCATTCAATGTTCCCTTGTTCTGTTCGAACAAAGGCCTCTTTGATTATGTACAGATTCCTCATGAGCACAATTAAGTGTTCCAGAATAGTCATTCTCCACAACGTTGTCCATAGCTTGTCATGATCCACACAATCAAAAGCCTTTGTGTAGTATTCTCTGCTTTCAGCTAAGATCCATCGAACGCCAGCAATGGTATCCTTTGTTCCATATTCTCTTCTGAATCCTGATTGAGCCTATGGAAGTTCTATGTCAATGTATGGTTTGCAACCATTTTTGTATTATCTTTAGCAAAATTTTATTTGCATTTGATATTAATGATATTGTCCAATTTCTGTATTCCGTTGGGTCACATCTCCTTAGAATGGGCACAAATATGCATCTCTTCTAGTCAGTTGGCCAGGTAGAGTGCCTCTTGTGCTGCATCAGTTTGTTGAAAGATTTCAATTTGTATTCCATCAATTCCCAGTGTGTTGTTCAATGTTCCTTGGACTTCTTCCTTCAGGATCATTGGCTCTTGATCATATGCTGCCTCTTAAATGGTTGAACATCATCATTTATTTTTGGTACAGTGGCAGTATGTATTTCTTCCATCTTCTTTTGTTGCTTTCTGCATCATTCAATACTTTTCTCATACAATCCTTGAATATTGAAAGTCGAGGCTTGAGTTTTTTATTCATTTCCTCAGCTTGAGAAATGCTAAGTGTGTTTTTCCTTTTGGTTTTCTAACTCCAGGTCTTTACACACTTCATTATAATATTTGACTTTGTCTTTTTGAGATGGTCTTTGAAATTTTCTGTTTAGCTCTTTTTTCTCCTCAATTCTTCCATTTGCTTTAGCATCTGTATGCTGGAGAGCAAGTTTCTGATTCTCTTCTAACATCCGTCTTGGTCTTGTACTTCTTGTTTGTCTTCTTGATTACCCTTTGCTTCTTCTTGTATGATGGTTTTGGTGACATTCCATAACCATTCTGGTCTTTGGTCTTTAGTGTCTAATGCATCAAATCTGTTCTTGAGACTATCTCTGAATTCAGGTGGGATTTGTTCAAGGTCTTATTTTGGCTTTCATGAACTTGTTTTAATTTTCTTCAGCTTTAGCCTGAACTTGCATATGAGCAATTGATGACCTGTTACATAGTGTGCACCTGGCCTTGTTTTAACTGATGATATTGAGCATTTCTACTGTCTCTTTCTACAGATGTAGTCAATTTGATTTCTGTTTATGCCATCTGGTGAGGTCCATGTGTATAGTCATCTTTTATGTTGTTTAAAAAAAGGTATTTACATTTAATAAATCATTGCTCTTGAAAAATTGTATCGTGCAACTTTCAGCATCGTTTCTATCACCAAGGCCATATTTTACAACCACTGATCCTTTCTTTTTGTTTTCCAACCTTTGCATTCCAATTGCCAATAATTAGCACATCTTGATTGCATGTTTGATCAATTTCAAACTGAAGAAATTCATAGAGTTCTTCAATTTCTTCATCAATGGCTTTAGTGGATGGTGCATAAATACAAATATATATGGTATTAACTAGTATTCCTTGTAGGTGTATGGATATTATTCTGTCACAGACAGCATTGTACTTTATGACAGATCTTGATATATGCTTTTTGATGATGAATGCAGTGCCATTTCTCTTCAATTTTTAATTCCCAACATAGTAAACCATGTGATTGTCATATTCCAAATGGCCATTACCAGTACATTTCAGCTCACTAATATTGATGTTTATGCATTCCATTGCATTTTTTTTTTTACAATTTTCATAGATTCGTAATTTGTACATTCTTTCTTCTAATTATTAGTGAATGCTTATAGCTGTTTTTCTTAATTTTGAGTTGTGCCTCACCAACAAATTAAGTCCCTGAAGGCTTTACTCCATTAATGTCATCACGGTCAACTGTACTTTGAGGAGGTAGCTCTTCCCCATTTATGATAATAAACAGGTGCAATTTCTTCAGCAACAAGTACTGATCAGGAAAATTCATACTTTGAAATGTACTAAATGTAAGCACGAATCCTTGTGGTGGCATAATTTGTATTCAGAATGATTTAGCATTTAATGCAATTTCATATTTTTAGTAGCATTGTATACATGTATGTGCTTGCGTATATATGCATTATGTTGGTGTTTAAAGACATGTTAGAGAACTTTTGGGCTAAAGTTGAAAAGCACATAATATATAAGTGACATTCTTGCTTGATAAATACATGACAAATAACATAGCATTTCTGTTTGAAATGCATCCCAGAAAAACAAATTTTCCCCATAAATTGCAAAACTAACAGCCTTCAATTATTAAGCATGGTTCTGTGGGTTAATGCACCAGACTGCAAAGACATTTGAACTGCAAGGTTGGCGGTTCAAGCTCATCAACTGAATGGAGTTTTCAGAGCAAGGAAAATTATCAGGGATGAAGAATAACATTACAAGACAATAAAAGAATCAATTCACTATAAAGTAAAAAAAAAAGTAACACAATTTCAAAATTTATGAAGCAAATAATTAATAGAACTGAAGGGAGAAATAGATGAATCTACAATCGTAGTTGGAGACTTAAATAGTCCTCTCTCAATAAATGATAGAACAAGTAGATAAATCTACACACATCATGGCTTTTATTTCTTGAGGGTATATACCAAGAAGAAGGATTACTGGGTCATACAGTATTTCTCTTTCCAATTTTTTGAGAAAGCACTATGCCATTTTACAGTCCCACCAGCAGTGTAGGAGGGTCCCAGTCTCTCCATAGCCTTACCAGGTTTTGTTGTTTTATGTTTTTTTTAATGTTGCTATTAATGCTGTCAAAGACTTCATTTTGCTCAGATCAACTATTAATGCTCATGGAAGCAGCAGTCAAGAAATCAAATGATGTATTGCATTAGGCAAATCTGCTTTACAAGACCTCTTTAAAATGTTCAAGAGCAAAGATGTCAGTTTGGGACAAAGGTATGCCTGACCTAAGCCATGGTAATTTCAGTAATCTCATATGCATGTAAAAGTTGGACAATGAATGAGGAAAACCTTAAAAGAATTGATGCATTTGGGTTATGGTATTGAAGATAAATATTGAAAGTACCATGGACCACCAAAAGAACAAATATATCTGTGTTGGAAGGAGTATAGGCAGAATTCTCGTGAGAAGCCAGGATAGCCAGACTTCATCTTTCATACTTCACACATATTATCAGGAGGAATCAGTCCCTGGAGATGTTTGGTAAAGTGGAGGGTCAGCGAAGAAGAGGAAGACCTGAATTGACACATTGGCAGCAACAATAGGCTCAACCATAGCAATGCTTGTGAGATTGGCAAGGACCGGGCAGTGTTTTGTTCTGTTGTGCATAAGCACCTCACAACAACAACAATTAATACTGGAGCAAGATAATGGACTCCTGGTGTGGTGATGTAGGATCAGCACTAGATTTCTAACTACAAGGTAGTCAGTTCAAACCCACAAGTTGTTCCTCAGAAACCCTATACAGGGCTGCTATGAGTCGGAACTGACTCGACTACATTTAACAGTAACAAGATATCTCATTTTGTTTTGATTCGCATCTCTCTGGTGTGGTGCTGTGGGCTAATGCGTCAGACTGCAAAGTTGTTTGGCTGAAAGATCAGTGGTTCAAGCTCCTTGGAAACCCTATACAGGATCACTATGGGTCAGAATCGACTCAACAGCACTTAACAACAACAATGGCTAATAGAGTCTTGATGTGGTGCTGCAGGATAATGTACTGGACTGCAAAGTCAGTTTGAACTGCAAGGTCAGCAGTTCAAGCTCATCAGCTGCTCCTTGGGAAACCCTATACAGGGTCACTATGGATTGGAATCGACTTGACAGCACTTAACAACAACAACAACAACAACAACAGAGTCGGAATGGAAGAAAACACTCAGCATTTTTCAAACTGAGGGAATTAAAGAAAAAATTCAAGCCCTCGACTTGTAGTATTTATCAATGGAGAAAAGATTGAAATTGTCAAGGACTTTATTTTGCTTGGATCAACCATCAGTACTCATGGAAGCAGCAGTCAAGAAATCAAATGATGCATTACATTGGACAAATCTGCTGCACAAGTCCTCTTTAAAGTGTCGAAGAACAAAAACGTCAGTTTAAGGACGAAGTTCTCCTGACGCAAGCCATGGTATTCTCAATAACCTCATACGTGTGAAAGTTGGACCGTGAATAAGGAAGACCGTAGAAGAATTGATGCATTTGAGTTTTGTTGGAAGATAATATTGAAAGTACCATGGACTGCCGAAAGAATAAACCAATCTGTGTTGGAAGAAATACTGTCAGAGTGCTCCTTGGAAGTCAGGATGGCCAGACTTTGTCTTTCATACTTAGGACATATTGTCAGGAAGGACCAGTCACTGAAGAATTATACCATGCTTGGTAAAGTGGAGGATTGGAGAAAAAGAGGAAGACCCCCAGCGAGATAAATTGCCACAGTGGCAGGCAGCATCAATGGGCCCAAATGTAGTGACAAGTGTGAGGTTGGCCCAGGATCAGGTAGTGTTTTATTCTGTTGTGCATAGGGTCGCTATGAATTGGTACTGACTCGATGGCACATAACAACAACAACAATGGGCAAAATATTAAATGATGCAGAAAGCATCAAAAAAAGATGGAAGGAATAGACAGAGTCACTGTACCAAAAAGAAATGGTCGATATCCAACCATTTCAAGAGGTAGCATATAATCAAGAATCAGTGATTCTGGCCGCCATTTCGTGAACGTCGGGTAAGCCTAAGCTTCTTCTGTGGCCGGTCGGAGGCGAACGAGAAGATCCATTCGAGTGTGTGGTTTTAAGCCTCTGCGTTTCTAACGTGATATTTCGAAATGCATCGTGATTCCTGTCCTTTAGACTGCAAGGTTTATGTAGGCAATCTTGGAAACAATGGCAACAAGACTGAATTGGAACGGGATATTATGGCCCCCTCCGAAGTGTGTGGGTTGCTAGAAACCCTCCCGGCTTTGCTTTTGTTGAATTTGAAGATCCTCGGGATGCAGCTGATGCTGTTCGAGAGCTAGATGGAAGAACATTGTGTGGCTGCCGTTTAAGAGTGGAATTGTCAAATGGTGAAAAAAGAAGCCGGAATCGTGGTCCACCTCCCTCTTGGGGACATCGCCCTCAGGATGATTATTGTAGAAGAAGTCCTCCACCTTGTCGCAGATCTCCAAGGAGAAGCTTCTCTCGCAGCCGGAGCAGGTCCCTTTCTAGAGACAGGAGAAGAGAGAAATCACTGTCTCGGGAGAGAAATCATAAGCCATCCCGATCCTTCTCTAGGTCTCGTAGCCGATCTAGGTCAAATGAAAGGAAATAGAAGATTGGTTTGCAAGAAGAGGAGTGGTGTACAGGAAATAACTTCATTTGACGGGAGTATGTACAGAAAATTCAAGTTTTGTTTGAGACGTCAGAAGCCTGGTGCATTTTTAAGATGTTTAGCTGTTCGAATTTGTTTATTGTCTCTTGTAACAATGACACATGAAGATGTAATTCTCTATGGTTTGAAATGGATCATATGAGGCATGTGATAAACAAGAATTTATTACTTTACAATGTCCCCTTAAGCAAAATTGAATTTGCTTTGAACTTTTAGTCTTGCCTAGACTCATAATAAACCTCTAAATCTTGCCCAGCTAAAGTGTGATGTTTTAATATTACAAAAATAAATCTGACAAAAATTGAACTAAGGAAAAAAAAAAAGAATCAGTGATTCTGAAGGAACAAATCCAAGGTTCATTGAAGGCATTGACAAAGAACAAGGCACAGGGAATAGATGGAATACAAATTGAAATATTGCAGCAAACTGATGCAGCACTGGAGGCACGAATTCATATATGCCAACAAATTTGGAAGACAACTACCTGGCCAATTGACTGAAAGAGATCAGTTTCAAAGAGAGGTGACCCAACAGAATGCGGAAATCATTGGACAACATCATTGATATCCCATGCAAGTAAAGTTTTACTAAAGATAATACAAAACCCGCTGCAATCATACATTGACAGAGAACATCCAGCGGTTCAAATGGGATTCAGAATAGGATGTGGAATGAGGGATATCATTGTTGATGTTAGATGATCTTGGTTGAAAGCGGAGAATACCAGAAAGATGTTTACCTGTGCTTTACTATGCAAAGGCTTTTGATTAAGTGGATCTTGACAAGTTAAGGACAGCATTATGAAGAATGAGTATTCTGGAACATGTAATTGTGCTCATGTGGATCCTGTACATAGACCAAGAGGCAGTTGTTGGAAGAGAACAAGAGAACACTGAATGGTTTAAAATTAGGAAAGGTGTGCGCCAGGGTGATATTCTTTCACCATACTTATTCAATCTGTATGCTGAACAAATAATCCGAGAAGCTGAATTTTATGAAGAAACGTGGCATCAGAATTTGATGAAGACTCATTAACAACCTGCAATATGCAGATGATACAATCTTGCTAGCTGACAGCCAAGAGGACTCAAAATACTTATTGGTGAAGATCAAAGACCACAGCCTTCGGTATGAATTGCATCTCAATGTAAAGAAAATGAAAATTCTTACCAATGGACCAATAGACAGCATCCATATAAATGGAGAAAAGATTGAAGTTGTCAAAGACTTCATTTTGCTTGAATCAACCATCAACACTCATGGAAGCAGCAGCCAAGAAATCAAAGAATGTATTGCATTAGGCAAATCTGCTGCACAAAACCTCATTAAAGTGTTGACGACTTTAAGAACTAAATCACTTTGAGGACTAATGTGCACCTGACCATAGTATTTTCAATAACCTCATATGCATGTGAATTTGGACAGAAAGACCTTAGAAGAATTGATGCATTTGAGTTATGGTGTTGGAGGAGAATATTGAAAGTACCACGGACTATCAAAAGAGCAAACAGATCTGCGTTGGAAGAATTGCAGCCAGAATGCTCCTTGGGAGTCAGGTTGGCCAGACTTTGGACTTTTTATCAAGAGGGACCAGTCCCTAGGGAAGGATATCATGTTTGGTAAAGTGGAGGGTCAGATAAAAAGAGGAAAATCCCTAACTAAATGGATTGGCACAGTGGCAGCAGCAATGGCTTAAGGTGTAGCAATGATTGTGAGGTTGGTCCAGGACCAGGCAGTGTTTATTCTGTTGTGCATAGAGTCACTGCAAGTCAGTACCAACTTGATGGCACCTAACAACAACAATGGGTTGGAACCAACTTGAGGACACATAACAACAACAGTGTTTAATGATCATGAACATATCTTCATATGTCTGTTGATCTCCTGAATGTCTTCTTTTTTGAAGTGTGTTTATGTCGCCTGCCCATTATTTAATTGAATTATTTGCCTTCTTCTTCTTCTTTTTTTTTTTTTTTTTAATTTTTATTGCCAATTGAATGAAGGGTTGCAGACAAGATCATCAGCTTTATACTAAAAAGTCATACACTTTGTTTCCTCTCAGTGATTAAAACCTTCCGGCAACAACAATTATCCCACTTCTTCTCTGTGGCTCCCCATTTGCATCTTATATTTCACAAATGAACAAAGCAAAAATATTTGATGTACACATTCATAGCAAAAAATATGTATTTATTTAAATGTTCAAAGGGCACATTCTGCAAGCCAGGCTCCTGCCCACAGGCATACAGATTACTCTATCCATGGGTCTAGAGCTCGCAGCTGCTTTGTCAATCCATGCCACTACCTCTGCCACTGTCTCTGCTGCTATAGCTTTTCTAGGTAGGAATCTCACACTCC
Organism: Chrysochloris asiatica; assembly: GCF_000296735.1. Classification (NCBI taxonomy): domain Eukaryota; kingdom Metazoa; phylum Chordata; class Mammalia; order Afrosoricida; family Chrysochloridae; genus Chrysochloris; species Chrysochloris asiatica. Next base: position 841,592 of record NW_006408813.1, on the reverse strand, counting down.
ACTTGTGCTCTTTCTTCTTTATGGTCCTGGGTTCATCTGAATGAAAGATTAAATACTTCCCTCTTTTAGTTGCATATCTTCTACAATTACAGATGTGACAATCACAATTAATCCTCCTAACAAGTACTGAAAACTGAATAGTAAAATCCTATTACCATCATCCCCCACACCCTTTCATCAGATCCATCTGGAAAAGAAGGAAACTATTCAGTGACCTGAATACCTGACATCCTCATTCTAAAACTAAGCATACTCATGAAAATTTGTAAGCCAGAAACTTCATTCCTTTATACCTTCTCCCATTTTTTATGTCTAAATTACCTGTTCATATAAACCCAGTACACTGAGGAAGCAAGCTTGTTCCTTGATATATAAAGAATCCTTTCATTCTGGTTGGAATTTTTAGCAATTGCATCCATAAGCAAAAGTACAGTTCATCAGTTGTAGCAATTTACAATTTCTCATAGTATTAAATATTTTTATCTTCATTTGGTCAAGGTTTAGTCAACTAGTCATCCAAGCTAGGTCAAATGAGCATAAACTGCAAGTTTGGGAGTTCACATACACCTTCATGTACTTCAGACCATCTGATCACTTCACTCTCAGCCCTAGCCCCCAGGGCCCATGGGCTTCAGTGTCCATGGGCTTAAGAGTTCACACATCTTCCTAAATTTCAGACCAGCCAGCCCTTCCTCTTCTCTGTCTCATCCCAAGGTCAACTGGTGTCAATGGAACATGGCCACATTCAGCCCATGTCTTCATTGCTGCATTTCCCCTACTTCCACATACAAGAAGATCAGGGTGATCACCAGCGAGCATACTAGACTGTTGACGGGTTCTCATTAGGTTTCCCTGATGGGCTGCCTTTCCTTGCCTGGATGCTTTTAAAGCAAACAGGTTGATTGACATTCAAACAACCAAACAGTCCACTTTTTCTTTCTTTCTTTTTTTTTTTTTTCTGCAGATCTTTCTTTCACTAAGAATCTTCTGTTCTCACAGCAGTTTTGGCTTGGTCTGCATGTCTTTTCAAGTGGGAATGTCCCAACTCAGAAGGTTCTGGGTGGGGCTCAGGATATTTATATTCTTCTTGTTGAGGAATTGAAGTGTTTTAAAATTTTTGGAGAGCAGTCCTTTGTCTGATATGTTGTTACCAAACATGTTTTCCCAGCTTGTGAGTTCTTTTTACTCTTTTGTTGAAATCCTTTGATTCACATAATTTTTAGGAGGTCCCAGTCATCTATTTTTCTTCTTTTTATGCATATTCTTTTTTTTCTTGGAAAATCATTTTAACAAAATAAAAGTAACAGCTATTCAAAAACTCATATACCATTTCCATTTTGCTCTGGAGTGAATGCAAACACCAATGAAAATTACCTTCTTTAGAACAATTTTCAACATTTTGTTCACTGATTACCCTGCTTAGAATTATTTAGGAAAGAAAAAGAGGAGGAAAAAATGTAGAATTACTATACTTAATATAGTTGTAGCTTTTAAAAAAATTCTCCCCAAGAAATGAACAAAAATGACAAAGAAAAACCCCAACCAACCAACCAAAAACAACAAACGATTTTTAGTATATTCAAAGATCAAGAGATAATTAACTGGAGGAAAAAAATTAACTAGTTTTGATGATTGGGTTTGGATAAGGCCTCAGAACTCACAGTTTTGATTCATGAATGTTCAGATATATGTGGTTACTTTTAGTTTTCTGTAATTATTACTAGTATGCAAGAGTTAATGTTTCTTAAGAACTCACTAAAAATCACCCAGCCCCCAGAGTACCTCACCTGTGGCTTGATCCCTATGGTTCCTTTAGTTTCTGAGGCTTGATCCCTATGGTAAGTTTCTGAGGCTTGATCCCTATGGTTCCTTTAGTTTCTGAGGCTTGATCCCTATGGTTCCTTTAGTTTTGTATGGTAAAAAAAAAAAAAAAGTCTATAGCTAAAAGTCAGGTTAAGCATACTGAGGTGATAATATTATTTCTCCCATAAAATTCTATCTTGAAAAGTGTGTAAATAAGACTAACATTTTACTTCGTATGATGAAGAAGGGGAAAACAGAAGGCAGAGTTCTGTACAAATGACTTTCATATCTGGCTAATAGTAGCAGTATTCAAGAATTCACCCTCTCTCACATGCATATTCCTTTTTTTTTTTTAAGTTTTTATTGTGAAGGTTTACAGAGCAGATTATCAGTTTTACATTCAACAAATCATATACTTTGCGTAATTACATGGTTGCAATCCCCTCCATGTACCAACTAACAGCATTTACCACTATTCACTCTAACTACTGCATTCTTCCATGTGTCTCCTGCTACCTTTCATCTTCATCTTTCGTCTGCTAACCTCTCTCCCCCTTCACATTGTCTGCTTGTCACCCATGTTAGCATATGTCCTCCCTACATCCCATCTCCCCTTTCTCCCTGCAACCACTACAGACTGCCTCCTCTATCAAGAAAACACCTCCATAACCTTCTACAATGTTGATCCCATACAATGTCCATGTCCCCCAGGCTCAACCATTCCAGGAGATGCCCTACAGAATTATCACCATTTCCCAACACCCTACAGTACTCCATTGTGTGTACCAAATTCAACTAATCGTTCCACTGATGATGGCCATCCAGACTGCCCTCATCCTCCTGATAGGTCTTGTAGACAGCATATTTAAGGATCCTATTTTCCTATCCATTCTGTTCTTTATATATCCTGACTGGAACATTTAATCCAATTACATTCAGTGTAATTATAAATATGCATGAATTGATAGTTGTTATTTTTCTTTGTCTTTTTGTGGTGCTTCTGGATTCTTTATTCCACATAATTTTCTATACTTAGTTCATTTAGTTTATGGGTTTTCTTGTCATTTTCATTTCTGCTGTGTTAATGTTTACTAAATCTCCCTGATTTTTTTTCTCTTTTTGTTTTGCAGTGCAGGAGTATTATTTTCCTTTCAGGTTACCCTGTAATCGATTTATTTTTCCCTGCTTAAAACAGTCTGTTTTACATGAAATCTTCTTGACTTCCTTTTCATTTGAAAGTTCTGTATCTACACTATTCTCTCTTTTTTTAATTGTAGTTGACTTCTTTATACACTGATATCTCCAGTTCCTTATTTTCAGTTTTGTAGGTTTGTTTTACTTGTCTATTTGGATTGATTTCTGGATGGTGTTATCATATATGGCAGTCTCAGGTTGTTGTCTGCTGTTGCTGGTTCTCAGTCCAAATAACATCCTTTAATATTTTTTATAAACTTGATCTGTTCATCTGGAAATGTCCTAATTTTGCCATCGTATTTGAGGGACAGCTTTGCTAGGTATATGAATCTTGGTTGAAAATCTTTTTTCTTTTTTCCAGAGGTTTGTACATGTCATTCAATTGTCTTCTTTACTCATGGTTTCTGTTGAAAAATCAGAGATTAGTGTTACTGGCTCTCCTTTGTAGGTAACTTTTCATTTTTCTGAGTTGCTCACAGGATTCTTTCCTTGTCTTTGATTTTGAAAAGATTGATTATGGTATGTCTTGCTGATTTTCTTTTGGAATCTATACTGTTTGAGGTTTGTTCAGGTTTATCATCTCATATTTCATGATGTTAGGGAAGTTTTCTTCCAACAACTCTGACAATTTCCTCTATGCTTGTCTCTTTCTGTTCTGGAATTATCACTTATAAGTTGTTTCTCTTCTTGGTGCTCCACAAAACTCTTAGGCTTTCTTCAGATTTTTCATTCTTTTTTCTAATTGCTCTTGTAGCATACTAGTATTGAGAAATTTATCTTCCAACTAACTAATTCAGACTTCCATTGCTTCACATCTACTCCTTTGCACTTTCAATGTATTGTTCATTTCTGAGATCTTAGTATTAATCTTCTGGATTTCTAATTACAGGTTTTGTATTGTTTCAAAATTTGCATTTATTTTGTCTGTTTGCTCTTGTAGTGTTTTCTTGAATTTTTCTAAAATTTTTATTGTGTTCTTCTTGCTTTCCTTGATCTTTCTATTGATCCTTTGAAGGTATCTAATTATCATTCTTTTGAATTTCTTTTCAGTAATTTCCATTACCTTTTTTTCCTCAGAAGTGTTTTCTGGCTCTGTATCTTGGTCATTTCTTTGAGCCATTCCCTCTTGTTTCTTCATGTGAGCTAAACTGGCTCAAACAAATGACCAACAGTGTAGTTATTAGACTCAGAGGAGAATAATCTCTAGGGAACTTCTGCAATTCAGGGAGTTCATGAGGTGGTTGTGTAAGGGATGTAACAGCAGTTCCTGGCCCTAGATGGAGTTCCTATTGGCCTCAATGTTATCTATATTCAGGACACTCAATCTAGAAGTTCTTCATGGGGGCCCTTGATGAAGCTGGTTTCAGTGTCTGCTAGGACCACAGTGAAGCTGGGGGTAGGGTGACTAACTACTGGTCTGCAACCTGACTCACCTGAATCCAGGCACTAAAATAGCACAGCAAAGTGATGCAGCTGGCCCGCTACTCATGCTGGTGTGGCTCCCACAATGAACTCCCAGTGAGCAGGGTCTGGGCTGGGGTGAATGAGGGTGGGATGAGGGTGGGACCACATTTCTGGTCACCAGGGGAGCATGGGGGGAAAGAAGAAATCACACCTTTTCTGTCTCCCTCTGATTGTCCACCACAAGATGGTCCAGCCACATCTGGCTAGATGTTCCCTAGTCAGTCTCCCTCTCGTGCTGTTTGTCCTCTCCTCCCAGCAAGCACTCCATCCACCTCTCCAATTTTCTTCTGAAGTTCAGGGTGCCAGAATTTTCACCTATGTCTGTTTTATTTTGTCTCTCATGTATTTCTTGTAGAGGGTCTATGTAGTGTGTTTGTCTTGTCCACCATCTTACCATAAGTCTCCAATTGTTTCTTTTTGTGTGTTTTCAGTTATGCCATGTATCAGAGTCGCTAAGTTTATTTCTCTTTTCTCATTGATGATCTTTATAGTTCTAGCTTTTACATTTAATTCTTTCATCCATGTTGAGTTCATTTTTGTATATGGTATGAAATATGGATCTGATTTCATTTTTCTGCATGTGGATTTCTAATTTTACCAGTACCACTTGTTGAAGAGAATGGTCTTCCTCATTTAATGCATTTTGGCCCTTTGTCAAAGGTCAGCTGACCGTAGGTGGATGGATTTACTTCTGAGTTCTTAAGTCTATTCCACTGATCTATGTGTCTTTTGTTATACCATTACCAGGCTGTTTTGACTGCTGTGGCTGTAGTTTTGAGATCAAAAAGTGAAAGTCCTCCTATTTTGTTATTGTTTAAATACTGCTTTGCTTATCTGGGGTCTCTTTCCTTTTCTTATACAGTAACTGATTAGTTTTTCCATCTCTTTAAAGAATGATGTTGGAATCTAGATTGGAATAACATTACATCTATAGATTGCTTTGGGTTGTGTTAACATTCTCACAATATTAAGTCCATGAGCAGGGAATATTCCTTCATATCTGTAGGTATATTTTGGTTTCTTGTAGTAGTGTTTTATAGTTTTCTTTGTGTAAGTCTTTTGTTTCTGTGGTTAGACTCATTCCTAAATATTTCATCTTTTGGGTGGCTATTATAAATTGTATCATTTTCCTAATTTCCTTTTCAGAGTTGTCTTTATTAGTATAGAGGAATCCAATTTATTTTTGTATGTTGATTTTGTACCCTGCCACTTTGCTGAATCTTTTAATGAGTTACAATGATTTTCTTGCTGAGTCTTTGGGATTTTCTATATATAGGATCATATCATCTGCAAATTGAGAGAGTTTTACTTCTTTTTTGTCACTTTAATATCCTTTTCTTGCCTTATACCTTTAGCTAAGACTCCCAACACAATACTGAGATACTGAATAGGAGTGGTTATAAAGGGCATCCTTGTCTGGTTCCTGTTTGCAAGAGGAATGGCTTCAATTTCTCACAGTTGAGAATGATGTTAGCTGTTGGTTTTGTATACATGCCCTTAATTATGTTAAGGGACTTCTCTTCCATTTCTATTTTGTTGAGGGTTTTTTTTTTTTAATTAAGAATGAGTGTTGGCTTTTGTCAAATGCCTCTTCTTTATCAATTGATTTGCTCAGGTAATTTTTTTTTCTTTGTTTTATTTATATGGTGGATTACATTGATTGTTTTTACTAAATTGAGCCATCCTTGCATACCTAGTATGAATCCCATTTGGTCATGATGTATGATTTTTTTGGTATGTTGTTGGATTATGTTGCCTAGGATTTTGTTGAGAATTTGTGCATCTATGTTCATGAGGGATATTGGTCTATAATTTTCTTTCTTAGTGATGTTTTGCCTGGTTTTGATATCACAGTTATTGCTGCTTCATAAAATCAATTTGGGAGTTTTCCATTTTTCTTCACATTATGGAATAGTTTGAGGAGAATTGATGTGAACTCTTTTCTGAATGTTTCATAGAATTTACCAGGAAAGACATTTGGGCATGAACTTTTTTCGATTGGGGGTTTTCTAATGACTTGATCAATTTCTTTTCTTGCTATAGGGCTGTTCATGTTCTCTATTTCAATCTGTGTTAATTTAGGTAACTCTTGTGTTTCTAGAAAATTTTCAATTTCTTCTAGGTTTTCAAATTTGTTGGAGAACAATTCTTCATAGTATTTTACTGTTATCTTTTTCATTTCCATTGGTTCTGTTATGGCATCACCCATATAATTTCTTATTCATGTGATTTGTATCTTTTCTTTTGTTAATTTTAACAGTGGTTTGTGAGGTTTATTAATCCCTAAAAAACAACAAACTTCTTGTCTTTTGAATTCTGTTGTATTACAATTTTCAATTTCATTTTTTTCTGCTCTAGCCTGTATTATTTCTTTTATTTTTGTGGCAGTAAGCTTACATTGCTGTTCTTTTTCTAACAGTTGGAGATGTTGGCTTAAGTTTTTGATTTGGGTTCTTTCTTTTTTTTTTTTT
>NW_006408813.1:815490-833985 GCF_000296735.1 Chrysochloris asiatica | reverse complement strand
AGTTAATCACTCCCCTCCTTGCTACAAAATGTCTACCTTTACATTTCTAACCCTCACAATCAGTCCTGATAACAATTATTCACTATTGTATCACAAGAAACCTATCTGCATTTCATTTCATCAGCTCCGCCTAGACAGATTGGATATTACTCAGTGGAGAGTCTACCTTCCTCCATGTCCTCTGGATCTAGGTTCCCTCTTGAAAGCTTGTAAGCCAGTCACTTCTTGCCTTTGTAGCCTCCCCCCACCCCCACCTCCATTTTGGGTAGCCAATGTCCAAGTTGCCCATTCCTGTCTACTCTGTGTATGGAGGTGGTGGACATGATCCTTGCTGTAAAGATTTGTTCCCTCTTTTGAGCTACTGCATCCATAGGTGTAGGTCAAGTTCATCTAATTGTATCAGGTTACTTTTTTTTCCCTCCCTCTTCTTTCTTCTTCTAGTTGAGTTCTGATCATCCAGTCATTGAAGCCAGGTAAAGTGGGTATTTTCTGGAAGTGTGGGTGTTCTTATGCATATGCCCTCTCTTCTTATCAGTTGGATGCTTAACTCTCCACTCTAGTCCTCTGTGGCTATGTCACTGACTCTGGGCCCAAGAGTCCCCAGGTCTTGCCACACTGCTAGCCAACCGGGTTTCCACCTGGGTTCACAGGAGTCTATTGAACATTGTAGGGCTTAGCTTGCAGCTTCATTGCTGTTTTTCCCTTACTTCCCCTTATCGGTGACTAATGTGGTCATCAATCAGAGCATGTATTCCCATTGAGTCTTAGTCTTGGAAGGGGATTTGCACCGAGGGGATCCGACCACTTGTCTTGATGTCTCCTGGGCAAGCAACTTGCTTGTTCTTGTAGTCTGCCTCTATTGTTTTGTATTTTTCCTGTAGGTCTTTCTTTTAAGATGTATCTTCTGTTCTTCTAGCTGCTCCAGGCTGGTCTGCTCGTCCTTTCAAGTAGAAATTTCCTATCTCTGAAGATTCTGGATGGGGTTCAGGACTCCACCTATAGTTCTTATGTAACGCAGAGGCTCTGCAGGAAGCCTCCTTCATTGGGCATGTTGTAGCCCAATTTTAGGTTATTCCAATCAGTCATAGGCAGAAGACGGACTTACAAGCTTTTTATGGTGATATTTCTGACTGTTCCTTTCTTTCCCCCTCCAGTGTCTATTTTATAATATAATGCAAGGAAAACCAAGATTCCAAAGACAGGATTTTGGTTCTTTCTTATTATTTATTTATTTTTAATGTTTTATTGCGAATTATGTGATAGTTTACATAGGAGAACATTAGCTTTAGATTCATCCTATCGTATATAGTTATTATTTTGAACTTTGGTTGACCTCCCAACTTCTTTGAATTCGTTGTTGCAGTTTTGTTCTGTTTTGGACTCTGCTATCTGTCAACTGAGTTCCAGGTGGTGTTGCCACTCTTGTCAATCTCTGGTTGTTGTCTGTTCTCCTTGCCATGGTTACAATCCCTTGCATGCATCATCCATCAACCCAAGGGTATATACCACAAGCCTGCCCTCTGGTTATCCACATACCACCCCTCTCTCTCTCTCTGGGTCCAAAGTCTCTAGCCAATCCATCTCCCCACATCAACATCTTTGCCTCCATTCCTGGCATCACTGCTTCTCTGGGTATGGTTCTGTTCTCTGATTTTCTCCTTTGATGGTCCCAGGGACCTCCACTCCTAGTTTGCAAGGTTAATCACTCCCCTCCTTTGCCCCAAAACATCTACCTTTACTTTTCTAGCCCTTAGAGTCTTGATAACAATTATTCACTATTGTATCACAAGAGTCCTATCTGCATCTCCTTTCATGGGCCCTGACTAGGCAGTTCGGATACTACTCAGTGGAGAGTCTACCTTGCTCCATGCCCTCTGGATCTAGGTTACCTCTTGAAAGCTTATAAGCCAGTCACTTCTTGCTTCTGTAGCTCCCCTCCCCCCATTCTGGGTAGCCAATGTCCAAGTTGCCCTTCTCTGTCTTCTCTGTGTTCGGAGGAGGTGGGAATGATCCTCACTGTGAAGATTTGTTCACTCTTTTGAGCTATTGCTTCCATAGGTGTTTGTCAAATTCATCAAATTGTACCAGATTATCCTTTTTTCCCTTTTCTTTCTTTTTCTGTTTGAGCTTTGATTATCCAGCCATTGTGATTCAAAGAATTTTTAAATATAATTTTTTAAATCAAATATCCAATAATTTGCATTCTATCAATTCTGAGAGTCTTGTTCTTTGCCAATGTCTTCAGTGCACCATGGACATCTTCCTTCACTACCATTGAGTTTTTATCATATGCCATCTTTTTATATGGTTGGACATTGATCATTTCTTCTTGGTAAAGTGAGCCTGTGTATTCCTTCCATCTTCTTTTGATACTTTCTGCATCATTCAATATTTTGCCCAAAGAATCCTTTAATATTGCAAGTCAAGGCTTGAATTTTTCTGTAGTTCTTTCAGTTTGAGAAATGCTGAACATGTTCTTCCCTTTCAGTTTTCTAACTCCAGATATTTGCACATTTCAATATAATATTTGACTTTGTCCTTCTGAGTTTCCCTTGGAAATTTGCTGGTCAGCTCTTTTACTTACTCAGTTCTTCCATTTGCTTAAGCATCTCTATGTTGGAGAGCAAGTTTCAGAGTCTCTTCTGACATCTTTTTGGTGTTTTCTTTCTTCCTTGTCTCTTAATTACTGTTTGCTTTCTTTCTATATTATGTTCTTGATGTCATCCCACAACTCTCTGGTTTTCAGTCATTAGTGTCTGATGCATGACATCTGTTCTTGAGATGATCCCTAAATGCAAGTAGGATATGTTCAAGGTCATCTTTTGGCTCTCTTGGTTTTGTTATAAGTTTTTCCAGCTTCAGCCTGAACTTGCAGATGAGCAATTGATGGTCTGTTCCACAGTCTGCCCCTGGCCTTGTTTTGGCTGATGATACAGAGCTTTTCCACAGTCTCTTTCCACAGATGTAGTCAATTTGATTTCTGTGTATTCTGTCTGGTGAAGTCCATGTGCATAATCGTTTTTTAAATGATTGTTTTAAAAAGGCATTTGTCTGTGCACTCCAGGCAAGTGAGTGGTGGAGGCAACGCAGAGGTAACCACAGTCAGCGAAGCTGCTCAGCTCCACTATGCATTCCTGTCCCACTCTGGTGACAGGCTCTACATAACATTGATTTGGGATTTCTTGCAGACACCCACTGCATCAGCCGGGGCTGGTGATGAAGGAATGGTTTCCTGCTGAACCACCCGCCAACCCCTAGGCAGCTCATAGCTCTGGGGCCAAAGATGCTGACAGCTATGTGGAATTTTCTGAAATATCACAAAAAGAAATGCATCTTCCTGGACACAGCTCTCGGAAGAGTGCATATCCTGGGGAAACACGGACAGAAGAAAATCAGAGAAATACAAGAGAGGGAGGCTGCAGAGTACATTGCTCAAATAAGATGGCAGTATCATTTTGAAAGTAACCAGAGGATGTGTAATATGACCGTGCTGTCCATGCTTCCAACACTAAGAGAGACCTTAATGCAGCAACTCAATTCTGAGAGCCTCACAATTCTGCTGAAAAACAGGCCTGCAAACAAGCTAGAAATAAGGGAGGATCTGAAGATAATAAGTTTCACAAGAAGTATTGTAGCTTTATACAGTACTTGTATGCTGGTTGTTTTTTATGAGTCTGGTTAAACATAATTGGTGGCTACATATATCTGGATAATATTATAGTTTGCAAAAAAAAGGCACCACAATTCTAGCTCCCCCAGATGTTGAACAGCAGTATTTATCAAGTATTCAGCATCTCCTTGGAGATGGCCTGACTGAGCTGACCACTGTCAGTAAGCAAGCGATGCAAAAGCTTTTAGGAAGTGTTTCTCTTAAACATTTTCTTTCCCTTTTGGATTTGGAGGAAAAAGTAAAAGGAATCAGAAGTCTTGTTGAGCAGCATAAATCTTCTTCTTGGATTAATAGAGATGGATCTAAATCTTTATTATGTCATTATATAATGCCAAATGAAGAAACTTCATTAGCAGTTCAGGCCTGTGGGCTTTCTCCTAGAGTTGTCACCATGATTAAGCTGCTCAATGAAACTAGAGACATGTTAGAAGGTCCAGATTTTAATACAGTTTTGAATACCTGTTTAAACTGAAGCTTTAATAAATGTCTAGATAATATGGCTGAGTTCTGTCGACCTACCGAACAGGACCAGCAACTTGATAACTCCATGAATAGCCTTTCCAGTGCAGCCTGCCCCTAGCTAAGATCATCCTGATAGTCAATGGACACATCCATTCTGTCGGCAGCGAAACGCCTACTCATATTTTCCAGGATCTGTTGATGATGGAACCAGTTTATTGTGGTTCTTTGGGAAATGAAAAAACACTTTGCCTCATTCTATGGATGACTGATGCTTACAATGTAATGCATACTGTAATAATAGCACACTGATCTTTATCATTTATAAAAAAATTGTTTATGCAAATAATAGTTTTAAGACATAATTTTTTAAAACTCTGATTTGATGTTTCAAATTTTTCTGATGATTAAAGTTGCTGATAGGCAACATTTTTAAAATTTATATTGTAATGGTGAATGAAAATCAAATCAACAAATACTAATGGAGTAATTACTAAGTGTAAGACTATTGATATATAATATTTAATATTAATATAAACTCTCTCTCTTTCTACCCTTTCATCTTGACGTATTTTAAAAAAGATTTTTTAACTTTTAGGACTCTCTAGTCTAAAATTATAAGCAGTAATTTGAAAGAAATTTAACATTCACACATATAGACAAAAAGTCTCTCCAATCTTAGATTTTATATGCAACATTTCACACTACAACAACTGTATATATCTAAATTTTAAACTTGGAAAACAGGCTTATAGAATTCTTCACTGGGTTTAAGAAACACCACTATAATTAAGTTTGGGCAGCTGCTATATATTTGTAGTGTTTTTAAAGCTGCAAAATTGAAACATAATTCAGGCACATGGAACCGAAGATGTTTTTATTTTATCTTATTGAATGGCTCAGGTAATAAATGCAGTGAGATATATTTCAACTTTTAATATCAGACTGAGCATATACCTATTTTAATCTTGGCATTAAATCTCATTACAGCAAATGACTTTCCAATGAAACTTCTTATATAACAATACTTAAAAAAAAAAAAGTCTAATCCCGAAACAACGATCTATTTATTTCCAGAAATCTTTAATGTTACAGAATCTGGTCTAACTAACTAGCACATTTGGCTTGTTCTCTTGTGCCATAGGTTTTTCACATTCTGTTCATTGCAAGATAGCAACTATTCCCACTTCCTTCATGCATCCAAATTGTTTAATGATTGATTATGCAATTGAGCTAGACTTATAATGATTTCCTAGAAATATGTCAGGAAGATATAAACTATGCTTCTATTAGGATTTGGATTTGATCACGTATCTTTAGAACACATAAGCAGGCCACCATAAAATAAAAGTGAGATAATTTACAACACAAACAAGTAAAGTCATAAAATTACTTCCTTAAAAGGAAACGTTGACCTAGATGAGTCTAAAAACTGACCATAATTCTTTTAATATTTGGCAGCTGAGTCATATTATTTCCCTTTGTCCATACTAGCTTCTTTATGAATGGCACTAATGTTCTATAGCTGTACTTGGAAATACATCATTTAAAATGTGATCACTTATACCTTAACAATAAAAAGACAAATATTCCAATTTAAAAATGGGCAGAAGATATAAACAGACACTTCACCAAAGAAGACATTAAGGCAGTTAGAAACAGAGTTTACAATCAAAATAACCATGAGATATCATCTCACGGCAGCATTAATAGCAAAGCTCAAAAAGAACAACAACAACAAAAAATGCTGGTAAGCATGTGGGGAGACTAGAACCCTCATACACTGCTGGTGTGACTTCAAAATCATGTAACCACTTTGGAAAACAACATGACACTTCCTTAAAGAGTTGGAAATAGAATTATCATATGATTCATAAACAGAAATATGCACAACTACGTTCATCACACAGCATTATTTACAATCGCAAAAAGTTGGAAACAACCTAAGTGGTGATTAACAGATGAGTGGATAAACAAACTATAGTGCATGCACATAATGCAACATTAAAAATATCAATATGTCTATGAAACATCTCATAACATAGATGAACTTAGAGGACATTATGTTGAGTGAAATTAGTCCATTACAAAAGGACAAATATTGTATGAGACCACTACTCTAAAAAGTCAAGAAAAGATTTATGCACAGATAGAATCATTCTTTAAAGGTTACCAGTGGTGGAAGGAGAAGGTAAGGTAAATCACTAACTAGAGGTTAGTCATGTATTAACTTGGATGAAGGGAATGGTGATATACAATAAGAAGGAGGTCAGAACCAAATGATCAAGGCAAAGGAAGACACTGAAAGGAGTCAACAAAGCTATATACTATTACGTACACAATTCTACATTAACAGTAATAACAATAATGGATACATAGATAGACATTCAAGTCAAACAGGAGTAGGAAGGCAAATGGGATTACACCTACGAATATAAATATATTTTAGACGTTAGTTGGATTTACGCTTATAGCAGAGAATACCAGAAAGATGTTTATCTGTCTTTATTGACTATGCAGAGGTTTTTAACTGTGAATCATGACAAGCTCTGGACAACACTGAAGAAGATGAGTATTCTGGAACACTTAACTGTGCTCATGAGGAACCTTTACATAGACCAAGAGGAAGTTGTTCGAACAGAGCAAGGAACACTGTCTGGTTTAAAATCAGGAAAAGTGTGCAGCAGGGTTGTATTTTTTCACTGTACTTATTCAATCTGTATGCTGAGCAAATAACCTGAGAAACTGGATTATATCAAGAATAACATAACATACTTATTGGAGGAAGACTCATCAACAGCCTGCAATATACAAATGATACAACCTTGATTGTTGAAAGTAAAGAGGACTTAAATACTTACTGATGAAGATTAAACTCTTCAGTATGGATTGCATCTTAATGTAAAGAAAACAAAAATCCTTACCACTGGAACAACAAATAACATCATGGTAAATGGAGAAAAGTTTCAAGTTGTCAAAGATTTAATTTTACTTGGACCCACTGTCAACACTTATGGAGGCAGAAGTCAGCAAATCAAACGATGTATTGCATCGGGCAAATGTAATGCACAAAAACTCTTTAAAGTGTTCAAGAGCAAAGATATCAATCTGAGGGCTAAAGTGCGTTTGACCCAAGCCATTTTCTTTTCGGTAGACTCATATGCATGTGAAAGTTAGACAATGAGTAATTGATGTTTTTGAGGTATGTTGTTGGACAAGAATATTAAAGGTACTGCCAGAAGAACTTACAAATCAGTGTTGGAAGAAGTAAAACCAGAATGCGCCTTAGAAGCCCAGTTGCCCAGACTTCGTCTCTCATATTTTAGACATATTATCAGGAGGGACCAGTCCCTGGAGAATGATATCACACTTGGTAAAGGAAGGGTCAGTGAAAAAAGAGGGAGACCTTGAATAAGATGGATTGGCACCATGGCACAGCAATGGGCGGTGTTTCCTTCTGTTTTGCATATAGCTGCTATGGGTAAGAACCAACTGGATGGCACCAGACAACAACAAAAATAAGATGGATTGGCATTAATTAGTCTTTAAAGACAATGTTCTACATCCTACTTTGGTTAGTAGACACTGGGATCTGAGAGCAGCCATCTAAGGTCTCTCACCATCTGAAGCAAGAAAGAGTAAAGGAATCCAAAGACAAATGGGAAACTATTAGTCCAAAGTACTAGTAAACCATGTGAACTCCAGTCTCCAAAACCTTACTACCAGAAGTACTAGATGATGCCTAGCTACCATTGCTGACTTGTTCTTAGAGAGACCACAATAGGAAGGCATGGATAGAGTGGAAGAAAAATGTGGAACAAAATTCAAAATTGTGAAAAAGAACAGGTTTTCTGATCTAATAGATACTGGTGGAATCCCTTAGTCTTTGGCCCTTAGACACTCTTCTTACCTGAAACTGAACTTATGCCCAGTGGCTCAGCTTTCAGCCAAATGATAGAAAGTGCTATGAGGTGAACAGTAGCGTCTGTGAATAATCAACCATTTGAGATCAGAAGGGTAGCATTTGTCCAAGGATAGCTCTCAGAAGGAAGGAAGGGATAGGAAACAAGTGGGGAGGGAAGTGCTAAACACAGGGAGAAAGTTGGAAGAGTGCATTTACATTATGGAGTTGGTAGTCAATACCACAAAACAAAATGTGTATGAACTGTTGAATGGAAACCAATTTACTTTGTAAACTTTCACCCAAGTCACACTTTTTAAATAAAAACTGATCACTATATATTTTTTATGGGGATTTCCATAGTTTGTTGAGAAATGCAATCTTATCCCTCATCTCATTATCTAGAAAGGTTACTTAATTAATCATGGCTATCTTTCCATATCAGTCTTTGATTTATCCTTACTTTGCTTTGATTAAGTTCTGGAAGGGATTTTTTAAGTGCCCACAGCCTATTAACCTCAATTTTCTTGAAAGAATATCCAAAACCTTTTTGATATTTAAACCAGATCCTAGACATAGATAGTTCTTAGATATATACCAGAGGAAATTCCATAGCCCTATAATCTTCCTTGAGTCTCTCTACACATCTTCCTCATGGTGTGGTGGTGATGGTGGTGGTCCTGTGTCATGGAGTCACAACGACCTTGAATAGATTTTCCGGGGTTGTAAATATTTACAGGACCAGAAAGCCTCATCTTTCTCCTGAGGAACAGCTGGTAGTTTCAAACTGCTGATCTTGAGGTTAGCAGCCCGATTCATAACCACTATGCTAGAACTCATTTGTTTAGAGACAAGAAACCCTGGTGACGCAGCTGTTCCACAGGAGAAAGGTGACGGAGTCTACTTTCATAAAGATTTATCGCCTCAGAAACTTTATGGAGCAGTTCTACTTAATCCTACAGGGTTGCTATGAGTCCGAGTTGACTGAACAGAATTGAATCATTTAGAAAATTGGTAGTTGATAAGAAAACAATTCATTGTTCATGTTGATGTTTTACAACAAGCACCTTTCTCTAGGCACAGTCCTCATCCCAATCATCCTGTGAGTGCCTTGAAATTGGAACTTTGGCTTTTCACTTCTCCATCTTGAGTGCTTAGCACAATACCTGCACATAGTCAGAGTTCAATAAATGTTGGGTTGAATGCATGCATTGCTCAATGATTAGGAGAATATCACGAACAGTGTGTTTTAGGATGTTAACCTTTCCATCCTAGATGGAAAGCAAGATTGGTGGGAGGAAATACCTGTTAAGTAAAACCAACTGAAGTGAAAAGGCATCAACAAAGATGCAGAGTGGAGAGAGTAAGAATTAAGCAGAGGGAATTTTTATTGTGCCAACAAGTTGATTTTGACTTACAGTAACATAAAAGAGAACAGAAAGAAACACTGCCAGGTCCTGCTCCATCCTCTTAACCATTAGTATGTGTCAGTCCATTGTTGCAGCCACTGTGTAAATCCATTTTCTTGAAAGTCTTCCCTTTTTTGCTGACCCTCTACTTTAGGAAGTATGATGTCCTTTTCCAAGTCCCTCCAAATAACATGTCCAAAGTACAATTCTAGTTGTACTTCCTCCAGAACAGATTTGTTTGTTCTTCTGGCAGTTCATGGAACTTTCAGTATTCTTTGCCAACACTATAATTCAAATGCATCAAATCTTCTCTGATTTTCCTTTTTCATTGTGCAGCCTTCATATGCATTTGAGGCAATTGAAAATATCATGGCTTGGAACTCAAAGTGAAATCTTAGTTCTTTAAAATGTTAAAGAGGTCTTTAGTAGCAGATTTGCCTAGTGCAGTATATGATTTGATTTATTGCTTTCCTTTTTTAAAAAAGAACTTATTGTGAATTGAATGAAGTATATAGAGCAGATCATCAGTCTTACATTTAACCAATTATGCAATTTCCTTTCATCTTAATTTCAATCTTTTCAATGTATCCCACTCATTTATTCCATCATCACTTATCCCACTTCCTCTCTATGTTTCTTGTTTCTATTTCTTCTCCTTTACTCACCCTTCTGAATTTTGTCCTTAGGTAAATGCTACTGTTTTGAACTTGAATGGTTGACCACATATGATGTGCATACCTCACTAGTGTTGTGGTCCCCCCTACATATTTAGTTATTGCTTGGTTGAAAATTGAGCCATGGGAATGACTTCAGTTCCAAACCAAGGGTCATAGTTTGGAGGTTCCACCAGTATGCCTGGTCTTTTTTATGATTTTGAGTTTTTTTCTACATTTCCTCCTACTCTACCTACAACCTTCTAATGTGATCCTTTTTAGAACAGTTGGTGGTGGTATCCAGTCACCATCTTGCTTTGGTTTTAGGGTGGTATACTGATGTTCTCATGGTCCGTTATTTCAGTGAACTAATTGCTTCCAAGCATCTTCAGTTTTTATCACTCTTTTCCTCCAGACAAGGAGAAACTAATAGTTGCATTTTACATGGCTGCTAATGAACTTTTAAAATCCCAGTTGCTACTCACCAAAGTAGAATGTAGAACATTGTCTTTGTGGACTATGCTATGACAACTGATGATGGTGTTCCCTGAGAGTCTTCCTTTCCTAGGCCCAGCAAATCATTCTCTCAAGGTGTTTGGTAATGTTTAACAAGTTTTCTGGATTTTATCCCTATATGTTCTATTGTATTTATATGTTAGCATATTATATGTTAGTACAAATATCTCTTGTCAAAACTTTATATTATTGTGAATATACTCCATCTCTCCTTCCCACACCATTTAGCCTATGCAGCTATCCATTTATCTACATTGTTACTGTAGGATTATGTCTATAACAGCATTTATTTCTGTTCAATTTAACTCTTGCGCTCTTCTCTGTGTCTTTGCCTACCTTCATCATTCTTCTGCCAAACTCCCTCTTGTTTCATATTGCCTTCCCAGTCATCCAAGATAACATTGTCTACCATCCTGGACCACAAAGTCAGTTTGAACCACAAGGTCAGTGGTTCAAACTCACCAGTTGCTACTCGGAAACCCTATACAGGACGACTATGAGTCGGAACCAACTCTACGGCACTTAGCAACAACATCCTCTAGCCAGTGAATTACCGCCGTTTCCCTCCCACACCTGGTAACCATCAAAAATGCTTCTCTTAGTGTGAAAACATTTTCTTTACTTTTATGATACTGGTCCCATGCAATATTTTTCCTTTTGTCATTGACTAATTTCACTCAGCATAGTGTTCTCCAGGTTCATTCATGTTATGAAGTGTTTCATAGATTCATCATTATTCTTCAATGTTGCATAGCATTCCATTGTGTGTACGTACCAGTTTGTTTATCCATTCTTCCATTTATGGACATTTAGATTGTCTCCTTCTTTTTGTTGTTGTGAATAGTTCTGCGATGACCATGGGTGTATATCCATCTATTCATGTCAGGGCGCTTATTTCTCTAGGATGTATACCAAGTAGAGGGATCTGGGGATCATATGGTATTTCCAACTTTTTGAGGAAGGGCCATACCAATTGAACATGGTGTACCCTGAGACTCTGGTCCTGAGCCCCCAGGCCCAGCAACTCTTTCCCACAAGATGTCTGATAAAAGACGTTTTCATAATTTTACCCCCTCCTCACATTCATGGATATGTTTGCAGCAAAAGTAGCTACCCAGGTACAAATTATTGTTGTTGTTAAATGCCATTGAGTAGGTTCTAACTCATAGCGACCCTGTATAGGGTTTCCTAGGAGTGGCTGGTGAGTTTGAAACACCGATCTTATGGTTCAAACCACCCTTGCGGTCCAGTGCTTTATCCCACAGCACCACACCAGGACTCCAAACACCGTCTGCCAAATCTTTATATATCCATGGGTATACTCCCCATCTCCCTCCTATTCCCATTCAGCCTGTTTATCTATCCGTGTGTCTACATGTAGATCATTGTCATTGAAGGATTGTGTATACAATCGTATTTACCTCTATTCTCTTTAACTCTTGGACTCCTCACCACGTATTACCCAGCTTTCATCATTATTCTGCCAACCTCCTACTTGTATATTGTCTTTCCTGTAACCCAAGTTAACAAGTAACTTTGTAGCCACAGAACTACTACTCGTACCTTCTCATTCCTATTGTTGTTATTGTTAATTGTGTTGAGTCAATTCCGACTCATAGTGACCCTATGCACAACAAAACAAAACAATAGTCCAGTCTTACACCATCCTCACAATTCTAATTAATTTTTAGACCATTGTTATTGCCACTGTGTCAGTCCATCTCATTGTGGGTCTTACTCTTTCACTGACCCTCTCTTTTACCAAGCATGATGTCTTTCTCCAGGGACTGGTCCCTGATGATAATATGTCCAAAGTATGAGAGACAAAGTCCCACCATCCTGGCTTTTAAGGAACATTCTGGCTGTACTTCCTCCAACTCAGATTTGTTTGTTCTTCTGACAATCCAGGATGCTTTCAATACTCTTCTCCAACACTATAATACAAATACACAGATTCTTCTACGCTTTTCCTTACTCAATCAAGTTTCATGTGCATATGAGGCAATTGAGAATACCATGACTTGGGTCAGGGGCACCTTAGTCCTCAAACTGACATATTTGGTCTTCAAACAATTCAAAGAGCCCTTTCCCACCTCTGGTAACCATCAAAGAGTTTCTCTTATTGTGAAAATATTTTCTAGAAATTTTGCAATACTGGTCGCATACAATATTTGTTTTTGTGTGTGTGTGATGTGGTACTGTAGGATAAAGCACTGAACCACAAAGTAGGCTTGAACAACAAGGTTGGCTGTTCAAACCTACCAGCTGCTCTTTGGTAACCCCATTCAGGGTCACTATGAGTCGGCTCTGACTCAATGATACATAACAACAACAACAAATTCCACTCAGCATAATGTCTTCCAGATTCATTCATGTTATGAGGTGTTTCACAGATTCACTGTTGTTCTTCAATGTTGCATAATATCCCATTGTGTGTATGTACCAAAGTTTATTTATCCATTTTTCCATTGATGAATATTTAGGATGTGTCCATCTTTTTGTTATTGTAAAGAGTGCTACGAAGAACATAGGAGTGCATAAATCTATTCATATCATGGCTCTTACTTCTTGAGAATATATAACAAGTAGAGGTATTGTTGGGCATACAGTATTTCTATTTCCTCTTTTTTTTTTTTTGGTATTTAATTACTTTATCTGAAGGAATGGTCCAAATGAAAGAACTTAAGTGGTAAAATTTGGTAAAATTTATAGGAAATATAGAGGTAAACACAGCAAGAATGGGCTGCCTTAGTGACCCAGGAAGTCACACATGTGGCTATGGGAAAACCAGGCTAAAGTTTAGGTCTCTCCATCATTGTCTCCCAGAGTGTGCTTGTCAAAGAGATACTCTGCCAGGCTAGAATCCAGGGCCACCATCTTGCACAAGTTGGTTAAGTAGCTATCCAATTCTTTGATAGATTTATCCTTCTCATTTAAGTAATGCTCTCAATGAAATCACATAAATGGGGGTCGCTTTTGTAAGTGACCAGTTTGTGTAGTTCCAGAAGTGACTGATTCATGCGTTTTTTCCCCCAAGTGTCACACAATTAATTGCATTCAGTTCACTCTTCAAGTCAGCACTGTCAGGATTTTTGATAACTTGAAGGAAGATTCAGCCACTCGTGGGTTCTGTAGCTTCATCAGTTTCTCAGCCTGTTCCCCCTCCTCATGAGATTGGTGCAGAAAATATTTAGTAAGATTCTTCAAAATCACATCATCATAAAGTCAAAGTAGTAAGACATGGACAGGTAGACGTAGGAGACATAGGTTTATCTGGCAGCTGATTGTTGTTACTGTGTCACTCTATCTTGTTGGAGGTCTTCCTCTTTTTTTCTGACCCTTTACTTTACTAAGCATGGTGTCCTTCTCTAGGGACTGGTCCCTCCTGATAACATGTCCAAAGTGCACAAGTCTCTGAGTCCTGGTGTAGTTCTGGCGAAGCTGCGAGGGGGATGCAGTTGTCATGGTGGCCTTGCAGATGCGGCATCAGAGTGGTGCTAAGTGGTGCTAGAGCAGTAGCTGAGGCCTTGGAGTGTCAAAGGTCTAGGCTAGAAGGAGGTGGCTAGAGGACTGACTGGGAGCTGCCAGTTAGAAAGAGCGTGGTGAGTACCTGGCTCTGTTTTAAACACTGTTGAAGCAAAAGACTTGGCAACTCTGTGAAGAATGTCTCTATTCCCAATTTTTGAGGAAGTGCCATACTATTTTCCCCAGTGGTTGCACCATTTTACAGTTCCACTATCCACTAGCAGTGTTGGGAACTCTTAGTCTTTTCACACCCTAGCCAGCATTTATTTGTTTGTTTGTTTTTTAAAATTTTGCTATTAATGCTAGGATGAGATGATATCTCATTGTTGTTTTGATTTGCATCTCTCTAATGGCTAATGATTGTGATCATTTATTCATGTTTGTTGGCCACATGAATGTCTTTTTTTGATAAAGTGTCGATTTATGTCCTTAGCCCATTTAAAAATTGGATTATTTATCTTTTTCTAGTTGAAGTGTTGAATTTTTCTATACATTTCAGAGATGATTGCCTTGTTTAATACGTCACTGTGGAAAAGTTTTCCCATTCTGTGGATTCCCTTTTTACTCTTTTAGTGAAATCTTTTGATGAACATAAATGTCTAATTTTTAGAAGGTTCCGTTCATCTTCTCTTCTGCTGTTTGTGTGTTTTCAGTTATGGTTGATAGTGTATTTATGCCATGCATCAGAACTCCTAAATTTGTCCCTATTTTTTCATTGATGCTTTTTATAGTTCTAAGTTTGACACTTAGGTCTTTGATCTATCACAGCAAATTTTGGTATGGTATGACATATGGGTCTTGTTTCATTTTTCTGCAAATGGATATCCAGTTTTTCCAGCACCATTTGTCAAAGAGACTGTATTTTCCTCATTTAATGTGTTTTAGCTCTTTGTCTAAGATCAACTGACCATAGGTAGATAGATTTACTTCTGGGTTTTCAATTCTTTCCTATTAATCTATGTATCTTTCATTGTATTGTTTTAACTAGTGTGGCTGTGTAGTAAGTTTTGAGATCTGGAAGTGAGAGGCCTTATACTTTGTTTTTCTGTTTTAGTAATGCTTTGCTTATCCATGGTCTCTTTCCTTTCCATATAAAGTTAGTGATTAGTTTTTCCGTCTGTTTAAAGAATGATGTTGGAGTCTGTATTGGGATTACATTATATCTATAGATCACTTAAGGAGCTCTGGTAGCCTAGTGGTTACAAATTGGGCTGCGAACCTCAAGGTCAGCAGTTCGAAACTACCAGCTGTTCCGCGGGAGAAAGATGAGACTTTCTGCTCCCATAAAGATTTGCAGCCTTGGAAACCCTATACAGGGTCGCTATGAGTCGGAACTGACTCCATGGCACATAACCACCACCATAGATCATTTTGAGTAGTAATGATATTTTCACAATGTTTAGTCTTCCTGTCCATGAGCATGGTATATTCTTCCATTTATGTAGATCTCTTTTGGTTTCTTCTACTACAGTTTTGTCATTTTCTTTGTATAATTCTTTTGCTTTTCTGGTTAGATAATTTATTCATAAACATTACATCTTTTGTGGGGTTATCCTAAATGGTATTGTGTTCCTGATTTCCTTTATGGAGCTCTCTATATTAGTGTAGAGGAATCCAATTGATTTTTTTTTTTCTTCCTTGCCACATTGCAGAATCTTTCAATGAGTTCCAATAATTTTTTCACTGAGTCTTTAGGGTTTTCTATGTATGGGATCAAATAACGTTTTATACTTCTTTGCCAATTTGGATGTCTTTAATTTTCCTTTCATGCCTTATAGCTCTGGCTAAAACTTTCATCACAATATTAAATACACTAGTGATAAGGGCTTTCTTGTTTTGTTCCAGTTCAAAAGTGGAATCCTTTAAATTTCTCTTCACTGAGAGTAATGTTGGCTGTTGATTTTGTATGTTGTTGTTGTTAAGTGCCATTGAGTTTGTTCCGATTCATAGAAACCCTGTATAGGGTTTCCAAGGAGTGGTTGGTGAACTTGAACCGCCAGCCTTGCAGCTCAAACTGACTTTGCAGTCCAGTGCATTTACCTGCAGCACCACACCTATACCCTTAATATGTTGAGGAATTTTCCCTTTATTCCTATTTTGTTGACTGTTTTTATCAGGTAGAAATTTTGATTTTGCTTAAGATAGTTTAAAAATGACTGCAACAGTATATTGACATGGAACTGCCAGAGGTTCAAGCTGAATTCACACAAGGATACAGAATGAAAGTTATCATTGCTGGTGTCAGATGGATCTTGGCTGAAAGCAGAGAATACAAGAAAGATGTTTACCTGTGTTTTGTTGACTATGCAAAGTCTTTCTACTGTATGGATCATGACAAGCTATAGACAACATTGTGGGGACTGAGTATTCCAGAACACTTAATAGTGCTCATGAGGAATCTGTACATAGTCCAAAAGGCAGTTGTTCACAGAGAACACTGAAGAGTTTAAAATCAGTAAAGGTGTGCACCAGGGTTGTATTCGTTCACCTTACTTATTCAGTCTGTATGCTGAGCAAATAATCTGAGAATCTGGATTAGATGAAGAACATGGCATTGGAGTTGGAGGAAGGCTTATTAACAACCTGTGATATTCAAATGATATAATCTTGTTCGATGACAACAAAGAGGATTTAAAATACTAATGAAGATCAAAGACCACAGTCTTCAGTATGGGTTGCACTTCAATGTAAAGAAAACCAAAATCATTATCACTGGACCAATATATGGCATAATGATAAATGGAGAAAAGATTGAAGTTGTCAGAGACTTCATTTTACTTGGAACTAGTATCAACACTTATGGAAACAGCAGTCAAAAAATCAAATGACGTGTTACTTTAGACAAATATATGACAAAAAACCTCTTTATTATTTTATTTATTTTAACTTTTATTGTGAATTGAGTGGTTTTCAGATAAGATCATCAGCTTTATATTTAATAAATCATGTACTTTGTTTCATCTCAATGATTACAATCCCCTCCATGCAACAAGGGAGTCCTGGTGTGGTGCTATATAGAATAAACATTGGACTGCAAGGTCAGTTTGAACAATAAGGTGAGCAAGTCAGAAACCCTATACAGGGTGGTTATGAGTCAAAACTGACTCAACAGTACTAAAACAATAAAACAACCATGCAACAACAACAATCCTGCTTCCTTCTTGTGATTTCTATTTGCATTCCACCCACCTTCCCATCCCTTTTCAACTTTGTCCTCAGGAAAATGTTGCCCTTTTGATTTTGAATGATTGACCATTCCATGGTGAGCATACCTTGCTAGTATTGTTGTCTGTGCCTATAAAGCTATCTACTTTTGGCTGAAACTGGACCACAAGTGTAAGCTCCTTTACATACCTGAAGGGTGTTCAAATGCCATAGTGTCAGATTCCTCCATTCTGTTTCTGACCAGTACATCTTGTCTTTTTTTTTTTGCATTTTTGATTTACATATTCTCCCACTGTATCTGGGGCCCTCTAAAGTGATCCCTTTCAGAGCAGTTGGTAGTGGTAGATGGGCACTGTCTATTTTTATGGTCACATAGTAGTGGAGACTGATGTTGATTCTAAGCCTCTTCAATTATTATCACTCTTATTTTTTCTATACATGGAGAGAGACCAATAGCTGCACCTTAGAAGTTCACTCATGAGCTTTTAGGATTCCAGTCGCTACTCACCCAAGTAGGATGTACAGCATGTCTTTGTGTACTATGTTATACCACTTGGGTATGGTGTCCCCCAACTCAGTGTTTCTGAGCCCCAGATCCAGTAACTCATTGCCTTAAGATGTTTGATAGTATCTAGGGAGTTTTCATCATTTTGCCTGCTGTATGCTCCACACACTCATGTTGTGCTAGCATGAAAGGTAAATGATCATTACAAATATCCTCTTTCAAACTCAGATATTTGTGGGATATATAAATATATATATTATACTCTTCCTCCCATACCCATTCAGCCTGTGTCTCAGTCCATGAATCTACACACAGAACACTGTTGTTCCAAGATTGTGCATATATATCACTATTTATCTCTATCTACTTTAACTCATGAATACCTCCCAGTGTCACCAACTATCATTCTTCTGCCACCTTCCCTCCTCTTGTATTTTGCCCTCCCCCTTTTTGTATATTGCCTTCTCAGTCTACCGAGCTAACATGTGTCTACCCTCTTGCCAGTGAATTACTCTCCATTCCCTCCCATCCCGGGTAACCATAAAAGAATGTTTCTTTTGGTATGAAAACATTTTCTTAAGTTTGTACAGTAATGGTCTCATGCAGTATTTGTCCTTTAGTGGAACAGTCCATCAATTATTCATATGCAAATTCAAACCGAAGCTGAAGAAAATGAAAACAAGTCCACGAGA
>NW_006408813.1:802573-814150 GCF_000296735.1 Chrysochloris asiatica | reverse complement strand
GATTACATCTCAATGTAAAGAAAACAAAAAACCTCACCACTGGACCAATAAACAACATTGTTATCAATAGAGAAAAGATTGAAGTTGTCAAGGACTTCATTCTTGAATCAACTATCAACACTCATGGAAGTAGCAGTCAAGAAAACAAACGATGTATTGCATTAGGCAAATCTGCTGCACAAGACCTTTTGAAAGTGTTGAAGAGCAAAGATGTCAAATTGAAGACTAAGGTGTGCCTGACCCAAGCCATGGTATTTTCAATAACTTCATATCCATTTGAAAGCTGTACAGTAAATAAGGAAGACCATAAAAGAATTGATGCATTTTAGTTATGGTGTTGAAGGAAAATATTGAAAATGCCATGGGCTGCCAAAAGAACCAACAGACCTGTGTTGGAAGAAGTGCAGCCAGAGTGCTCCTTAGAGGCCAGGATGGCCAAACTTTGTCTCTCATACTTCGGACATATTGTCAGGAGGGACCAGTCACTGGAGAAGGATATTATGTTTGGTAAGGTGGAAGGTCAGAGAAAAAGAGGAAGACCCCTAGCGAGATGGATTGGCAGAATCGATGGACTCAAGCGTGGCAATAAATAATGAGGTTGGCCCAGGATCGGGCAGTGTTTCGTTCTGCTGTGCATAAGGTCGCTATGTGTCGGTACCGACTTGATGGCACCTAATAAGGTCGTTATGTGTTGGTACCAACTTGATGGCACCTAACAACAACAACAACAATTTCACTCGGGGCAATGTCCTCCATGCTCATCCATGTTATAAGGTTTTTCACAGATTCATTGTTATTCTTCAAGATTGCATAGTATTCCATTGTGTGTATGTACCAAAGTTCGTTTATCCATCGTTCCATTGATGGACACTTAGGCTGTCTCCATCTTTTTGCTATTGTGAATAGTGCTGTGATGAACATTAGTACGCATATATCTACTTGTGTCCTAGCTCATATTTCTTGTGGATACATATGAAGTAAAGGGATTCATGGGTCATAAGGTATTTCTATTTTGAGCTTTCTGAGGCAGTGTTATACCATTTTTCATAGTGGTTGAGCCATTTTAAAGTCCCACTAGCAATGTATGAGGATCCCAGGGTCTCCATACCCTTGCTAGCATTTGTTGTTTCCTTCTTCATTGAACTTCAATGTAAATGCTGGTCTGAGATGATATCTTATTGTTGTTTTGATTTGCATCTTGCTAATGGCGAATGATCATGAACGTTTCTTCATATATTTGTTGGTTGCCTGAATGTCTTCCTTGGTGAAATGTCTGTTCATGTCCTGTGCCAATTTTTTCATAAAGTTGTTTGTCTTTTTCTTGTAGTGGTGTTGTAGTTTTCTATAAATTTTGTTTATTAAACACTTGTCTGATATATCATTGCACAATGTTTTTTCCCAGTGTGTGGTCTCCATTTTTACTGTTTTGACAAAATCGCTTAATTTTTCAGAGGTCCCAGCACAAGACCTCTTTAAAGCATTCAAAAGCATAGATGTAAGTTTGAGGACTAAGGTGTGCCTGATCCAAATCATAGTGTTTTCCATAATCTCATAAGCATGTGCAAGTTGGACGGTGAATAAGGAAGACTGTAGAACAATTGATGCAGCTGTGTTATGATGCTGGAGAAAATATTAAAAGTACCATGGACTCCTAGAAAAAACAAATTAGTGTTGGAGGACATACAGCCAGAATACTCTTTAGAAGCCAGGATGGTGATACTTAATCTCTCGTATATATTTCAGATATATTGTCAGGAGGGACCAGTCCCTGGAGAAGGATATCATGCTTGATAAGGTTGGCGGGTCAGTGAAAGAGACAAAGGCCCCCCCAACAAGATGGATTGGCACAGTGGTGGCAAAAATGGGCTGAAACTTACCAAAGTTTGTGAGGATGACACAGGACTTTGCAGTATTTTGTTGTGTTTGCATATGGTCACTATGAATCAGAACTGACTCCATGGCACCCAACAAGAAGAAGAAGTTTGGATTTTGTCAAATGCCTTTTCTATGTCAATCAACATGATCATGTGGTTCTTTTCCTTTGCTTTATTTATGTGGTTGATTATGTTGATTGTTTTTCTAATATTGAGCCATCTTTGTATACCTGGTATGAAGTCATACTTGGTCATGATGTATTACTTTTTTGATATGCTGTTGGGTTTTATTGGCTAGGAATTTGTTGATAATTTTTGTGTCTATGCTTATGAGAGATATTGTTCTACAATTTACTTTTTTGTGGTTGTAAATATCTTTTTTTCAACAGCATAAATGGCAACTATATATATGAACCTCACCAGATGGGAGACATAGGAATTAAATTGATTATAGCTGTGGGAAGAGATGATGGAGAAGCTCAACATCATCAGCCAAAACAAGGCCAGGGGACGACTGTAGAGCAGATCATTCATTGCTCATATGCAAGTTCTGGTTGAAGATTAAGAAAATTAAGACAAGTTCATGAAAGCAAAAAGTATGAACGTTGGTATATTTCACCTGAATTTAGAGACCATCTCAAGAACAGATTTGATGCTTTTTTGTAAAATTTCTTGACAGTATTATCTTCTTATACATCTGCCATGCTGAAATTTCCTAAATGCATTTTCCTCTTGGTTCCCTTACAGTGGTATATGAATATTTATCTGAAAAATCTTAACTTTGTGTGTATGTGAGTGTGGTGTGTGTGTAAGTTAATTTTCTATGAATGAACTATTCGCTGGTTATTGGCTAGTCAATCTGTATGTTGCTGTTTTACTTATCTAAAACAATGAGGAAACAATCTCGTTTTATAGATGACTTAACACCATATGGAAAAAAGCCTTTCTACATTTAAAAATAATTTTCTAACATATGTGCTTTTCAATTACTGCCTTTTCTGGAAGAGAGGGGAAATATCTGATGCTTGCCTGATTTAAGATTGACCTCAATTCACATTATAAGATCTCATTCTTCTCCAAATCTTGGTGTATTTTTCATCACATCAATGTGATGGCAAAATAATATCAACTGTCATCAGGAGCATAATGCCAGTGCTAAGATAGCAAGAGAATTATCCTCTCTGCTTTCCACAGTTCGATAATGAATTCACTCTCTGATTCATTCATTCATCAGACATCTATTCAGTAGTTATTATGCATAAGGACCTGTGCAGATTCTGAGAAAGATGCAAAAAATCAAACAATCCACTTTTATTTTCTTCCTGTAGTTGACTAGAATGCATGGCAACACATCAATGGAGTCTATATTATGAATCAATTTATATTCTTGGGCTCATCAAATCATAATTGTCAAGCTTACAGCAGGATTTTTTCTCTCATTCTATTTGTTACTCATATCTTCTACACATGAGAAATAAAATAATTTCTCTAACAATGCCACTTTTTAATACCACAGCACAATGAAACCATATCATGTATATTGTTGTTGTTGTTAAATATCATGTATATAATTTACTAAATATTTCCCATATTGTGAGTATTTATTGTAGGTACTACTAATGAGTTTATATATTCAATGGTATGCTTATATAGTGCTATGAATTATACTAAACAATATCTTCCTTATCTATATTGGTTCATTTTCTCTTCCTGCTTTATTTTTGTAACTTTTTATTGTTAATTGAGTGAAGGTTTACAGTCAAGACCATCAACTTTACATTCAACAAATCATACACTTTGTTTAATCTCAATGATTATAATCCTTTCCATGCAACAACAGTTACCCAGTTTCCTTCCTGTTGCTATTTACATTCCACCCACCTATTCCATCTCAACTTTGTCTTTAGAAAAATGTTGCCCTTTTGATTTTGAATGATTCAACATTCCATAATGAGCATACCTTGCTAGTATAGTTGTTGCCCCTATAAACCTATCTGCTGCTTGGCTGAAAATTGGGCCATGAGGGTGAGTTCCTTTCTAGACCTGAAGGGTGGTTGAGGTTCCTCCAGTCTCATTTTGCCCAATAAACCCCGTCTTTTATTATTATTAAATAATTAAAGTTTTTTTTTTCCTACACTTTCTCTCACTGTACCCAGGACCCTCTAATATGATCCCTTTAAGGGAATTTGGTAGTGGTAGCTGGCACTGTCTAGTTCTTCTCCTCTCAGAGTCTTGGAGAGTAATGTTCACATGTTCCATTAGTCTGTTGGATTAATTGATTTCAAGTCTCTTCAATTCTTTCTTATCAGTCTTCTTTCTCACGTACATGGAGCAACGAATAGCTACACCTTAGAAGGCCACTCATGAACTTTCAAGATCCAAGACATTACTTACCCAAACAGGATATAGAACATTGTCTTTGTGGACTATGTTAAGCCAATTGGCCATAGTGACTCCTGAGATTATAGTCCAGAGCCCCCAGGTCCAGCAACTCATTGCCTTAAGATGTTTGATCATATCTAGAAAGTTTTCATTGCTTTACCTGCTGTATGTTCTACCACATTCACAATTGTGTTTGAATGAACAAATTATCCTCTTTCAAGCTCTAATATATTTTGGGAATATATAAACATCTATATCCTACTCTTCCTCCCATACCCATTCAACCTATGTTTCAATCCATATATCTACACACAGAATTCTGTTGTTCCAAGGCTGTGTATATATTACTATTTGCTTTTATCCCCTTTAGCCCATGCATACCTCTCTGTATCTTCACCTAGCTTCATTATTCTTCTGCCACCCTTCCTCTTCTTGTATATTACCCTCCAAGTCACTTGAGCTAACATGTGTCTACTCTCTTGCCAGTGAATTACTCTCCCTTCCACCTCATCCCTAGTAACCCTCAAATAATGTTTCATTTAGTATGGAAAATTTTTTTTTAACCTTCTACAACAATGGTCTCATACAATATTCATCCTTTTGTGATTGACTAATTTCACTTAGCATAATGTCCTCCATGTTCATCCATGTTATGAGGTGTTTTGCAAATTCATTATTATTCTTCAAGTTTGCATAGTATTCCATTGTGTGTATGTACCAAAGTTGTTTATCCATTCTTCCACTGATGGGCACATAGACTGTATCCATCTTTTTTGCTGTTGTGAATAGTACTGTGATGAATATCAGCATGCATATATCTATCTACTTGTGTCCTGGCTCATATTTCTTGTGGATATATATCAAGTAGAGGGATTGCTGGGTCATAAGGTATTTCTGAGTATATACCACTTTCTGAGGTTTGCACAGCCTTTCTGCCTCACCTGCCATCACTTCTTTCCCTGCTTTAAATCTCAGTGTTTGATCAGTTTATCCTTTCATTTTTGTGGAATTTACACCATCATTATCATTATTTGCTGCTGCTGCTATTTGCTGTGGATGTAGCCTTTCTGGGCATGCTCAGTCCTTTCCTCTACTTATTTTGGTGTTCACTTTCTCATTTTGCCCAAGAACAGTGACTGCTTTTTCAGCTACCTTTCCTCAATGAGTTGGTTTATGCATATGCATCATAAACATTGAAAATGCAGCTCATTTCAAAGATACCATAATGTGAAGCTTTGTAAGAAAGACATCACTGTTCATTCTGGAGTTTATTACTTAATTGATAGATGAAGTATGAAACATGAATCATTAATAATGTTAAATGTCAAATAAGCTTTGTTGTTATTGTTAGGTGCCATTAACTTGGTTTCAACTCATAGTGAAACACTACCCATTCAGGCCCCTTCTCACAATCGCTATACTTGAAACCATTGTTGCTGTCCTTAGTTTAAGGTCTTCCTCTTCTCTCTCTCTTTACTAGTTATTTAACTTTTATTTTTATTCTTTTATTTTTCACTGACCCTTTACTTTACCAAGCATGAAGTCCTTTTTTAGGGACTAGTCTCTTCTGATAACATATCTATAGAACCTGAGGTGAACTCTCATTATTCTCACTTCCAAGGAGCATTCTGGTTGTACTTCACCCAAGACACATTTGTTCATAGTCAATATTCTTCACCAGTACCACAATTCAAAGGTATAAATTCTTCTTAGGTCTTCCTTATTCATTGTTCAACTTTTGCATGCACATGAGGTGACTGAAAGCACCTGGCTTGAATCAGGAGTGCCTTAGTCCTTAAGGTGATATCTTTGCTTTTAACACTTGAAAAAATTCTTTTGTAGCATATTTGGCCAATACAATACATTGTTTGACCTCCAGGGGTAAAAATCTTCTGCTTCCATGGGTGTGGGTTGTGGATGCAAGTAAAATGAAATCCTTTATAACTTCAAACTTTTCTCTACATATTGTTGCTTATTGATCCAGTTGTGAGTATTTTTGTTTTCTGTATATTGATGTGTAATTCTACTGAAGGTTGTAGTCTCTGATCTTCATCAGTAAGGGCTTCAAGTCCTCTTCATTTTCAACAAGCAAGGTTGCATCACCTGCATATTGTAGCTTGTTAATGAATCTTCCTTCAATCCTGATGTAGAGTTTTTCTTTATATAGTCCAGCTTCTAAGATTATTTGCTCAGCATACAGATTGAATAAGTATAGTGAAAGAATAAACATATTACACACACCTTCCCTGATTTTAAACCATGCAGTATCTCTTAATGACTGTTTCTTGGTCTATGTATAGGTTCCACATGAGCACAATTAAATGTTCTGGAATTCTTATTCTTTGTAATGTTAATAAGCTTTACAGAGAATAAATTTTATTCAAATGCAAAATAGGGAAAGACTATTAATCTCTGCCTTGGAGGTCCTCTGTAAAAATGTATTGTTGATGATGGAAATTATTACTTTAATCTCTCTTTGCTGAATGAAATTTATAGGCTCCAAATTACTGCAAGCAAGTAATAGGCTCAGATTTTTTGAGACTTGAATCCATCAAGCACTACTATGCAGCAGCAAGACCAAAGGGTATCCATAGAGGCACTTGTAACCATTGTCAAAAAATTGACCTTGCCAATAAATGCATGATTATTTTTTCTGTGATGTAAGGACTCTTTGTGTGGTGCAATAGGATAAACGCTGGACCATAAGGTCAGTGGTTCAAACCCACCAGCTGCTCCTCAAAAGCCCTATACAGTGTTGCTATGAAACAGGGCTGACTCAATAGCACTCTGTTGTTGTTGTTCAGTGCCCTCGAGTGGATTCCAACCCATAGCGACCCTGTATAGGGTTTCCAAGTAGTAGCTGGTGTGCTTGAACCACTGACCTTGCCGTTCAAATGACTTTGCAGTCTGATGCATTAGCCCACAGTGCCACAACAATAGCACTTAGCAACAACAAAAATGATGTAAAGAAATAATCTTTCTTTTTAATGTTTTATTGTGAATTATGTGATAGTTTACATGGGAGAACATTAGTTTTACATTCATCCTATCTTATATCATTTCATTGCGATGGTTACAATCCCCTCCATGCATCATCAACCAACCAAAGGGTATACCCATACCCTGCAAGCCTTCCCCCTGGTCATCAGCACATAGCCCCACTCCCTCTTTGGGTCTAGAGTCCCCTGCCGTTCCCTCTCTCCACATCATCATCTCTGTCTCCATCCCTGGCATCACTGTTTCTCTGGGTGGGGTCCCACACTCCACGTTTCTTCCTTTATGGTCCCAGGGACCTCCACTCCTAGATGGCAAACTCAAACACTCCCCTTGTTTTGCTATAAAATGTTTACGTTTACATTTTGAACCCTCACAGTCAGTCCTGATAGTAATTATTCACTATTGTGCTGCATGAGAGCCATCCCCATCTCCTTTCATCAGCCCCACCCAGACAAATTGGATACTACTCCTTGGAGATTCTGACTTCCTCCATGCCCTCTGGATCTAGGCTCTCTCTGGAAAGCTTGTAAGCCAGTCACTTCTTGCCTTTCAAGTCCCCCATTTTGGGTAGCCAATGTCCAAGTTGCCCATCCCTGTCTACCCTGTGTATCGAGGAGGTGGGAATGATCTTCACTATAAAGATTTGTTCCCTCTTTTGAGCTACTGCATCCATAGGTGTAGGTCAAGTTCATTAAATTGTATCAGATTACTCTTTTTTTAAAAAAAGTTTTATTGTGAATTATGTGATACTTTACATGGGACAACATTAGTTTTACATTCATCCTATTGTATATCATTTCCTTGCCATGGTTACAATCCCCTCCATGCATCATTAACCAAGCCTACCCCCTGGTCATCATCACACAGCCCCCCTCTCTTTCTGGGTCTAAAGTCCCCAGCAGCTCCATCTCTCCATGTCATTGTCTCTTCCTCCATCTCTGGTGTCACTGTTTCTCTCCACTCTTCTCCCTTGATGGTCCCAGGGACCTCTGCTCCTAGGCTGCAAAGTCAATCACTCCCCTTCTTTTGCTACAAAACGTCCACCTTTACATTTCCAACAATCACAATCAGCCCTGATAACAATTATTTACTATTGTATCACAAGAGTCTCATCTGCATCTCCTTTCATCAGCCCCGCCTAGACAGATTGGATACTACTCAGTGGAGATTCTACTTTCTTCCAAGCCCTCTGGAACTAGGTTCCCTCTGGAAAGCTTGTAAGCCAGTCGCTTCTTGCCTTTGTAGCCCCTCCCCCCATTTTGGGTAGCCAATGTCCAAGTTGCCCATCCCTGTCTACTCTATGTATGTAGGGGGTGGGAACGATCCTCACTATAAAGATTTGTTCCCTCTTTTGAGTTATTGCATCCATAGGTGTAGGTCAAGTTCATCAAATTGTATCAGGTTACTCTTTTTTTCCTCTTCTTTCTTCTTCTAGTTGAGCTCTGTTCATCCAGTCATTGAAGCCAGGTCAAGTGAGTATTATCTGCAAGTGTGGGTGTTCTTATGCATATGCCCTCTCTTCTTTATCAGTTGGATGCTTCACTCTCTGCTCTAGTCCTCTGTGGCTATGTCACTGACTCTGGGCCAAGGAGTCCCCAGGTCTTGACACACTGCTGGCCAACTAGGTCTCCACCCGGGTTCACAGGAGTCGATTGAATGTTGTAGGGCTTAGCTTGCAGCTTCATTGCTGTTTTTCCCTCACTTCCCCTTATCAGTGACCAATGTGGTCACCAGAGTGAATGTCTGCTCGTGCATTCCCAGTGAGTCTTAGTCTTGAAAAGGGGTTTGGCCTAAGGGGACCCGACTACTTGCCTTGATGGCTCCTGGATGAGCAACTTGCTTGTTCTTGTAGTAATCAGTCAGACTGCCGTTATTGTTTTGTGTTTTTCCTGTAGGTCTTTCTTTCAAGAAGTATCTTCTGTTCTTCCAGCCACTCCAGGCTGGTCTGCTTGTCCTTTCACGTGGAAATTTCCCACCTCAGAAGATTTTGGATGCTGTTCAGGATTCCACCTATGGTCTTATGTAATGCAGAGGCTCCACACTAGGCACCTTGTAGCCCCTTCACTAGGCACCTTGTAACCCCATTTTAGGTATTCCAATCAGATATAGGCAGAAGACAGACTTACAAGCTTCCTATGGTGATATTTCTGGCTATTCCTTTATCTCCCCCACAAGTTTATATTTTATAATGTGTATGTCAGGAAAACCAAGATTCAAAAGACAGCCAAGCATCTTAACATTATATCCCTCCTTCTCCCCATTCCAACCATGTCTCAATCCCTTTATCCCAGAGCCCTGTTGTTCCAAGGTTGTGCATATATCATTATTTACCTCTGTCGCACTTCAGTTTCACACTCATCCTATCGTATTTCGTTTCATTGCAATGATTACAATCCCCTCCATGCATCATCAAATAACCAAAGGAAACATCCCACAGGCCCTTCCCCTTGGCTATCGGCAAACAGCCCTTCTCCCTCCCTGAGTCCTGTGTTCACTCCATCTGTCCACGTTATCATCTCTGTCTCCATGCCTGGCTTTACTGTCTCTCTGGGTAGGGTCATGCTCTCTGCTCTTCTCACTTGATGGTCCCAAGGACCTCCACTCCTGGGCTCCAAAATCAATCACTTCCCTCCTTTTGTCAAAAAGAATCTACCTCTACATTTGCAACCCTCACAGTCAATCCTGATGGCAATTACTCACTGATGTACCACAAGAGTGTTATCCCCATTTCCTTTCACCAGCCCATTCCCAACAGATTGGAAATCATTCAGTGGAGGTTCTACCTACCCATGCCCCATCTGGAACATGGCTCCCTCTTGACTAACTAATTTCACTCAGCATAATGTCCTCAAGGTTCATCCATGTTATGTGGTGGCTTGCAGCTTCATTTTTGTTCTTCAAGGTAGCATAGTATTCCATTGTGTGTATGTACCACAGTTTGTTTATGCATTCTTCAATTGATGGGCATTTAGGCTGCCTCCATCTTTTTGCTATTGTAAATAGTACTGCTATGAACATTGTTGTGCATATATCTACTCATGTTATGGCTCATATTTCTTGTGGGTAAATACCAAGTAGATGAATTGCTGGATCATAAGGTATTTCTATTTCCAACTTTCTGAGGAAGCACCATATTGCTTTCCAGAGAGGTTGGACCATTTTGCAACCCCATGAACAATGTAGGAGGGTCAAAGTCTTTCTGCATCCTCATGAGCATTTATTGTCCTCTACTTTTTTAAATCTTTGCTGTTATTGCTGGTATGAGACGATATCTCATTATTGTTTTGATTTGCATCTCTCTGATGGCTAGTGATTGTGAACATGTCTTCATATGTTTGTTGGCTGCCTGGATCTCCTCCTTGGTAAGTGTCTGTTCATGTCCTTTGTCCATTTTTTAATTGGGTTATTTATCTTTTTCTTGTAGAGGTGTTGTAGTTTCCTATATATTTCCTATATAGAAATGACTCTCTTATCTGATGTGTTGTTGCAAAAGATTTTTTCCCATTCTGTGGGTTCCCTTTTTACTCTTTTGGTGAAGTCTTTTTATGCACATATGTTTTTAATTTTTAGTATGTCCCTATCATCTTTTTGTCTACTTTTGTTTGTGTAGTTTTCAAAATGTTTGGTAGTCTGTGTATGCCCTGAATGACAGCCTCACATTTGTCCCTACTTTTTCATTGATGGCCTTCATAATTGTGGGATTCACAGTTAGGTCTTTAATCCATGTTGAGTTGTTTTTTGTATAAGGTGTGAGGTAAAGGTCTTGTTTCATTATTTTGCATATTGCTTTCCAGTTCTGCCAGCACCATCTGTTGAAAAGACTATCCCCTCCCCATGCGATATATTTAGATATTTTTTTTGAAAATCAGTTGGCTGTATGAGGATGGGATAATTTCTGGATTCTCAATTCTGTTCCGTTGATCAATGTATCATTGTTCCAGTACCAAGCTGTTTCACAATGTTAAGTCTTCCTATCCAGAAGCATGGTACATTCTTCAATTTTTGTAAGTCTGTTTTGATTTCTTGTAGTAGTGTTTTGTAGTCTTTTTTGTATAGGTCCTTTGTTTCTCTGATTACATTTATTCCTGATATTTCATCCTTTGGGCAAGGCAATAATCTTTACACCATTTGATTTGCCATGTAAAGAAAATGTTAAATCCATTTAAAGAAAACTGGAGGAAGAAAGTTTAAAGAGAAAGGAAAAAAAATCTTCTGTATTCTCAATGTTAGTTCAACCACTTACTTTTAGTATTTTGACACCCATTCTTTGAGTTTCTGTGTGTGTGCTTTTTAATTTTTCCTTCTAAATGACTTTTATCTCTCT
>NW_006408813.1:755453-802350 GCF_000296735.1 Chrysochloris asiatica | reverse complement strand
ATTTATATTAATTAACTTTAAGAAAAGAGAAATGCATCATTTTTTTTGACATAATCTCCTTGCTTTACAATACACTTTGTCCATTTGTCAACAAGCTTTCATATCCACTTATTAAAAAATGCTTTAGGGTGAGCTGTGAGCCACGAATGTACCTCTGTGTTCACTTCTTCATCAGAGGTGAATCTTCATTGTTGGAGGTCTGCTTTCAGGGGATCAAACAGGTGAAAGTTCAATGGAGCAAGATTGGGACTATAGGGAGGGTACTGTAACACCACAAAATGAAGCTTTTGCAGAGTGTCAACAGTGTGGGCAGAGGTGTGCAGATGTGCAAGATCATAAGGACCTTGGATAACAGTCCTCTGCATTTAATATTTAGTTTAGGTTTCACCTCTTCAGTGAGCATCTCGCTGTAGCGGACATTGTTGACTGTTGAACTTTTTCCTGATAGTGTTCCAATACTGGACTTTGAGCAACCCAAAAAGCTGTAACCAACAATTTTCCAGCTGATGATTGACTGTCGAACTTTTTCTTAGTTGGTAATTGTAAATGTACCCATTTCATACTTTGCTGTTTACTCTCAGGCTCATAGTGATGAATCCATGTCTTGACACTAGTAATGACTGTTTTTTTTTTTTTAAAGAAATCATTAAAATTAAGAAATTTTACATTACTTCAAATATTGGTCCAAACTTTGTTTGCAGATATCAAAACACTTCTGTTTATGTTCTTCTGTGAGTTGTTTAAGTACCCATCTTGTACAAATTTTTCAAAATCCAAGTCTGTCATGGATTATTTCATAGGCAGATCCATGGCTGATTTGCAAATGATTTGCCACATAATCCACTGTCACTCTTCTATTTGACAGTGACACGTGTACACTCAGTGCTGTCATCAGTTGTGAATGTGGATGGGTATTTTAATATAACCAGAGTTTGGACAATTTTTGACTCATCCTTATAAATTTTAGTCAGTGCTTAGGAGTCCTGGTGTAGCACTGTAGAATAATCAACGGACTGCTAGCCACAAGGGCTAATCCACCAGCCACTCCTCGGAAACCCCACACAGGGTCACTATGAGTTGGGAACCAACTCAAAGGAAGTTAGCAATAACAACAACATCAGTGCTTAAAGCATATAGAAAAAGAAAATGTACAAAAGTTGAATAGAAATTATCCCTAATCCTATAGTCTATAGATAAGCAACTTGGGGCTGCATGGTTCTTGTTCTGTGTATATAAATAAGTAAATAAATATGTAAACTTTGAGAATATAATTGGCAGTGTTAGTGTAGGGCCACTTATTCTGCTCTTCCAATTGCAAAATCTTATAATCATCTTGACATGTTGTTGTACCATATAGTGTTTTAAATGTCACTTTTTTTTAGTGTAAATTTGCTGTCCAGTACTATTTTCCAAGATACAAGTTTCATGACCTCATCTCTTGGGTCTTC
This sequence comes from Chrysochloris asiatica, assembly GCF_000296735.1. Classification (NCBI taxonomy): domain Eukaryota; kingdom Metazoa; phylum Chordata; class Mammalia; order Afrosoricida; family Chrysochloridae; genus Chrysochloris; species Chrysochloris asiatica. The sequence continues at coordinate 800,902 of NW_006408813.1, read as the reverse complement.
TCTGAAATCTGGCCCTCCCGTAAATATCCCACAAATGCAGTGAGTGGAGATGAGAACAAGGCCACCTAATGAGATTTTAAAAGAATATAGTATGACATCTGTTTACCAGAGAGAATTTTAGCATATGAAAATACTCTCAAGGAAATGAGCATTAGAGTTAGGTCTTTTAAAATACAGAGTGCTGAAAACACCAATAATATTAGTAATTTAGTGTCCAATCAACCTAAACAGATTTGTTTTTGTAAACATTTGATTGATTCTCTAAAACAAGAAAGTCGTTTCCCAGGGTTTAAAGACACATTTGGAGTCCTGGTGTGGCGCTGTGGGTTAATGCGCCAGACTGCAAAGTCATTTGAACTGCAAGGTTGGTGGTTCAAGCTCACCAGCTGCTCCTTGGAAACCTTATACAGTGGTTGCTATGGGTCAGATCTGACTTGACTTAACAATAACAGCACTTAACAATAACAGCAACAACAAAAGACATGTTCACAAAGGCACAGGCAAGTGTACTTAGTCACTCTGCTCTGGAGAGGTGCTTACTCTCTCTGTGGCAGGAGGGTTTGATAAGTATGGGGAACATTTGTCAGGTAATTAAAACTGCCTGTAGGAGGGACTTCACAGATGACTGGCTTTAAATTTTTTCTTTTCAAATTAAAAAATAAACCCAAACCTTTTAGGGCAAGCAAAATAAAATAGGCTCTAAAAAAGTGTTAAGTGAGCAAGCATTCAAAGCACTTAAAAGTCAGAGAGTTTGAAAACATCGTGTCCACCTGGCTATTTTCTTATCTGGAAGTTCTTGCTGCTGAAGAAACACTTCTCAAATTGCTGTGTATACTGGGTGGGATGAAGGGGTTGCACAGTTGAAAATTCAATTGCTTTGAAATGGGCCTACACACTGAACATAATTATGAAGTCAAAATGCTGCCCTTACAGTTTCATGTGTAAAAAATCAGAGTATACATAACCACATACATGATGCCTCTGCTTTTCAGGAAATTTGTTCTGGATTTTCCATTCACATTTTCTTCAGTGTTTCCTCTAGAGAGGTGAAATTATTTCTGACCAGTCATACATAAACATTTGGTTTAGTGACTCTGGAGTTCATATTCCAAAAGAAGTATATTAATGACCAGCATGTGATAAGCTCTGTGCTAAGAAAATTGGCTGAATGCCATTTAGTGCTTCAGAAGTGATGTGTTTATCTGTGTCTAGGAAAAGAAATCGTCCTTCTGATACATTTCAAACAGGCATTTGCTAGGTAAAATATATGATTTGGTTTGGGCAAATCATAAAGGTCGTCACTCCTTTAATTGCAAAGATTTGGAATTCAAAGTTATTTTTAAATGTTAAAGATTTTAGTAACACCCTGAAATGAAATGTCTTTAGATTCCAGGAATACAGAGATGAGATAGAAATCCTTCACTGTGGAAGGAATTTATTATTGAAACTATGGGATAATTTAAAAAGTAAGCTGGGGCACATTCTTCTGTACAAGACTTCTGATTACAGGAAAATAGCAGTTTTGCTTGCTTTAATTTTGTAATCACCTGAAGGAAACAGGGGAAGCAGTTTGAGATGGCATTGTCTTTTCCACATAATCGCGCGCATGTGTGTGTGAGTGTTTTCTATGTTCTTCTAGTACATTCATGGTGGGGATTTTGTGGGATTGCTATCTGCTCCCCACTTATCTTTGTTCCTTGTCTGCTTGAAACACAATCCCAGGTATGAGATTGAGCAACTTTAAGGGTGTCTCTAAATCAATGTCCTGGCTTTTTCCTAGACAGATACATCGTTAAATAACATTCATATGCCTGACTGGGTCTGCAGACTTGGAAGATTAAAGACCTTTTCTAAAACCCTGAAATGCAGGGAATCAATTTGAGGTAGATAAAATAGATAGATAGATAGATAGATAGATAGATAGATAGATAGATAGATAGATAGATAGACAGATAGATAGATAAACAAAGTAAGGGCAGTGGAATCTAAGAAGAATCCTTGCATGAAAAGTGTTTTTGGCTAGACTTCAAATCAAATGCTGGTACTCTTCCTAGATAGTATAAATCTTTTATAGTCTCAGGCATTGACCCTCTAAGACACAGATCATTGTTCACTCTAAAGTAACAGTCCCTCCCTATTCAGTTTTTGAACCACCAAATCTAGATTAAAATCTGGATTGTACCATAAACTGGCTGGGTGATTGGAAATGAGTCACTTAATTTCTCTCAACAGCCTTTCTTTACTTTTCTATGAAATGAAGTTAATTCCTTGTACTTCATGAAGTTTTTTTTGTTGTTTTTTTTTAATGTGATAACTAAGAGCCCAGTACAGTGACTGATACATAATGTTGTTGTTAAGTGCTGTTGAGTCGGTTCCAACTCATAGCAACCCTTTATAGTTTTTCTGAGGAGTGGCTGGTGAATTTGAACTCCTGACCTTGCAGTCCAGTGCATTATCCTACAGTGTTACACCAAGGCTCCATAATGGTGTGTGTGTGAAGTTCCGTCAAGTTGATTCTAACCCATAGTGACCCTGTGTAGGGTTTCCAAGGAGCACCTGGTGAGCTTGAACCACCGACCTTGCAGTTCAAATGACTTTGCAGTCTGACGCATTAGCTCACAGTGCCACACCAGGACTCCATAATAGGTATACAATAAATGTTGACTTCCTTCATATTGACTTTCTGGATTGGTTTAATTTTCATAAGATCTCAATATAATGGTCACAGCACAAATTAAAAGTTAAAAAAAAAAAAAGGGTTATCTGAAATGCAATATGGGTCAAATAGTAAAAAGTTTCTAAATATCACCTTATTGATAATTTCATGTGCTGGAAAACTTAATCTGATTTGGAGGTATATGATTTTAAGTCCTGGTATGACACTGTAGTATCAGCATTGGACTACTAACAGCAAGGTTGGTGGTTTAAATCCACTAGCTGCTCCTCAGAAACCCTATACAGGATTGCTACAAGTCCAAACCAACTCGACAACATTCAACAACAACAACATCAACAACATATCTTAGAAGTGCTACCTCTTTACAACTCATTTCAAAATAACCTTGAGTCATTTATACTTGGAATGTATAAGTGAAAATTTTAGTACTTTCAGTGAGACTTTAAAATATATTTTGTGGAAAAATTTATGATGACGATTATTATAATGAAATGTTGCTTCAGAGCACGGGAATTGTTTCAATCTGTGGTTTGATTTTATGTAGTAATATTACATATGATTCTTTGTATGACTATACTGAGAACTTATACATACTAGCCCTAAATGACCACGTGTTTGTGTGTATGTGGGTGGTTGTGTGTGCTTGGAAGGGTAGGGGTAAAAAGTAAGTTATTTTACAAGTCCAATTTATTCAGGTATAATTTGCATAAAGTAAAATTCACCCTCTTTACTGTAAATTTCTAGAGTTTTGACAAATGCTTTCAGTCTCTTAATTCAACATATAGAACTCTTTCATCACCTCTCCCAATTCCTCTTTTGTAGCTCACCTCATCCTCCACCAATCCCTAGCAACCACTGATTGGTTTTCTACCCTATAGTTTTGCTTTTTCTTACATATCATCTAAATGGAATCTTAGTCTAGGTACTGTCACTAAGCATAATACTTGGAGATTCATCTATATTGTTTTCCTTCATTTCTTATTGCTTAGAAGTCTTCCATTTTATGGATCTATCCTCGGAAACCCTGTACAGGGTCGCTATGGGTCGGACCCGACTCGATGGCACTTAACAACAACAACAACATCAGTTTGTTTAGCCACTCAGTAGTTGAAGAACACCACTGGGTTTTTCATTAAGTAGACAATTTTGTGATGACTGGAGAGAAAGATTAAGGAGCTCTGGTAGCCTAGTGGTTACGAGGTGGGCTGCTAACGTTAAGGTCAGCAGTTCGAAACTACCAGCCATTCTGCAGGAGAAAGCTGATGCTTTCTGTTCCCATAAAGCCTCGGAAACCCTGTGCAGAATTGCTATGAGTTGGAACTGACTTTGTGGCACACTACCACCACCACCACCAGAGAGAAGGATTGGAGTCCTGTTGTGACGCTGTAGGGTAAATACTGGACTGCTAACCACAAGGTCAGCAATTCAAAGCCATCAGCTGCTTCTCAGAAACCCGATACAGAGTCATTATGACTCGGAACAGACTGGACGGCACTTAACAACAACAACAGAGAGAAGAATTAATGTCAATAGTTCAAATCTACCAGCTGCTTCATGTAGAAAGATGAGGTTTTCTACTCCTGTAAAGATTTACAGCCCCAGAAACCCTATACAGGGTCGCAGTGAGTCAGAACCAACTCTGTGGCACACCACCACCACCACCACCACCACCAGAAAGAAGGATTCTGACAGTTTATCTTTTCTCTAAGAGCAAATATTGAGAGGGAAATAAAGAGTAATACTTGAAAATTTGACAAGGATCCATTTGATAGTCTACCATCTAAGGATAAAGAGCCATGGTGGCCCAGTGGGTTAAGCATTGGACTGTTAACTGAAAAGTCAGTGATTTGAACTCACCAGATGCTCAGTGAGAGAAAGATGTGCCAGTCAGATTCTGTAAAGATTGACAGCTTTAGAAACCTTATGGAGAAGCTCTACTCTTTGAATCGAAATTGACTTGAGGGCTGTGAGGTTTTATGCTTTGTTTTGATTTTTATTCTTTTAAGGATCAAATTCAAGAGAAATTATTGCGAAACCTTCCAAAATGAGTATATGTTTTCAATTTGGCTTTCCCTAGGTATCCTTGGTATTTTAAAGCCTATTCTTCCTTTAGCATATTTCTGAACAAGTGGTTCATGCGATTTGGAGCAGTCAGAAGGCACTGGTATTACTGCTTCAGTTGTTATAAATGAAGAAGTGGGAAAGCAGAGGTAAAGAGAAGCCGAGCCAACACACAGAGCCACTCTGTTTCCTTGACAACTTTTGAGGTTCTATACCTGGTCACAAACTGTCAACTTCTAAAACTAGTGCCTAAATCTAAAACCATTCTACCTTGTTCCCTTTATTTCATTATCTGGAAACCAATTTTGATGAAATATGAGTAAGTCACTTAATATAAAATCAATAAGAAGTCTTACAAACAGAATAGTCATGGTTTGATTAGGAATCGGTTAAAAAACTATTTAATATGGTAACATATGAGTATAGTTTGAATCCCAAACAGATTTAATTGCTAAAGTAGCTGGAGCCTTCTCTTTCAGGGGGTTTAGAAGCGTTCCTGAAGATGGATCAATAGTATTATTTTATGGATTTGGCCTGGGGCAGAGAAAATCTATTCTTTCAAATAGGTCTTTTGACATTCTTATTGAAGTAGAGTCCAATGTAGCTTAAAAGCCTCAGAAGTGGAAGCATAATTTTATTTTCTGTGGGGGGTACAGTTCTCCTTTCCCCACACACTCCTAAATAAGTAGCTAATTGTTAAAAGGAACAGACTAAGTGTTTTTTTTAAAAAAAAAAAAAAAAAAAAAAAAGGTCTCAGCCTGCAAGACACTTCAAAACTAATTTTGAATTCCCTTCCTTCAAGGTGTGAAAAGTATGTCTGGCAGCAACAGAATGTTTACTTTGAACTTTTCCGTTATAATGAACTGAGGGAAAAGTACAGAGATTGGAAAACTGCTTAGAAATTATCATAGAGGGTGTTCATTATTCAAGATAGTTGATCAGTCTGTTTGGAGAGAGATTATATGTTGGTGTTTTCATTTCTTTCTAGGAGATGTATTTTTGGTCTTTTCCCAGTTTAATTACTCCCCAGGGCTCAACTTCTGGTTTGGCTTTTTCTGGGGTTGGCCACCTTTTCATTAGTCCGGGTACTTTCAGACTGGCTTACCCAATTTAAAACTCTTGGTCACAGAGCCCAGGCATCAAATGATCAGATAGTTTGTTTTCTTTTGTATGTACTTTTTAACATTCAACTTTAAAAAGGGAAAAGCAAATCCAACCCCAAGAATCTGATGCTTCTTTGCTTTATTTTCTTCTTTCTGTAAAAGAAGCCAGGCTCCAGCTAACTCCAGAAATGGAACAAAAATTGTGTACACGACCTGGGACCAGGGACATGGTGAACAAGGGTTTCTCATCCGTTTAGAGGAAATCCAGTAACCAAGAGAATTAGAAACCACATGTTTACTGCACAATTTAAACAAGATGTTTCCAGACAGCCCCTCCCCCACTTTATTTAATTGGTTTTCATTTTGTCACTTTCTGCTGTAACTGAACCAAGTTCTTTGGCTGCTGATAATAAAATATGGTGTTAAGATGTAGTTTTAAAACTGCTTATATCAAGACATGTTGGAGCTCTATTTTAGAATCCTTTTTCTAATAATAGTTTCACTGTTAGTTTGCTAAGAGTGTAGTATAATTCCCAGTGTTGCTCTCCGAATATGTTAGACTTTTAAATTAAAAAGTTTAAACGCCAAAGCACCCCTCTTATTTGTATTGTTTAATAATCGCATTGTATCTTTCACAAATGGGAAAAACCATGTCATAACATGTAAATGACTTGTAAACGTGGAAATAATTCTTGAGAGTTTAGTTGTTTTCTAATAAGAAGTATGAAGTTTGAGTAAGGAAGAGGAATCTATTTGGGAAGAATTTTATTCACTAAAACTTTCCTACTCCTGTAAGACAAGTTCTGGTTTACCATCTAGAAAATGGATAACGTTTTGCCTCATAGGAATGTGATGAGGATGAATTAATGATGTCTGCCAAGTGCTTTTGCATTTGAGGAAAAAATTGTCTGTCGATTTTTACTATTCTATAGTGTGTTTTTCTCACAGTCTGAAGGGTTATGGACACTCAGTGCCATAGTAATATGTAAACAGGGGTGAGTGAGACCAACTTTTGCAAGACCTTTTCTTGATGTTCATGAGCATGTAAAACACTGGAGAAATCAAAGTGGTCAGTGCACAGAAACAATAGCAACTGCATCTCAACCAAAATGTAAAACAACTCTGACACATGTGGTATATTTATTTCCTTTTGGAGGTTTATGGTTCCTACGCCTTTGAGACCACTTTGGCTCCATGGGCTGGTTTTCATCCTTGTGGGTGCAGAAACACATTTTATCCTTGCCACTAAGTGGTGTTCTGGTTCCAGTGAATGAATTCATGCTAAAAAGAAAAGAAAAGAAAAGAAAATACTAGAGATGAAATGTAAATCAGAAAGTTGGTTAATTAGTTTACTATGATAGTGGCCCATAGGCTGATAAATGGGACCAGCTGTCTGATAGGCACCCTACTTGGTAATGTAATCCACTACTTGGAAGCTTCCTGAATAGGGAACCTCAGCAAAGGGAAGGCCAAATTGGGTTTCTATGATGTTTCCATCAAGCTCTGGGATCCTAAAGACTCCATGTTCTTCACTCTTGGTACATTTCTGCCCAAACTGCTAAAATTGTTGCCTAGAATAGATTATTTTCTCCTGATTATGCTGTAGAAACACTGAGAAATTTTTATTCTCTTATTCTATAACTTTCTTTTTTCTGGATGACATGTTGACTCTGTAACTTTTTATTTCCATGTTTCTAAATCGTGTATGTCTTGACAATATTTAATTTTTAGAAATCATTTTCTGTTAAGCATATCTCTTCTCCTTATTGCCTTGAATCTGCTGGTCGAAAATTTTCTGACCTAGACTCAGAGTGTTGGAGTCAAAAAAACAATTTAGAGGTTATTTAATCTCACCCCCTCATTTTACAAACAGAGAAACTGAGCCCAGAAAAACAAAGGGACTTTTGCCTAAGGTCAAAAGATGAACTTGTGGCAGAATCAGTACTGTTAGTTTAGAGCTTTAAACATAACACCTTGCTTAGTTTACATGCCATACTACTTTACATTTTTTTAAAAATTCATGACATTCAATCCAAGATCCAACCTAAGGTAGCACTTACCAAAATATTTGCCTAATTAATATCTTAAATGTTTTTTTCTTTTTAAATGTTTTATTGTGAATTATGTGATAGTTTACATGGGAGAACATTAGTTTTACATTCATTCTATCGTATATCGTCTCATTGCCATGGTTACAATCCCCTCCATGCAATCCTTCCCCCCTCCCCCATACCCCCCAGGTCTTCAGCACATGGTCGCTCTCCCTCTCTGGATCTAAAGTCTCCAGCTGCTCCATCGCTCCACGTCATCATCTCTGGCTCCATTTCAGGCATCACTGCTTAAATGGTTTTTTTTATTATCTAGAATTTTGAATAAAACTGGAGATTGACTTGTTTTATCAAGTTGTGTACTATCCATAGAAATGCTCATTAGAGAACTGACCATTGGAAAAGCTCTGGTTTATTTATTTTTTTTTCAGAGATATTTTTGTATTCAAATTTATCATGGACTAATACAGGGTCTCTATGAGTTGGAACCAACTCGATGACACTTAACAGTTAACAACAAGAAGACTTATAATAAACCCTCCATAAATATACATTTTTTTAACAGTTTGTCATGTGGTAGGTAAAAGTTTATATAGCAGATTAGTTTTCTAATCCAAGCTGTACTTAAAACACTGGTGAAAAAAAGAACTGGCTCAAGGAATTGACAGAATACTAATTGAAATCTTTCAACAAACTGATGCGGTGGCACTGGAGGTACTCACTTGTCTATGACAAGAAATTTGGAAGACAACTACCTGGCCAACTGATTGGAAGAGATCCATATTTGTGCCCATTCCAAAGAAAGGTGACCCAAAGGGATGTGGAGATCATCATGGAATATCTTTGCTATTACATGTAAGTGAAATTTGCTGAAGATAATTTTAAAAAGGTTACAGTAGTACATTGACAGGGAGCTGACAGAAATTCAAGCCTGATTCATAAGAGAACATGGAATGGGAGATATCATTGCTGACAGAAACTTGGCTGAAAGCAGAGGATGCCAGAAAAAATGTTTACTTTATTGACTATGTAAAGGCATTTGACTCTGTGGATCATAGCAAATTATGGATAGTATTGCAAAGAATGGGTATTCCAGAATACTTAATTGTGCTCATGAAGAAGATGTACATAGACCAAGAGGAAGTTGTTAGACTAGAACAAGAGAATTACTATAGTTGTTGTTAAGTCTCATTGAGTTGCTTCCAACTCATAGTAACCCTGCATAGGGTTTCCAAGGCTTTTCAAGATAGTTTTAAATCAGGAAAGGTGTGTGTTAGAGTTGTATACTTTCACCATATGTATTCAATCTGTATGCTTAACAAATAATCCAAGAAACTGGAGAAGGACATCATGCTTAGTAAAGTGGAGGGTCAGCGAAAAAGAGGAAGACATCCAATGAGATGGATTGACACAGTGGCAGCAGCACTGGACTCAAACATAACAATTGTGAGAATGGAGCAGGACTAGGCAGTGTGTCATTCTGTTGTGCATGTTGCTGTTGTTGAGTGCCATTGAATTTGAACTGCCAAACTTGTGGTTCAAACTGACCTTGTAGTCTAATGCTTTATCCAACAGCACCACATGTGGTGCATAAGAGTCGCTATAAGTAGGAACAGACTTTATGGCACCTAATAACAATTACTAATTATACGTGGTTACAAATTGGGCTGTGAACCTGAAGGTCAGCAGTTCGAAACTACCAGCTGTTCCACAGGAGAAAGATGAGGCTCTCTGCTCCTGTAAAGATTTACAGACTTGGAAACCCTGTACAGGGTCGCTATGAGTCGGAACCGACTCCACGGCACATAACAACAACAACAATTATACACACATTGCTCCTTGATGTTGGTTGCAATCCCTGCAGTGTGTCAGCACTCTTCTCTTTCCTTCTTGGATTCTTGGTTTCCAACTGTCAGTCTGATTTCCGGTCCTTTTCTGTCTTAGTTTGGGGTAAATGTTGCCCTTTTGGTCTCATATAGATTACTGTTATAAGAAGCACATTCTTCCTGCATGTTATTGTTTATTTTATAGTCCTGTCTATTAAACAGCTGAAATGTGACCTCTGGGAGTGTTTTCAGTTTCAGGTTAGGAAGGTTGTCTCAGGCAATAGTCTCAGAAATTCGTTCAATCTTTTTCAGACCAGTAAGCATGGTTTTGTGTGTTGTTGTTTTTTATTTGAATTTTGTTCTACATTTTTTTACCCTTTCTAACCTAGACCTCCCACTGTGGTCTTGATCAGAGTGGTCAGTCTCCAATCCTTGTGGCTGGGAACCATCTAGTCCTTCTGGTCTCAAGTATAGGAGATTGTGGGTCATTAATCCTTTGGACTAATTGCTTCCTTGAATCTTCCATTTTCTTCATTCTCCTTTGCTCTAGGCTGGAAAAGACCAATAGTTGCTTCTTATGTGGCCACTTACAAACTTTTAAGACTCCAGATGCTACTTACTGACTAGGATGTAGACAGAACATTGTATTTATGAACTGAGTTTCACCAATTAGCCTAGATGTCTCCTGAGATTATGATCCTTAGCCTTAGGTCCAGTGGTTTAGTCCTGTCCTGATGCCTAAGTGTATTCTGTAACTGTGCCCACTATATGCTTTATTGTATATATAAGCATACATACAATATTTACAAATTTTTATGTAGAAATATCCACAACCATACCTACATATGTATTTAGGTGTTCTCCTACATGACTTCCCTCACCTATTTAATAAATATATTTTTCTATATATCTACTCACAAATTGTTGTTTATTATTACCATTGTATATATTATAGCACTCTATTCTCTTTTATTGTTGTATATTGTCTGTCTATTAAACGTTCTGTTGTCCTTTATTATTGCACATCTCTCGGTGTCTTCCTTTGCCGTGGTCCTGTTATATTGACTTACCTCTCCTATTATCTTCTCCTTCACCCTAATTAACACTTGTGTACTATCTAGTAGGAGCACTGGTAATGTAGTGGGTTGAGTGTTGGGCTGATAACTGCAAGGTCAGAAGTTCGAATCCACCAGCCATTCCACAGGAGAAAGATGAGGTTATCTGCTCCCATAAAAATGTACAGCCTCAGAAACCTTATACGGATTCACTATGAATCAGAATCAGCTTGACAGCACACAGAATGCAGCAACAGCAGGGACACTATCTAGTTAGTGATTGTCCTTCCCTCCCCATCCCAACCCTGGTAACATACAAGGAATGTTTCTTTCTTTGTGTAAACCTATTCTTGACTTTTTATAATAGTGGTCTCACACAATATTTGTCCTTTTGTGATTAGCTTATTTCACTCAGCACAATGTCCTCCAGATCATAAATATTTTTTGATGGATTCAATGGTTTAACCTTGACTACTAAGAAGAGTGCACCAAACAAATTAAACTGAAATTAACCCTAGACGTTTTACCACAGAAATAAAATTTAATAGTCCCTTGTTCTAAAAATAGTCCTTAATTGAAAAGCACTACTATTGTGAATCTTCATGGCTCTCCATTTCGATGTCATGACTATCCATACCCTTGAAGATATCCCTCACACTTCTTTTTCAATCTTTACCTCTTGCATACTAAAAGTGAATACTAAAAGTGCCATGGACTGCCAAAAGAACCAATAGATCTGTTTTGGAAGAAGTGCAGCCAGAGTGCTCCTTAGAGGCAAAGATGGCTAAACTTTATCTTTCATACTTTGGACATATTGTCAGGAGGGAACAGTTGCTGGAGAAGGATATCATGCTTGGTAGGATGGAGGGTTGGAGAAAAAGAGGAAGACCCCCAATGAGATGGATCGGCCAGGTGGCATCATTGATGGCGTCAAGTGTGGCAGCGATAGTGAGGTTGGCCCAGGATCAGACATTGTTTCGTTCTGCTGTGCATGGGGTCGCTATGAGTTGGGTCTGACTCAATGACACCTGACAACAACAACAACAACAACCTCTTGCATATACCATCTGTGATAGTTAAGGTTTTGTGTCAACTTGTAGGGGCCAGGATTCTTAGTGATTTGACAGTTAAGATTTATTATTTTCCCATGATGAGATCTTCTATGAGCTGCCAATCAAGGAAGTTTCCTTGGTGGATGTGGCCTGCCAATATACTCGACGTTGGGCAAAGCTTACTTGCTCTTGACTGGCTCCGGATCTTGCATGTGGCTTGTCTTCCCACCTCCAGTTGTTTGGACTTGAGTAACTGCCTCTCCTGGCAGCCTGCCTTCTTACCTTTCGTACCTGCCTGCCTGCCTGTTATCTGGCCTGCTGATCTTGGTTCATCAGCCCTGCAGGTACATGAATCAGAAACTTCCAGGCTTACATCTGACCCAGGGTCTTAGGAATTACCCACCACTATAACTGTGTGAAGGAGCTCTGGTAGCGTAGTGGTTACGAATCAGGCTGCGAACCTTAAGGTCAGCAGTTTGAAACTAACAGTTGTTCCGTGGGAGAAAGATGAGGCTTTCTGCTCCCGATTTACAGCCTCAGAAACCCTGTACAGGGTCGCTATGAGTCGGAACCAACTCCACGGCACACAACAACAACAACAACATAATTGTGTGAGAAACTCTGGTAGCGTAGTGGTTACAAGTCGGGCTGCTAACCTCATGGTCAGCAGTTCGAAACTACCAGCGGTTCCATAGAAGAAAGATGAGGCTTTCTGCTCCCATAAAAATTTGTAGCCTTGGGAGCCCTATTCAGGGTCACTGTGAGTTGGAATCGACTCCACAGCACATAAGCACCACAACGGTGTGAGCCATTTCCTTGATATAACCCTCTCTTTATATGTACATATATATGCTCCACTGGTTTTGCTTCTATAGAGAACCCAAACTAAGACACCATCCATCCATCACCAAGTTCTAATATTTCTGTTTACAAAATATCTTTAATCTTTTTACTTCTTACCAGTTTCACTTTCACTACACTTTCACCTTCAGTACAGTAGTCTACGCTACTATCATCTATAACCTGAGCAACTCAATAAACTTACTAACTGGTTTATTTATTTCAGCTCATGTCCCCTCTAATCTGGGATTTGACAGATAGGTAGGATTTCCACAGAGAGATGATTCATTTTAAGATTACCACATGTAAATAATTTCCTAATTGATTTGGAGGGGGTGTTCAAACCATTAATTTGAATCTGGAAGTAGTTTATGTTATCATTCATTTTGATTAATCACTTCAAGTCTATCTCCTCATTTTAATTAATGTTCTTTCTTGAATATTGAACTTCATCTTCTGAACCAATACTTTGTTCTCACTGTTGCAGTTGAATATGTATTCAAGTTGACAGTTATTAATATGAGTTATTGAGACTGAGCCACTAAATCACTAACCACCAACCACTAAAGCCAGTGAGGATGAAATAGAAGAATTCTACCAACTTCTTCCATCTGAAATTGATCAAACAGGCAGTCAAGATGTATTGATCATTACTGGTGATTGGACTGCAAAGGTTGGGAACAAAGAGGAAGGATCAGTAGTTGGAAAATACAGCCTCAGTGATAGAAATGATGCTGGATATCACACGATAGAATTCTGCAAAATCAATTTCTTCATTTCAAATACCTTCTTTAGACAGCATAAGAGACAATTATACACATGGACTTCACCAGATGGAACACACAGAAACAAAATTGACTACATCTGTGGAATAGACGATGGAAAACTCCGTATCAAACAAGGCCAGGGGAAAACTGTGGAACAGACCATCAATTGCTCATATGCAATTTCAAACTGAAGCTGTAGAAAATGAAAGCAAGTCCAGGAGAGTCAAAATATGACCTTGAATATATCCCACCTCAATTTAGACATCATCTGAAGAATAGATTTGATACACTAAACACTAAAGACTGAACACCAGAAGAGTTGTGGGATGACATCAAGAACACCATACATTAAGAAAGCAAAAAGTCATTAAGAAGACAAGAAAGAAGGAAAAGATCAAAATGGATGTCAGAAGAGACACTTGCTCTACAGCATAGAAATGCTAAAGACAATGGAAGAAATGAGGAGGTACAAGAGCTGAACAGAAAATTTCAAAGGTCAGTTCGAGAAGACATGGAATGTGCAAAGATCTGGAGTCAGAAAACTAAAAGGGAAGCATATACTCAGCATTTTTCAAGCTGAGGGAACTGAAGAAAAAATTCAAGACTTGACTTTTGTTATTTGACTATTCTCTGGGCAAATTATTGAATGATGCAGAAAGCATCAAAAGAAGATGGAAGGACTACAAAGAGTCACTGTATTAAAAGGAAATGGTTGATGTACAACCATTTTAAGAGGTAAAGAGCCAATGATCCTGAAGGAAGAAGTACATGGTGCACTGAAGGAATTGGCAAAGAACAAGGCACCAGGAATTGATGGAATAAAAATTGAACTCTTTCAGAAAAGTGAGACGGCACTGGAGGCACTCACTTACCTATGCAAACAAATTTGGAAGACCAACTGATTTTTAAGAGATCCATATTTGTGTCCATTCCAAAGAGAGGTGACCCAATGGAATGTGGAAATCATTGGATAATATCTTTGGTATCCCATGTGAGTAAAGTTTTACTAAAGGTAATACAGAAATGGCTGCAAGCATACATTGATAGAGAACTTCCGGAGGTTCAAGCTGGATTGAGAAGAGGCTGTGGAATGAGGGATAACTTTGCTGATGTCCAATGGATCTTGGCTGAAAGCAGAGAATACCAGAAAGATGTTTACCTGTGCTTTATTGACTACACAAAGGCTTTGGATTGTATGGATCATGACAAGCTATGGATATCATTGCGAAGTATGAGTATTCCGGAACACTTAATTGTGCTCATGATGAATCTGTACATGGACCAAGAGGTAGTTGTTCGAACAGAACATGGGAACACTGAATGGTTTAAAATTTAAAAAGGTGTGTGACAGGGTTGTGTTCTTTCACCATTCTTATTCAACCTGTATGCTGAGCAAATAATCTGAGAAGCTGGGTTATATGAAGAAAAACAACGCATCAGGATTTGAGGAAGACTCATTAACAACCTGCGATATGCAGCTGATAACAATCTTGCTTGATGAAAGTGAAGAGGACTTTAGGTATTTACTGATGAAGATCAAAGACCACAGCCTTTGGTATGGATTGCATCTCAATGTCAAGAAAACAAAAATCCTCACCACTGGACCAATAAACAGCATTTTTATCAATGGAGAAAAGATTGAATTTGTCAAGGACTTCATTCTTCTTGGATCATCTATCAACACTCATGGAAGCAGCAGTCAAGAAACCAAATGACGTATTGCACTAGGCAAATCAGCTGCATAAGACCTTTTTAAAGTGTTGAAGAGCAAAGATGTCAGCTTGAGGACTAAGGTGCACCTGACCCAAGCCATGGTATATTCAATAACCTCATATGCATGTGAAAGCTGGACAGTGAATAAGGAAGACCATAGAAGAATTGATGCATTTGAGTTACGGTGTTGGAGGAGAACACTGAAAGTTCTATGGGCTTCCCAAAGCACCAATAGATCTGTGTTGGAAGAAATGCAGCCAGAGTGCTCCTTGGAGGCCAGGATGGCCAAACTTCATCTCTCGTACTTCAGACACATTGTCAGGAGGGACCAGTCACTGGAGAAGGATATCATGTTTGGTAAGGTGGAGGTTCAGAGAAAAAGAGGAAGACCCCCAACGAGATGGATTGGCAAAGTGGGCTCAAGAGTGGCAATAATTGTGAGGCTGGCCCAGGATTGGGCAGTGTTTTGTTCTATTGTGCATAGGATCACTATGAGTTGGTATCGACTCGATGGCACCTAACAACAACAACATTGAGACTGATACTTCAGAATAATTGCCATTTTCCCCAGAAGTTTCACAATAGCATCCAGCCAACTAAACAATGAACGTAATACAGTATAACATATTCCCTGTCTGTAAGATGTGATTGCATACTAATTGTCGTCTATCTGGGGAAGTTATTTTTATGAATAAATGGCATTCATGGAGACACATTTCTTCTCAAGGATACCAGGGCTCTGTTTAGTGTACTGCAATAGTAATTTACAGAGCAATACCTTATTGGCTTCAGAAATTTAAAACAACTCCCCAAGTGCTTGACATGCTCATATTGTTTTCATCACCTCATATACAAGCAAAACAGTTCAGAGCCAAATGTTTAATTTAATTATACAAGGCTTGGGCAACAGATTTAACACCCATATTTTTTCCCTTAGGTTAATGATTAAATAGGTTTGTTTTGCTTAAGGTCACACTGATTAAGAGAAAATAAATAAAATGTGTGTGTGTGCACGTGTGTTTGTGTACATGTGTATGGGAGAGCAGGAAGAAAATCAGCTTAGAGTTTCAAGCTTTCTGTAGATAATGCATTGTTCAGATAATCCACATTGAGAATTGGCTACATTAGATAAAATTCTAATTTAATGCAATGGACTAGGACTGAGTTCATCCCTAAGGAATCCTAGAGTGGCACCGTAGGATAAGCACTGGACTGCTGACTGTAAGTTTGGCAGTTCAAGTCCAACAGCTGCTCCTTGGAAACCCTAACAGAGTTGCTATAAGTTGGAATCGACTCGATGTCAGTTAACAGCAAGAACATAAGAAACATTCCATAAAAAGGAAAGGACTGCTTTAATGTAGGATTCCTGTTGTAGCACTGTAGGATAAGTACTGGACTGCTAAATGCAAGATCTCTGGTTCAAATCCACTAGTCGCTCCTTGGAAACCTTATGCAGGGTCAGTATGAGTTGTAACTGACTTCATGGCACTTAAAACAGCCTTAATGTACGTAAATATTACAAAAGCTGGTTAAAAATTTAAGGGTGGTTCAGTTTCATTAGGAAATTAATTGAAACCACCCAGAATCCCCCACTTCCAGATCGCCAACCTGTTACCACCATCAACACCTGTTCTGGAATAGGACAGTAGAAGGAAGAAGGTGAAAGAGAGACTAAGTGATGTAATTAGGTTTCTTTGTGACAAAGAGACAACTGAGCAGATGAAAGTAAGTCTATTGTGTATAAAGATGTGGAAACTGAAGGATAGGAAGACATGTTTTAGTGGGAACAGGAACACATTTCTTATATTCCTTTGACTCTAGAACACTGTAATGTGCATAATAGAATTGCAGTCTTCCTATATATCCATAGTCTCATTCACTGCTTGATAATCATCTTTGCCATGCAAGATACATGAACAATTTCTTTTTGAAGGATCAGCACATGACTGGTCCCTATGCAGTGGAGGTTAAAGATATCCTAAGTGTCCAGCTTTTCCAAATTCCTGTACCACTCCATCACCTTTGACATCAAATACTCCTCCTTCTGACAGTACTCTCCCTCCCATTTTGTTGTTGTTGTTGTTGTTGTTGTTAAGTGCTGTCAAGTCAGCTCCAACTCACGATAACCTTGTGTAGATTTCCAAGGATTGGTTAGTGGGTTTGAACTGCCAATCCTGCAGTTAGCAGTCCAGTACTTATCCTACAACACCACACCAGTACTCCATGCTTTCCATTTTAGAATTCTGTAATTCTCTGCAATGTCTCACAGAAGTCATTCACCATCAGGGAGATGGCTCACATGGTTATGGAGGCTGGCAATCTTAAATCCAGGGGTCAGGCAGCCACCTGGGTCAGGAAAAGCCTACAGACTGACACTTGACTCATGGATTTGGGACTTGCCATCCTCCAAAACCACATAAGCCATTTCCCTGATGCCCTAAAATTTAACAAAAATAGTCCCATTAAGCTCAAGAGGAGTTTACAAATCACTGTAATTAATATACAGGCACTTCTCTCATATGTTCTGGGTAGCTGAAGTTCCATTTCATTTATACATTGTGAATAAATGAATTCATTGACTTATTGACTGTCTGATGGACTGGTTCATTTACTCATTCTTACATCTACAAATACATATTATTTGCCATGTGGCAGACAATCTGAAGGGCTGGGGATACAAAGAGAAGTAAGATTTGATCTCTGTTCTTAAGGGACTTCTAGTCCAGTGGAAAGAAAGGTCTGATGATGTACTTCTTAAAATTAACTAATGATAAGCATAAAATTAACAAAAGACTATTGTCTTATACAGTGCCTTCTACATTGGAAGTTACTCAAAATCCATAGTAGCTATGACAACAATTGTGAAGATGGAGCAGGACAAGGTAATGTTTCTTTCTGTTGTACCTGGGGTATCCATGAGTTGGAGTTGACTCGATGGGCAACTAAAAACAACTAACAAATCCAATGGGAAGTAGACAAGTAAATAGATGATGACAAAACAGGGGACAGAGGTGAGCTCAGAATCTTCGGTGGGAGCAGCAAGGCAAATATTGCCTATGAGGAAGTCATTGAGGGTACTGGGCACATGGCCAATGAGAATGTAAACTCTTTGCCTTGTCTGAATACTGTATGGAAGTTAAGGGAAAATGCTGATGGACAAGAACAGATGAGCTCAGATTAAGTGACAGGAAAAATGAGGAATGATGGCATATTTTTGCATGATTTATTCATTGAGAAAAGTAGGAAAGAAACAGAAAAGTCTTTAGGGTTCTACTGAAGCCATTGATGACAGAAAAGGAAATTGAGAATCCGGAAGCCTGGGTTAGAAAGTATGACCAAGCTTCTGAGAAGAGATGGGGGCCTGCAACCAACACAAGTGGTCTTTGCCGCCCCCAGCCCCAGGGAGCCAGTCCTGGGATGTCAGCAGAGGGGCTGCTCTGGGACCTTTCTGAAATGTGTTTCTCTTTAGTCCCAAATTACTTGGAAGCTTTTTGGCTTGTTTAGACTCTTAAAAAAAAAAAATAAAAAGATGATCTCCATGACAAAATGGTGCATGTGTTTTTCAAAACGCTGCAGCAAGCCGTCAAGATGATTTAGCAGATTCAAAAGAGCCTGATAAATTCCTCAAAGCAAGTATCAAGGGAGAGGTACCTTTGCCTTTCCAGCCTTAAGTTACAGATGCTCTGAATGGTGAGCTTCCAAAGAAACTTTTGGAGTATCTAATATTTCTGAGAAAGCATTCTGGTTCCCATTTTACAGCAATACAGAGGCAGCCTTAGCAACTAATGGATTTTACATCTGGGCAAAGAGAAAAGAACAAAATATTTGAACAATGACTAAAATATTTCCATATCATCTAGCCTTTGAAAGATCACCTATGAGACACTTCAGTTTGAGAACTGTAGAAGTTAAATAAAGTAAGTAATTAATTGAAACTCTAACTACTTTGGGAATAATTTTCAATATTCTTCCTAGTACAGATTACACAGGGGAAAATATGGAGTTGAGTCAGGTGGCTCAGCTACATAGGCTTGCCACTGGTTCTACTTTTGGATAGAGAGGGAATTTAATTTTAGGAAGGCCTCTAAGGAGTCCAGGAGGCATGGAGCAAAGGGGATCAGCATTTTTGTTCTTCCCTGAAGTATCTTAATTTATTTCCTCTTCTGAGCATCCAAAGGGACTTTAGAATGTCCTTTAAAGCCCTTCTTCATCACCCTTTTTATCTTACCTTTCTATTGTTTTCTTTTTCTGGGTGCTGAGGGAATGAAGACTGTAACAGAATAAACATGGAGTTCAAATGATTAATATTAATGACTCTATATTGGAGTCCTGGTGGTGGTATGATAATCACTGGTTTGCTAACTGCAAGGTCAGTGGTTCAAACCCACCAGGTGTTCCTCAGAAACCCTATACACATGGTCCCTATTAGTCAGAACCCATTCAATGGCACTTAACAATAACAACAACACAATGATATATTTATTCTTCTTTTGACATGCTTTTCAAGCATTTAGAAACAGAAGCAACATTTTCAGGTCACAGGCTGTACAAAAACAGATGTTGTTGTTAAGTGCCGTTGAGTCGGTTCCAACCCATAGGGACCTGTATAGGGTTTCCAAGGAGCAGCTGGTGAGCTTGAACCACCGACCTGGCAATTCAAATGACTTTGAAGTCTGGCACATTAACCCACAGCTCCACAACAGGACTCCACAAAAACAGGTAATGGGCCATATTTGGCCCATAGACTATAGTTTATAGACCCTTGACTTTAAACATGTCCATTTATTTCTCATTCAGGTTTTGTGAGGGCTGTGGGTCAGCTGTAGCTCTGCAAGGTTCTATCCAGCTTAGCTGTGGTTGGCTGCACCAGTCTTTTTATTCTGAAGCCCAGGTTGAAAGAATCGCTGCTATGTGGGCTGTGATGTTCTCATCTCCTGGTGTGGGACACAAGGAAGCAGGCAGAGGCAAATGACTCAAGCTCATTTTAAAGCTTGTGCTTATACATGGCATTTAACAGGTCCTCTCATATTCCATTTGCCAAAGTAGGTAACATAGGCAAGTCCAAAGTCAATGGAATTGGAAAGTGTTCAGGGAGGCAGTGAATCATATAAAATAGTAGACTAGTAATACAATTCACTGCGTTTATCTAAGATTGTACAATGGGACTTGAGGTCCAGGATTTCTCATTTGGAAACTTGTGCTCATAACCATGATGCTATGCCAACTCCACCTCTGTTAGGATTTGCTTCTCCCATACCATCCTCTTTACAATGACTGCTGCATTGCCCTGTGCAAGGATTCCTTTCCTATCTGTGCCCTCAGTCTTTCCCATGTGGTATGGATTTTCCTCATACTTGCCACTCTCCTCCAGTCCAAGACAGAATTCCTCACCGCATCCCTCAGAGCACAAAGGCACCCACCCAGTCTGCCAGGCCATACAGGTCAGTTTTCGCTCTCACTTTCTGCATCTCCCTCAGGAAACCTGCTCATTTCATTGGGAACATATTGGTTTCTTGGCAGAAGACACCAGGAATAAATCCCAAATACTCCCCTAACCTCTAGCCACCACTCCCCTTTCAGGAAATAATAGTTTACATCATTCTACTTGGTTCTCAAAACCATATTAAGAATCATTTCTTAACTATTTTGCAGAGAAAAAAACTGAGTCTGAGAGAAAGGAAAAGACTCTGTTGAAAATCACGATTATTTATTGAGTGAGTTATTTTGTTAGTTAGTGGTAGAACCAGGACTCAAACCCAGGGCTCTTTCCACTCACCAGGAAACACACCCTGCCTTTGATGTTTCCTTGTTTCCTCCCTTTAAAGCATTCTAACTACTGCTATGAGGCAGGATTAGAGTCCTTCCTCTCCTGGGACTTGAAAAACCTTAAAAGGACTGGCAGAAGTGAGGTTTAACTCTTTAGTGCCCACTGTGTGAGGAGGCACGTATTAGCCATTTTTCAAAGATCATGCAAGTGGGAGATGATGATTACTAGTGCAGTCAAGTCTTAAACTTCCTAATTACTGAGTCATCTCATCCTTCAGGACCTGGTTTAATGATGCCTCCCATGTGAATCTCTTCCCATTCTCTGCCCTGTGATTTTACAGTCCCTGTCTTCCAGTATCCCACAGCATTGGTCAGTCTGTTATCATAGTGTGCCTGCCCCACTAAGCTCTGAGCTCCCTGTGTTCATGGACTATATCTGGATCACCTTTGTATTCCCTGCCATAGCAGGTATCCCTCCACCTTGCACTTCCTTGGTGGCTTCCTTTTCTGCTCTACTGAACTCCATGAGGACAGACACCTACTTATCTTCTTTATTATTATATTTCCATGCATGGCTAAGTATTGAACATGGTGACTGGCACATGGTCAATTATCAGTGAATGGCCAGTGAATGTTAGCATTTGGTTATTTTCCATTTGGGTCCACCTTGCTGAGATAGGAGCCACTGAGAGGTGTCTCATGTGGTTGTAATTTGTTCTTAAGTGCCATCTAGTCAGTTCTGACTCATGGCAACCCTATACAAGAGAAAGAAACACTGCCCAGTCCTGTGCCATCCTCACAATTGTTCTGTTTGAGCCCATTGCTGCTGCCACTGTATCAATCCATATCATTGGTGGTCATTTTCTTTTTCACTGACCCTCCACGTTACCAGCCATGTTGTTCTTCTCCAGGGACTGGTCCCTCCTGACATGTTCAAAATATGAGAGATGAAGTCTTGCCATCTTCACTTCCAAGGGACATTCTGGCAGTGCTTTCTCCAACACAGATTTGTTTGTTCTTCTGGAACTCCATGGTACTTTCTATGTTTTTTTGCCAACACCATAATTCAAATGCATTGCTTCTTCTACGGTCTTCCCTACTCATTGTCCAAAGTTCACATGTATATGAGGCTATTAAAAATATCACATCCTGGGTCAGGTGCACCTTATCCCTCAAACTGACATCTTTGCTCTTCATCACTTTAAAGAGGTTGTGTGCTGAAGATGACCTAATGCAATATGCCATTTGATTTCTTGAATGCTGCTTTCATAAGTGTCGATTATGGATCCAAACAAAATAAAGTATTTGACAACCTCAAGCTTTTATTTTTATTTATTGATTTTATTTATTGGTCTAGTTGTGAGGATGTTTGTTTTCTTTACTTTACGGTTCAGTCCATACTGAATGTTGGAGTCATTGATCTTCATCAGTCAGTATTTTTAGTCCTCTTCACTTTCAACAAGCAAAATTGTACTATCTGCATATCTCAGGTTGCCAATGAGTGTTCCTCCAATACTGATGCCATGTTCTTCCTCATATAATCCAGCTTCTCAGAATATTTGTTTAGGATAAAGATTGACTAAATATGGTGGAAGGATACAATCCTGACGCACACCGTCTTGATTTTAAGCCATTCATTACCCCCTTGTTATGTTCAAATGGCTGCCTCTTGGTCTCTGCATAGCTTCCTGATGAACACTATTAAGTATTCTGGAATATCCATTCTTCGCAATGTTATACACAGTTTGTCATAATCCACATAATTGAAAGTCCTTACATAGTCAATAAAGCACAAGTAAACATCTTTCTGGTATTCTCTGCCTTCTGCCAAGATCCATCTGACATCAACAATGATATTCGTAGTTCCACATCTGAATCCGACTTGTAACAAGACATAGTCAAGACTACCTTCTGCTGTCCCAGTGTTCTTAGGTAGCAAGCCACTAACAAAATTAAGTGGGTAGATGGGAAGGTTGCACCATCTCTATAGGGTTGGCTTCAACTCCAAGGGGATGGCAGGAGACTGGAGTGACAAAGGCTCTTTACTTTAGTTTCAGGCGTCCTAACACAGTGTCTGTATTTTCCCAGACTGCATCATCTTTTGAGACCAGCAGGAGAACCCATTAGCAAGAGTTGAGAGGAGAGTGGACAGGAAGAAGAGCACCACTCTGATTCCTTTTGCTTCCTTATTTCAAACTCAGAGCCCAGTCATCTGAGCAAGACCCTGTTCAAAACCCTGAAAATCTGAAATGCAGCATTCAAAAGGTGAAATAAGAAAGGCCCTTTTATCAGACTGCTTGTAGATGTTCTCACTCCACAAGCACTTGAGCTCTGAAGCAAAACTCAATATGATATGAAAAAGTTCCAATCATTCTGATTTGAAACTCTCCTGGGAAATGGAAAACTATTTGCTTGTCCTTGAAAATGTTTTTCTCCATCTGTACATGAACTCTCATTATAATTATTAGGAGACTCTTTTAGCCTGCTGAGCATAATCTCTTCAAGTTCAATGGGTTTTATTGTGTTTTGTTTTGGGTTTTTTTTTTTTTTTTTTTTTTTTTTTTTTTTGGGGTTTTTTTTTTTTTTTTTTTTTTTTTTTTGTGTGTGTGTGTTTATATTTTTTATGTGCACCAAAACACTCAGGAATATACAATCATTCAAACAGCCAAAGGACACACCCGGCAAGCCTGCCCCCGGCCGCCAGCACACCTCTCCTCTCCCTCCATGAGTCTAGAATCCTCAGCTGCTCCGTCTCTCCATGTCATCATCAAGTTCATGTTTGAACTTTGTGTCTTCTAGTAGACCTTCAGTGTAATTCAACATATGGCAAACAAAGTCATGTTGCCCAGGTATGGCTAAACTTTGAAAAGAGCAACTTATATCCAATATAGTGAGAAATGCATCTTACAGATGGAAGTTATGACGAAATGCCACTTTAAATAACCAGATTCTATATCGTGCAGAAACACTAATATCCACTCCCTCAAATCTCAGTGTGCTCCACTCCCTCTGTATTTTGTCATCATGGGCAGACAGAGAAATTCTAGCCAAGATGCATGATTTAGCAGATGTTTTGCAAAAGGTTCCATTCTTCTGGCCATCAGCACATGTGAAGCTGTCGGGAGCCCTGTAAAGATTTTACAAGCCTTATAAGTCATAGTTTATTGAGCCTGGGATGGAATTTAATATATCATCATGGTTCTGGAAGGTTCCCTCTTTTTGTCTGATATAGTCTATAGCTATATAACTATATAACCAAAAACATTGGATATAAAAATGAATGGGTGAAACTCCCCATTTGTGCCCCTATGTCATCGCCTTCTAGGCCTTGCTTCTTGCTTGCTGCATGATGACAATGCTTTCACATTCTCCCTCAGGCCCGTCACTATCAGCAAGCCAAATCAGCAGTTTAACCAGCTTTCAGTTCATTTTATTTTCCTTTGGAGGAAATGTTTCCCAAAGTTTTTAAATGGTCCCAAAGTCTTACAAACTTACCCATCCATCCCATTTAACCCAAACCATCATATGCTGTATCAAGATCCAAGCATGCCTCAAAGCATTTGGGTGTCCCACATTTTATAGCACTCATCAAAACTGGACTAAAAATTGACATACAATGCTTGATAAGAAACCTAATGTTCCAGACAACTGAGATGCTGGCCAGCTCAATACCTTTCTGTTGGACTTGTCTTGCCAAATTTGAAGTGTATGTGAGCAGCTAGATTTGAAGCACTGGGAAGAAAATGGAACAGAAGTAATTGCTGCCATTTGTTGAGCTCATGGTATGTCTCAGTAACACTGTGAGGTAGATGCTGTTGTCAGTTGCTGTTGAGTCCTCTTCAACTCATGGTGACCCCACATACAACACAGAGGGACATTGTCCAATCCTGTGACTTCTTACAATTATTTGCATGCTTTAGTCCATTGTTACAACCAGTGTGTATTTTGATCATCTTCTAACATAGGTAGCTCATCTTTCAGTACTATATTGGATAATATTTTGTTGTGAGCCATAGGATTTTCATAGGTTAATTTTCAGAAGTACATCATCAGGTCTTTTTTCTTAGTCTGTCTAGTTTGGAAGTTCTACTGAAATCTGTGCACCATGGTGACCTTGCTTGTATTTGGAATAGTGGTGGCATGACTTCTAGCATCAAAGCAACATTCAACTTACCAAAGGAAGACAAACTGTCAGAACAGGTGATAATTGAGAAAAATACCTTTGTATTTTTAATACTCATTTGTATACACAGGGAAGCTGAGACCCAGAGAAGTAAATGGCCAAGCATGTGATCACATAAGTTTTTGGACAAGGACTTGGGTTTCTTGACTTTTTACTACACCTCGACTTTGCACTTAAGGAACTGCAGTTTTGGTTATAGTCTGCCATTATCTTGGAAATAATGAGGTATTGAAGCTAGACAGACATGAGTTTAAACCCCATGAGGCATGAATACTTTTCCATGTTATTTATTCACATCACTATCTTGTCTTAAAACTTTCCCAGACTCTTTCTTTTTCTTTCTTCTCCCAAGTAGATGTGTTACTATCCTTCTTTGAATCTCTGAGGCATTTTATAACTCTAATCACATATTACTCTACTTGAACAACAACAATTTCTTCATTCTTAAATTCTCTAAAAGCCTATTTATTTTAGGGACTCCATTTTTTAAAAGTTTTTATTGTGAGTTAAGTGATAGTTTACATGGGAGAACATTGGTTTCACACTCATTGTTTCATTGCAATGAGTATAATCCCTCTGTGCACCATCATTCAACAGTATTTGCTTCTATTCCCTCTGTTTTTTTGGGGAGGGTGGTGGTGATTGGATGTACACCAAAACACTCAGTAATTTATAATCATTTAAACAACAAAAGGGCACATTCTGCAAGTCTACCTCCTGGCTGTCAGCATACAGCCTTTCTCTTTCCAGATCCTCATCTCTTCCTCTATCTCTAGTGTCGCCGCTTCTCAGGATAGGGTCCCACATTCTGCTCATGTTGAAAAACTTATGTACAAGGTCTTGTGCTAGATATTCTGGAAGGGCAGAGAAATTAGATGCATTCAAACTATGTCTTTAATGACTTCACCCTGTAGTATAGAGATAAGGTATAGTCGTAAGAATAGTACGTAGTGTTCTTTATTAAATACCTATTTTGGTTATATCCTGTGCTAAGCGTTTTATAGGTATTTTTCCAATTGAGTCCTTCCAACTGTCCTTTGAGATACATATTATAAATCCCATTTTCAAGGTGGGGAAACTAAGGTCTAGGGAGGTTAAATTACTTATTCAAGGTCACCCAACTGCTAAGTGGTGGAGATGGGATTGAAGGGAAGGTCTGATTGCCAAGTTCAGTGCTTGTTACTATATTACACTGCTTCTTTACAGAATATCAACTAGAAAGTAAGTGGAAACTGCCTTAAGAGAAGTACAGAAAAAGTACTATTGGAGTTCAGAAGGACATTTTTGCACTGGTCTTTTTGGCATCAACTCCCCCTCCCCGTTTGCAATGCATACACATAGGAGGGACTGGGAACTCGAGAATAGGGACAGTATCTCTGACTCAGTGTTGTGAACACATGACAATTGAATACAGTGATTGACTGCAGAAAAAAGGGACAGTTGGAATTTGTTCTACATAATGCAACATTTTCTCCCCAACTTCAACCTTCTGGAAAGTTCTACCTGCACTCCCTCTGGTATGTAGTCCTAGGTGGACCTACAGTCACTGTTATGTAGGCACATAACAGTGTAATGAAATGTAACACACATTTCACTGTAGACATTGCATTTTATCCTTAGCTACGCTTCTATTGCTTGGGAGGATGGTGTTGGTTTTTAATCTTCCTTTGTTTGCAGTAAATTTCATGTATCAATATAGGGTTGATTGAGTGGGATTTTAGGGTAGTCATTTCATTTAATATTCCTTTTCTATTGTAAATATTGGATATTCTGTAATGACTTTACTGTTGGATGCAATTTGAAGCAATACAGTGTAAAAGGGAGTCCTGGTATGGCACTGTAGGCTAATGCACTGGACTGCAAAGTCATTTTGAATTACAAGGTCAGTGGTTCAAGCTCACCAGCCATGGAAACTCTATACAGGGTCGCTATGGTATGGAATCAACTCCATGTCACTTAACAACAACATAGCATTGTAGTTAAACACATAGGTATTTGGAACCAGGTCAACCTCAGTTTGAACCCTAGTTCTGCCACTTAGCAATTGTTGTTGTTGTTGTTAAGTGCCGTCAAGTCGGTTCCGACCCATAGCGACCCTGTACAGGATTTCCGAGTGTGTAAATCTTTACGGGAGTAGAAAGCCTCATCTTTCTCCCGTGGAGCGGCTGGTAGTTTCGAACCGCTGACCTTAAGGTTCGCAGCAGAGCTCCTTACTTAGCAACTGTGGGACCTTGAATAAGTCATTTAACCTCCCTGAGACTTAGTTCCCTCATCTTTAACATAAAGACAATAATAGCTCTTAAGAAGATGGAATGAGAAGATGCACATAAAGGACCTAGCTCACAGAAATGCTCAATGAGTATTTGTGATTATAGTGATAATCAGACTACTTAATTGAAATAGAATTTTTTGACTTCTTTTTTCCATTTTTCAACAGTATTCAACCAATATTTGTTGTCTATACACTACATATTACAGATGAATTCCTTCCCATACACTCATTGTCAAATATGACTTTCAAGGAATGCTAATGTAACATATGGAAAACACAACTAATTTCCATAATGAAAATGTCATGCCAAAGGATACACTCATAATTTCTTCTTTTTCTTTTCCCTTTTTATTTTTCTGAGAATGAGAAAAATGGCAGTTTGAGTGCTAGGAAAGGAAGTATTACTGTAAGGATAAAATATGCTATCTTCTTAAAAACTACAACACATTGTGAGTGAAAGGGTGCATTCTTTGTAATTATGCTGGGAAAACAGAAGTGAATCAGAACTGTCCTAGATAAGCCTGGATGCATGGCACCATACACAGAGGTTATGAGCACAAGTTTTGGAGCCAAACAGACTTGTGTTAATTGAGGACGTATTATACTCTCTTTGCCTATTGTTTATTTCCCTCTGCTGCCTATTCTGCTATATAGTTCATATCATGTAAAATTTAAGAACATAGACTGTGGAGTCCAAACAGATCTGGGGTACAATCTTGGCTGTAGTACTTACTGGCTGTGTGACCTTGGGTAAGTAATTTGACCTTTCTGAACTTCAGTTTCTTCAGCTGTAAAATGAATATAATTATAGTATCTACATCATCACCTTTTAAAGATTGTGTTCCGTATGTGAGACAGATAAGAATGCAGTTTGTCATTGGGGGGAGGTAAAGAAGATCTGGTAAGTAAGGTTGTATAAGGCTTTGAAAGTCAGGCAGAAGTGTGTGGACTTAATGTATTATTAGTAACAACAGTACTAACCCATCCTTCATTCTTTTCTTAAAGCCCACCTTCTCTGTGAGACCTTTCATGTTAATTACAGACAAAAATCTCTCCCTTCTGTAGCTTTTATTCTGGGGTGAGAGCAGAAATAGTTGTGTTTTTTTCTTTTAAAGCCTGATTCGTGCAGTACTGAAGATAGTTGAAAGTTTCATGAAGGAAACAAACAGGGTGTTGAAATGGGGACAAATGGAGAAGGGAGTGTGATGTACCTTATATAAAGTAATCAGGGAATTCCCTTCTGAGGAGGTGACACTTCAGCTGAGATATAAAGATTGACAAAGAGCCACAAGAAGAGAAGGGAAAGAGCATTTCAGAGGGAGCAATTAGCATATGCAAGGACCATGAGGTAGGAAAGAAAAATTGAGAAGAGGTCAGTTTGGCTGGAGAGTAATGATCTTTGAAGACAATAAAACAGGCTGATGTGATAGAAAGTGACAGGGGTGGGGGAAAGGGCAAGTCCTTAAATACAGGGTCAGGGAAGGCCTCTCTGAGGAGGAGACATTGAATTTAGACCCGAGAAGAGACAAGGAATCAGCAATGCAGAGATCAGGTGAAAAAAATTCTAGGTAGAAAACTTGGTCATTGCAAAAGCCCTGAGATATAGCATGAGTGGCCTGCTGAAAAGAAAGCAAGAAAGTCATCTTTGGCTAGAGTAGAGTGAGGGGGTGGGGTTGGGAGGGGATGAAGTTGGAGAGCAGGACAGGGGCCAGATCATACAGGGCCTTGCAAGCCATGGTAATGACAAATCTGCTCCAAGTGAGATGGAAAAAATAAACATGGGAGGCCTTTTGAACCAGGGAGTATTTTAGACTGCTTTCTCTGGACCCCTGCAGGTCCTGCCTTCTGCAGTGGCTTTGAGCATCCACTACTTTGCCCTGAGCTATTGTTTGGTGAGCATATCCTGTTGTTCATACTGAACAAAAATCCCCTTGAGTTAAGGACTGGGGTTTAGGCATTTGGGTATGAAGTGTCTAGCACAATAACAGTCTCTATGTGTGTGTGTTAAAGAAGCCCCAAGTTAGAGATGCAGTTGGAAGAGATCAAATATACTAATAGCATTTTGAGTGTTTTAGGGGTGGTGCTATGGCCAACTGGCAGGAGTCTTTAATGAAATTAATGTGTGTTTAGAGTCCTGGTGTAGTGCTGTAGGATAATCATTGGACTTCTAACTACAAAGTTGGCAGTTCAAACCCATCAGCTGCACCTCGGAAAGTCTATATTGGGTTGCTATGAGTCAGAACCTACTTGATGATCTGTAACAACAATAGCAACAGTGTGTGTTTGGGTTGTGATGGTAAGAGTGAATTGTATTGGGAGAAAAACTTGCACTTCTCTTTTTGTTGTTGTTAAGTACCATCGAGTCGATTTCGACCCATAGCAAACCTGTATAGGGTTTCTGAAAAGCAGCTGGTAAACTTGAACCTCTGACCTTGAAGTTCAAATGGACTTTGCAATCCAGTGCATTAACCCACAGCCCCACACCAAAGGGTAAAAAAATAGGTGTGTTCTTCTTTGGGCTTTCTGGGCCTAATATTAATTTTGGGGAAGAGTTAATTCCAGACTCTGATTGGTTAAGACTTTCCTGGCTTCCTAATAATAGCAACAACTCAGAAACAAGTTTCTCCTTTTGCTAGAATTACTTTTTCTGAAGCTGTACTTCCACTTCTTAAGAAAGACTTAAAGCCTTAATAATAATAATATTTATAGCTACTATTTTTGAGCATTCGGTATGTACCAGGAACTGTAGTTTATCTGAGTTACTTCATTTAAGTCACATAAGAATTAAAAAAAATAAGTACCTATATTATTAATATTAGTATTTTACATATAGGAGACTAACGCTCAGGAAGGGTGAGCAATTTGCTTAAGGCACAGAGCTAGTAAGTTTTGGAGCTGGTATCTGACTCCAGGTCTGCCTGACCTCAGATCCCCTGCTTTTACTATTGCACATTGCCTCTAAAGACTCCCAGATCCAAAACTCCCACTTATACTGGAATATTATTGGATTATTTAAATAAGGTCAGCTGACTGTCTGTATTTCCCTTCTCTCATCTTCTACTTTCCTTTCATCATTGAAATCACGATACAGGGGAATTTAGAGTTCAACACTACTTCTATCCATCCAAGCTGGAACAGTACATTTCTGCTTAAGGCAAACATCTGTTAGCCTTGTTCCTTGACAGTAGAGATCATATCTTATATAACTTTCTAGTCCTCTTATTATCTAGCACAGAGTAACCTTATATTGTGTAAGTACTTAGTAAATGCTGAATCACCTTGTACTCAGTTTCTAAAGCTCAAGACATCCTCTAATCACTCCCTTTCCAGCGAGGCAAGGTTGTTCCAAATTTTTACGTAATTCCATGGTGATGGGGTAGTAAGTTGGGTGGGTGCATGAATGTGTTTGAGGTGGGTAAAGGGAAGCTACCTTAAGTTTTTAAAAGTATATGACTGATATTGTATAGAAATATGAACTCTGCCCATCACCTAACCCCTTTACATTATTCAATAATACATTTTGTCTATGAAAATATGTTGCATTTTCTTAAAAAGCAAGGGAGGCAAGGAGTGCTCATTAATTTACACTTAGCCCAGTCTCATCAGTACCTTCACATAGCTTCCTATTCAGGTAGTGAGGGAGATCTGCATACTCTCACTGGGAATTGGGATACATGCCAATGGCTGCAAAGAGCTCAGTGGTTTTTCTGGTGTGTTTAGGTCTGGACTGGCCAGTCTAGCATATGGATCAGATCAGGGACTAGGAAATGTCATTTTGTTTTGACACTGAATTGAAATGAGAGGAAAGAAGGTGTCTGTTTCAAGGAATTATAAAGAAAGGAATGCTTGAGGTAGCATTAACAGAAGAATATCCAGGCTGTGTTTAAAAACCTCTCACAATTAGAATCATCACAAATTTGGCAATGGTTTAGTTGTATATTGGTCGAAAAGGACAGGATGCTAAGGGCAGTTCAATTTCATAGATAGAGGGAAGTTTTTGTATGTAGGCACAAAACCATTCTGTAGAGTAGATTTTTTTACCAAAGAGTTTTTTTGTGTGTGTGTAGAACAGAGTTGCTGTTGTTGTGTGCCACTGAGTTGATTTTGACTCATGGTGACCCCATAGGACAGAGTAGAACTGCGCTATGCATTTCCCAAACTGTAATCTTTATGGAGTGAGTGTCTCCTGTGCCGCCTCACTTTCTTGAAAGATTTCAATTTTTATTCCATCAATTCCTGGTGCCTTGTTCTTTGCCAATTCCTTCAGTATCATTGGCTCTTGATCATATGCTACCTCTTGAAATGGTTAAACATTAGCCATTTCCAAGAAATTTGAAAGACAACTATCTGGCAAACTGATTGGAAGAGATCCGTATTTGTGCCCATTCCAAAGAGAGGTGACCTGACGGAATGTGGAAATCATCAGACAATATCTTTGATATCCCATGCGAGTAAAATTTTACTAAAAGTAATACAGAAATGGCTGCAAGCAGACATTGACAGAGAACTTCCTGAGGTGCAAGCTAGATTGAGAAGAGGACATGGAACAAGGGATATCATTACTGATGTCCGATGGATCTTGGCTGAAAGAAGAGAATACCAGAAAGATGTTTACCTGTGCTTTATTGACTACAAAAAGGCTTTCTATTGTGATCATGACAAGCTATGGACAACACTGCGAAGTATGAGTATTCTGGAACACTTAATTGTGCTCATGACGAATCTGTACATGGACCAAGAGGCAGTTGTTCGAACAGAACATGGGAACACTGAATGGTTTAAAATTAAGAAAGGTGTGCGACAGGGTTGTTTTCTTTTACCATACTTATTCAACGTGTATGCTGAGCAGATAATCTGAGAAGCTGGGTTATATGAAGAAAAACATGGCATCAGGATTTGAGGAAGACTCATTAACAATCTGCGATATGCAGCTGACACAACCTTGCTTGCTGAAAGTGACGAGGACTTACAATACTTACTGATGAACATCAAAGACCACAGCCTTCGGTATGGATTGCATCTCAATGTAAAGAAAACGAAAATCCTCACCACTGGACCAATAAACAACGTTCTTATCAACGGAGAAAAGATTGAAGTTGTCAGGGACTTCATTTTTCTTGGATCAACTATCAACACTCATGGAAGCAGCAGTCAAGAAACCAAACGATGTATTGCATTAGGCAAATCAGCTGCACAAGGCCTTTTTAAAGTGTTAAAAAGCAAAGATGTCAGCTTGAGGACTAAGGTGCACCTGACCCAAGCCATGGTATTTTCAATAACCTCGTATGCATGTGAAAGCTGGACAGTGAATAAGGAAGACCGTAGAAGAATTGATGCATTTGAGTTATGGTGTTAGTGGAGAACATTGAAAGTGCCATGGGCTGCCAAAATAACCAACAGATCTGTGTTGGAAGAAGTGCAGCCAGAGTACACCTTGAAGGCCAGGATGACCAAACTTCGTCTCTCATACTTCAGACATATTGTCAGGAGGGACCAGTCGCTGGAGAAGGAATTCATGTTTGGTAAGGGGAAGGGTCAGAGAAAAAGAGGAAGACCCCCAGCAAGATGGATTGGCAAGGTGGCAGCATCAATGGGCTCAGGCATGGCAATAATAGTGAGGTTGGCCCAGGATTGGGAGGTGTTTCGTTCTGTTTTGCATAAGGTCGCTATGAGTTGGTACCGACTCGATGGCATCTAACAACAAGAACAATTGCAATGGAAGCAGACTGCCATGTCTTTGTCCCTCAGAGTCGCTAGGTGGGTTCAAACTGCCAGTCTTTTAATTTGCATCCAGGTGCTTAACTGTTTTGCCACCAGGATTCTTCAGATCCAGTTACCAATTGTTGGGTCTGTTGTCTATGTGTCAAGCACTGTGTTAAGCATTTTGCATGGATTGTCTTATTTAATTTTAACAATGATCTTGCGAAATAGGTGCTATGATTATCTCCTTTTTCACTAATGTGGAAACTGAGGTTCAGAGCTGTTGTTGTTGTTGTTAAGTGCCATCGAGTTGGTTCTGACTCCTAGCAAACCTGTGAGTTTGAACCGCCGTCATTGTAGTTCAAATTGACCATGCAGTTCAATACTGTATCCCCCAGTGCCACACCAGGACTTCAAGGATCAGAGTAGTTAGTAGCTTCCCAAGGTAAGTGGATGAGCCAGAATTCTGAAGTAAATCCCAGGCAAGAGTTACTAACTTTGAGGATGAAGACCTGTTCCAATTTCTCAAAGGAGATACCATAGAGGAACATGCCCTCAAGGATATTTTTTTTTGTATGTGTATATGTGTGTGTTTGCTTATGCTTTAAGTACTTTAAAGCTGAAAGTGAGTGATTATCATTGCACATCTTAAATAATGATTGTCTAAATGTCTATATGTGTTGGAAGAAAAATGCTCCTTAGATGTCAAGATGACCAGACTTTGTCTCTTATACTTTGGACATATTATCAGGAGGGACCAATCCCTAGAGAAGGACATCATGCTTGGTAAAGTGGAGGGTCAGCGAAAAAGAGGAAGACCCCCTACCTCCAAGAAGATGGATTGGCACATGGTGACTGTAATCATAGGCACAAGTATAACAAGAATTGTGAATTGACACAGGATGGAGCAGTGTTTCATTCTGCTGTGCATAGGGGGCTATGAATCGGAACCAACTCAAAGACAATGAACAACAGCGAATGCCTTTAATACAACCACTTAGTAGTTAAGTGATGTGTGTTAGGAAGTTCTCTTGGCAGTTGTTTTTTGAAAGAGATGATCAAAAGCACACCAAGAACGCCAGTTAATGCCATCATTATTTACTTAGTATAAATTTACAATAACAGGAAAATATGTTCATGGAAATAAAATATCATCTAAAGAATTGAAAGAATTGAAAATAATTCCCATCTTTGTTGTTTGGCCTTACCTTCCTTTAAAAAACAAACAAACCTGTTTATCACTTTGTCATAGGAAACAATGACTGTGTTGATAAAAAGAAATTAAAAACCAAAAAGATAAGCTTAGGTAGGAATAATAAATATCTATCATCTTGGATAAAAAGCCTTTATTTTTATTTATTTATTTTTAATTCTTGAAATATTCTTTTGAAGAAAAGCATGTATGTGGCATAAGGGTTAACTGTTAAGTTAGAAAATGAGGCATTTGATCTGTGTCTAGCCATTGCCAAAATAACATTAAAATACTATATTTTTGCATATAACAAACCCACACATATAACGTGCACAGTGCTCACAGAAAACTAAAGCATAGGATTGTGTAGTTAGCAAAAAATATAAAATGTGTGTCTCATTTGTGTAACATAGTAGATAGTTAAATTGCTCCAAGATCAGGTCAATTTACTTTTTGTCACTTTCTCCTTCATGTATTCTTTACTTCAAGTACATCAGTTTCTTACTAAATAAGCTCCATTCTTTCCTATCTTGATGTCTTTACTCTCATTGATCCCTGAGATGCCTTCTGCTTCCATCTTTGCATACTGAAGTTCCCATCCATATATATATATATATTTACTTTAGCTTCTCTATGTTATAGAACAAGTTTCACAGTCTTTTCTGACACCCACTTTGGTCTTTTCTTTCTTTCTAATGACCTTTTGCTTTCTTCATGTGTGCTATTCTTGATGTCGTCCCACAACTCTTCTGGTGTTCGGTCATTAGTGTCTACACTGCAGGTTAGCTTAATAAAAAGAGATTGGCTGCCTTGAGCATAGTGTTCTTTTAAAGAATTATCTATATGAGACCAAATAGACAACAGCAGCTCAGAAGATGAGATAAGAAGCTTAGGGGACAGTGAGTTGGTGTTGATGTTGAGACACTCTGGTAAAGGGTAGCAGGAAAGGTAGCACAACTTGAAAAATACAACCAATGTCAATGACGGTACATATAGAAAAAATGGTGAATTCATCTTTTTTGTTGTATGTCTTCACCAAAAAGAAAGTATGGAGTCATTCTAGGTAATGGCAAGATCCAGGCTGTGACCATGAGAGCTAAGTTGGTCAAGAACCATGCGGCTAGAATGTGGGATAGTTTGTCCAACTAGCCATGGTGGCAGGGATTGGGGTAGAGAGAATGCCAGTGAGTCAGATGCTAAAGTCCTCAGTGAATGAGGAAATGGGTATCACATAGTCATAATGAGGAGGAATGGATGATGGCTTCTCCAGATGGTGTAAACCTTATGGACAGAGGAGCTTTTCATGAAGCAATGGTCTGGTAAAAGCAGTGGACAGGCAGGAGGATACTGCTGGTTCTCTACTCCATCCTACCATCTCCATTTGGACATTTAGAGATCAAGCAACTTCAGTTGCGGATTGCTTCATGGAGTGTCTAATTTTCTATGTAGAGAGCCAAGTTTTAGGGCAAGAAGTAGAAGGGTATTTGTGAAAACGTTAAGGATTCCTGTTGTTGTTGTTAATTGTCTTTGAGTCAGTTCCAACTCATAGCAACACTGTATAGGTTTTCCAAGGAACTGCTGGTGAGTTTGAATCACCAACCTTCTGGTTAGCAGTCCCATGCTTATCCTCAAGTGCCACACAAGGACTTTAGGATATCTAGAAGTGCTTATTTACAAACTTAATAAATGCAGATAAAACTGATAACATAGGAGAGCTAGAAGGGACCTCAGTGATAATCTAGTTCACTTTTATCATTTTATAGTTGAAGACTCTGAGGACCAAACATAGAATAATGTTTTCCCTTGCAATCAATAACTAAATGTCCTTTCTTTTCAAGCATGCTTTTTGATACATAGATCTTACAGTGCCCTATAAAAGCCTCCCAAGGTAGTCTGTGGGCTATTTCATAGTGAAGTGTTTTTGATATTACAAGTCTATGAAAGTATATAACATGATGTTTTTACATTAAGAACCTGCATACTAAATGTTTAAAACATATGTTAATAACTCATTGACCTTTTATTACAGTAGCATGTTCTTCCTAAATATTTATGACTGATTTGTTTCCCTAGCCCTCATCTCTAGCATAATACTTAGTCTTTTGTTTATGTAGTACTTGAAGCTTCCACCTATACCACTTTACCAAAACTACTTGCACTAAATAAGGTCAATAGTATCTTCAGATTACTATCTAGCTATAGTGTTTTGAATATATTTGGTATGGCTTTTCTATTCAGAATTTTCTTAATTCAAACCAAGTGATTGAGTGGGACCATGCATATACTGTATACAAGACTCTACGGCTGGGATTAGTTAGTGTTGCCTTCCAGCTAGATTTAAAAGGAGCCATTTCAAGGTCCCTGGGACCATCAAGGGAGAAGATCCGAGAGCGGGACCCTACCCAGAGAAGCAGTGATGCCTGAGATGGAGGCAGAGATGATAACATGGAGAGATGGAGCAGCTGGGGACTTTAGACACAGAGAGGGAGAGGGACTGTGTGCTGACGACCAGGGAACAGGCTTGTAGTGTATACCCTTTGGTTGGTTGATGATGCATGGAGGGGATTGTAATCATGGCAATGAAATGATATGCGATAGGATGAATGTAAAACTAATGTTCTCTCATGTAAACTATCACATAATTCACAATAAAACATTTTTTTTTTTTTTAAGGAGCCATTTCAGAAGCATAGATGGAAGATCCCAGGACCATCAACAAGGAAGAACATGAGTGGATCATGAGATGTTAAGAGGCAATGACTTGAGGCAATGGCAGAGGTGCTGCCATGGAAAGACAGAGCAGCTTCTGGCTCTAGACCTATGGACTAGGTAAAGCTGAGTGCCTACAGGCAGGAGACTGGTTTGCAGAATGTACCTTTTGGACATTCACAGGCTGGCTAAAAGAACTTTGTAACACTTGCCAGATCAGGTCAGAGGCCAAGGGACCACTTGGCAAGAGAGACTGAAGACAAGAGTAAGTTATGTCTGCAGTATAGCAGACAAGAGGCATTCCTGACTAGAGAACTGCTGTGTCCTGATTTGGTATTGACCATGAATGTACCCTGTTCACTTCCCTAATAAACCCCATAATCATGAGTATTGTTTTTAAGTTTTGTGTGACTATTGCAATGGATTATTGAACTCAGATGTGAAGCAGAAAGTGCTGGGGGTGGGGGAAAATGGTTGGTGTCAGAATAGCTTAAAGAAGGTTGTGGGGTAGAAGTATGTCTGACCTCCACTTCGTAGGAATAGACCTTGGACTGAATCTGTGTTTGATTCTCTTTCCCCCTTGTGAAGCCAGGGGAAGGCAGACATGGCTCCCACATGGGTTTACACAAGTAGATAATTTTTACTCTTCATCTCTCTTATCTTTGTATCTTCTCTGATACTGATTATCACTCCTTTTTAATTGAACTTTGTTATACCTTTACTTTTCAGGATACAACTGTCTCCTGGGTTTTTTGTTTGTTTGTTTACTTTTTTGGGCCTCTTTTTCAGGTTTATTCTCCTCTATACAGGCTTGCTATGAGTCAGAACTGGCTCAACGACAATTAACAAAAACAACAACTTAGGGATTAGACATTGAAGTTCACTAAGGCAATGATTATTCTAAGTACTCTAATCATCTCACTTCATATTTTTCCCTATGTGATTTAATCTAGTCCTATGGTTATAAATACTATCTTCATACTGAGGATGTCAAGATTTATATTTCCAATCCAGATTTATTCTCTGAGCTCTAGAACACTACAAGCAACTCAACATGTCTACTTGAATATCTCAAGGGCATATGAAATTCAACTAGGGCGAATCAAACTCATAATCTCTCCACCCAACTTTGCTCCTTCTCCAGTGTTTTCTTTGCATAGTCAATAAAGCACAAGTAAACATCTTTCTAATGTTCTCTGCTTTCAGTCAGACTATGTGAAGGCTTTTGATTGTGTGGATCATGACAACCTATGGACAACTTTGTGAAGTATGAGTATTCTGGATCACTTAATTGTGCCCATGAGGAACCAGTACATAGACCAAGAGGCAGTTGTTCAAACAAAACAAGGGAACACTGAATGGTTTAAAGTTAGAAGAGATATGTACCAGGGTTGTATTATTTCACCATATGTATTCAATCTTTATGTTGACCAAATAATCCGAGAAGCTGGATATATGAAGAAAAATATGGTATCAGGATTGAAGGAAGGCTCATTAACAACCTGTGATATGCAGGTGATACAACTTTGCTTGCTGAAAGCCAAGGGGATTTAAAATACTTATTGATGAAGATCAAAGACCAGTCTTCGGAATGGGTTGTACCTCAATATAAAGAAAACAAAAATCTTCACCACTGAACTAAGAAACAACATCCATATACATGGAGAAAATATTGAAGTTGTCAATTACTTCATTTTGTTTAGATCATTTGCATCAACACTTTTAGAAGCAGCAGTCAAATCAAATGAGGTATTGCATTAGGCAAATCTTCTGCACAGGACAGTTTTAAAGTGTTCAAGAGCAAAGATGTCAGTTTGAGGACTAAAGTGCA
Organism: Chrysochloris asiatica; assembly: GCF_000296735.1. Classification (NCBI taxonomy): domain Eukaryota; kingdom Metazoa; phylum Chordata; class Mammalia; order Afrosoricida; family Chrysochloridae; genus Chrysochloris; species Chrysochloris asiatica. The sequence continues at coordinate 762,107 of NW_006408813.1, read as the reverse complement.
CCTGACTCAAGCCATGGTATTTTCACTAACCTCATATGCATGCGAAAGTTGGATAGTGAATTAAGGAAGACCGTAGAAGAACTGATAAATTTGAATTATGGTGTTGGAGGAAAATATTGAAAGTACCATGAGCCTCCCAAAAGAATACATAGATCTGTGTTGGAAGAAGTACAGCCAGAGTATTCCTTGGAAGCCAGGATGGCCAGACTTCATCTTTCATACTTCAGACATATTGTCAGAAGGGACCAGTCACTGGAGAATGATGTCATGTTTGGTAAAGTTGAGGGCCGGAGAAAAAGAGAAAGACCCTCCAATGAGATGGATTGGCAAAGTGGCAGCATCAATGGGCTCAAATGTAGCAATGATTGTGAGGTTGGTGCAGGATCCAGCACATTGTTCTGTCATGCATAGGGTTGCTTTGAGTCAGTACCAACTCGATGGCATCTAACAACAACAATGGGTACAGCATATTTTGTTTTTTCATTCATCTATTGATGAACACTTAGATAATTTTCAACATTTGGCTATTGTGAAGAGTGCTGCTATGATTATTGGTATGCAAATATTTATTTGAATACCTGCTTTTAACTCTTCTGAATATATGCCTAGCAGTCGAAATGCTAAGCCATATAGTAATTCTGTAACTTATTTGAAGAACCACGAAATGATTTTCCACGGTGATTGCACCTTACATTCCCACCAGAAATGCACGAGGGTTTGGTTTTCTTTACATCCTTATCAATACTTGTTATTTTCATTTGATTATTGACATCTTAGAAGAACAAACAAATCTCACTTGGTAGAAGTACAGTCAGAATGCTCCTGAGAAGAGAAGATGGTGATCACAGAGGGCTATAGCTGAGAGTGAAGCACCCAGCTGATATGAAGTTAGAGGAGACACGCAAGAACGCCCACACTTGCAGAGAGTACCCATTTGACCTTGATGGCTTCATAATCAGAACTCGACTAGAGGACATTAAAAAAAAAAAAAAAAGACCAAAACATTTTTTTTTATAAAGGAAACAAGGGTAAATTGCTACAATTTGATGAACTTGACCTGTACTCATGGAGGATGTTGTTGTGTGCCGTCAAGATGATTACGACCCATGGTGACCCTGTGTAGGGTTTCCGGGGAGCAGCTGGTGAGTTTGAACCACCGACCTTGCAGTTCAAACGACTTTGCAGTCTGACGCATTGGCTCACAGCACCACACCAGAACTCTATATACTCATGGAGTTACTTACACTAAATACCAACAGAGAGGGAAGGAGTCTTCACATCAAGTATCAATGATATCCCCTCTGTAAACAGGGTAGATAGGGACAGGCAACTTAGACATTGTCTACCTAAAATGAGGGAGCGATAAAGGCATGAAGTGGCTGGCTTACAAGGTTTCAAGGGGGAGTTTAGTTTAATATTGTGTGGGGGAAGAAAGAGTCCCCACAGAAAAGTTTTCATCTTGTCTAGATGGGTCTCTGCTAGTCATAAGGTTTTCAGTGACTAAATATTCGGAAGTAGTTCGTCACTCTTTCTTCCTAGTCTGTCTTCATCTGGAAGCTCATCAGAAACCTGTCCACCATGGGTGACCCTGCTGGTATTTAAAATACTGGTGGCATAGCTTCCAGAATCACAGCAACTCACAAACCACCACTATACAACAAACTGACAGACGAATGGTGGAACAAACAGATCTGTGTTGGAAGAAGTACAGCCAGAGTGCTTTTTGGAGGCCAGGATGGCCAAACTTCATCTCTCATACTTTGGATATATTGTCAGGAGGGGCCAGTCACTGGAGAAAGATGTTTGGTAAAGTGGAGGGTCAGAGAAAAAGAAGAAGACTCCAAGAGAGATGGATTGTCAAAGTGACAGCATCAATGGTCTCAAGTGTGACAACAATTGTGAGGTTGGTCCAGGACTAGGCAGTGTTTCGTTCTGTTGTGCAGAGTCATTATGAGTCAGTACCAACTTGATGGCACCTAACAACAACAACAACAAAAGATGGATCTGGTTACAAAAGATGGGGATAAGATTCTTATGATTCAATAGTGAGTAATTGTTATCATGACTGACTACGACTGTCACAATTGTAAAGGTAGAGGTTTTGTAACAAAAATGGGGGAGTAGTTAATCTTACAGTCCAGAAACAAAGGACCCTAGGACCATCAAGGGAGGCACAAGCGGAATGCGAGACCTTATTCAGAGAAGCAGCGACACCAGAGATGGAGGCAGAGATGGGGACATGGACAGAGGGAACAACTAAGGACTCTAGATTCATGGAAAGAGAGGGACTAAAAGAAGGTGGCCAGGAGTCAGACTTGCAAAATGTGCCCTTTGGTGGTATAAATGATTATATTGTTGTAGGAGTTCTTTATATTTTAAGTGTTTTTTTTAAGAAAAAGGAAAAAAAAAGAGCTAAAATTGAATAGAGAGAAATACTGTTAACTGATGGTACATGGAGATGATTATAATCATTGTAATGAAACAAGGTGTATGATTTGTTGAATGTAAAACTGATGATCTGCCCTGTAAACTTTCACTCAATTCACAATAAAAACCTTAAAAAAAAAAAAAAAAGAGAGAGAGAGAGAGAGGATGGTGAGGCATCATCTCATGTACCTTGGACATGTTATCAGGACGGACCAGTCCCTGGGAAAGGACATCATGTTGGGTAAAGTAGAGGGTCAGTAAAACAGAGGAAGACCCTCAATAAGATGCATTGACACAATACCTGCCACAATGAATTTAAACAAAACATCGATTATGAGGATGATGCAGAACAAGGTAGAGCTTTTTTCTGTTTTTCATAGGGTTACTTTGAGTCAGAACTGATTGGATGGCACCTAACAACAACAGTGTATGTGAAGGGAGCCCTGGTTAGTGCAGTAGGCTAAGTGCTTGACTATTAGCTGAAAGACTGGCAGTTTGAACACTCCCCATACACACCCATCCATGAGATGACTCAGAAGACAGGCCTAGTGATGTGCTTCTGATCAATCATAACCTTGAAAACTCTATGGAGCAATTTATTTTTGATACATGAGGTTGCCATGAGTCAAAGTTGATTCAATGTCAACTAATAACAACAATAGTATTGGTGAAGTGATATCTTATTGTGGATTGGATTTGTATTTTTCTGTTGATTAATGCAGGAATCTTTGTGGCAAAGTGATTAAAGAGCTTGGCTGCTAACCAAAGGTCAGTGGTTTGAAACCGTCAGAATCTCCATGAGAGAAAGATATGGCTTCTATAATGACTTGCAACCTTGGGAATGTATGGGGCAGTTCTATGCTGTTGTATATGGTCATCAAAATGAATTGAAATTGGTTCCACAAAAGTGGGTTTGGTTGTTGGTTAATAATATTGGAGTTGAACATTTTTACCATGTAATTACAAGCGATTTGCATACCTTCTTTGTAGAAATGTCTATTCAGGTCCTTTGCACACTTTAAAATTGAGTTTTTCGTTTTTTTTTTTTGTTGAGTTGTAGGAGTTCTTTATATTCTATATACTAGACTCTTACCGGAGAAATAATTTACAAATATTTTCACCCAACATGTAGATTATTGTTTCTATTTCTTGATGGTGTTCTTTGAAGCACAAGTTAACATTTTTGGGTGATATCCAATTTATTCATTTTTTTCTTATTTTTCCTTGTGCTATTAGTATCATATATTTTAAAAAAATGTTTAATCAACAGTCATGAAGATTCACTCCTAGGTTTTCTTCTAAGAGTTTTATAGTTTTATCTCCTATTTTTAGGTCTTTGATTCATTTTGAGTTAATTTTTGTATATGGTGTAAGGAAGAGAGTCTTGGATACCTGATGTGATGCTATAGGATCAGCACTGGACTTTAAACCAAATGGTTGCTCTTCAAACCCACCAGCAGCTCCTCGCAAACCCTACACATTGTCACTATAAGTTGGAACCGACTCAACAGTACTTAAAAGCAACAACAAGGGTGTTTTAGACTGGATTCTCTAGAGAAACAAAACCAGAGAAACTTACATATGTATATAAAGAGAAGTTTATATAAAGGAACAGGCTCACAATTGTAGATTCCCAAGTTCCCAGCAGAAAAAAGAAAGCAATCTTTTCCTGTCTGTCTACTATATAGGGAGCAGGCCACACCTCCAAGGAAATCTCCTTTCAATTGTTAATAGCCAATCATTGAGTTAACTATGCCTGCTCATAGCCAATCATCATACAGTTAACAATTCTTGCATTAGGTTTCACCATGGAAATAACCATATCTCAACTAGAAAACCACTGAGAATCCTGGTCCAGTCAAGTTTACACAAAACCTTAACTATCACATAGGTGTTGAACTTCATTCCTTTGCTTGTTGCTACCCAGTTGTCTTAGCAACATCTGGTAAAAAGTGTTCTTTCCTCATTGAATTACCTTGGTATCCTTGTTGAATATCATTTGACCATAAATTCAAGTGTCACAATAGACTCTTAGCTGTTGTCTCTGAGACATTCTTAGCCATTTTCCAATGCACTACCCACAGAAGCACTAGACCGCAAGACCAGTTTAAACCACAAAGTCAGAGGTTCAAACTCACCAGCTATTTCTAGGAAACACTCGACAAGGTATCTATAAATTGGAAATGACTCAAAGGCACTTAAAAACAAAACCAAAAAGCCAACATGGAAGTTAGAGTGACTTTTTTCTAACGCTATATCCACCTACATCTTAACAATACACTTAAAATCCTGTAGTAGATTGCCATCACCTTTAAGATAAAGACCAACATCCTTAAGATATTACTGAAGACTCTGGAATTCACAATCTACTGAGACATAAATTAATTAATCATGCACCTAAATGCAAAGTTGTGACTGTGGTTAAGTACTACAAGGAAAATTGTTATGTGAGTCTATTCTAGAGTTAACCTGGCCACAGAGCTCCTGCTTGTGCTGTTTCTTTGATCTAGGGAGGGTGACTGTTTTGTTCATTGCTGTATTCTCAGTGCTTGTTTTGACATAAATATATATTTTTTTGACTAGGTCTAGACTCTAGGTTCTAGTTAGACTCTACTCTTAATGTGTTGTGATGAACAAGGGAATAAACATTAATGCATTTACATTATGCAAATATAGCTGCTAATATAGTCTTCATCTAGCCGATTTATGATAAGCATCTTGGAAAAGGGTTACAAGTAATAAAACCAAACTCACAATAACAAAAACCAAACTCACAGTAACAAAACTTGGTTAAAGAAAAAATAATTTCCAAATTACATCAAATTGTGTGTTAAACACAAACAAGCACACAAATAGTTCAGACTTTGAATCAAAATAGTGTGATTAGCTTTAGTTTAAGGCTTGTATGAGACATACCCCCTAATCTTCTAGGACTCACTGAAACTTGTATGTTCAAACATCTCTAGGAAATACACTCTAGTATTTCCTTTTTAATAGTACACATTTTATGATGTCCGGACTATAAAGAATGAAGTTTCCTAGATGGTTTAGTTTCCATTGGTTTTAATAACTGTAGATATTTACATGCACAAGAATGAAAATCATGGAGACCAGCCATACTTGCCTGTCACTTGATCTAGACATGTTTGCGCTCTTTAGGGAAAAAAAATATACATATACTTATTTGTATATGTTTCTGGAGCCGTATCATGTGGAATGGGAGAGATGACATTTAGACTGTATTTAATGTATCTAACAATGTTGTTGTTATTAAGTGCTATCAAGTCAGTTCCCACCCATAGTGACCCTGTATAGTGTTCCCAAGGAGTGGGTGGTGAGTTTGAATCACTGACCTTAAAGTTCAAACCAATCTAGCAGTTGAGTGCTTATTCTGCATCGTGATAGCAGGATTCCCATGTATAACCACAAAATCTTTAAAATATAATTTTCCTCAGAAAACATCTGGAGTCATTAAGAGGAATTACAATAACAATAATATTTAGTTAAAAAAAAAATCTTTCTACAATATGAGCTTGGAGAACCTAGTATGTTTTTGCAAAAACCTAGGATCATGTTGTAGCTCTGCAGGATAAGCACTGGATAAGTTAGCAATTCTAACCCAACAGCTATTCCTTGGATACCCTATATGGGGTTGTTATGAGTTGGAACTGACTTGAAAGCCTACAGCATGTCTGATTATCAGACATCATCAGAGAACTAAAGATGATCAGCCGTGTTGAAAATCTAGAACATGAGAGGATACATTTGGCAAAACAAAGTTTTATTATCGAATAAAGCATTTAGGAATCATAATACTCTCATAATTTATGTAAACATTTTTTTTTACACGTAGAATTTCTGGTGTAGACTATTCTGGTGAGGGAAAATTTTACATGACAATTTTTGTTTGTTTGTTTCATGTGGGTGTCATCTGCAAATGTGGGTGTTCTTGCGTCTGCCTGCCCTCTTCTTATCAGCTGGTCTCTTCCCTCTCTGCTCTAGTCCTCTGTGGCTGTGTCACTGACTCTGAGCCCATGGGTCCCTTGGTCCTGCCTCGCTGCTGACCGACCGAGTCTCCACCCGGGTTCGCAGTAGTCTGCAGAATGATGCAGGGCTTAGTTCGCCGCTTCCTTGGTGTTCTTCGGTCACTTCCCTTTATGGGTGACGTGCGTGGTCGCCAATTAGAGCGTGGATTTCCTTTGCATCTTAGTCTTGGGAGAGGATCTG
>NW_006408813.1:717937-753888 GCF_000296735.1 Chrysochloris asiatica | reverse complement strand
CACATTTAGATCTTTGATCCATGATGAATTCATTTTTGTGTATGGCGTGAGGTAAAGGTCTTGTTTCAGTCTTTTACATATCGCTTTCCAGTTCTGCCAGCACCATTTATTAAAGAGATTGTCTCTTTCCCATGCAATGTGCCTAGGCATTTTGTCGAAGATCATTTGGCTGTAGGTGGTTGGGGTTGATATCTGGATTCTCGATTCTGTTCCATTGATCAATGTCTTTTTCATTGTACCAGTACCGTGCTGTTTTTACCACCGTAGCTGTGTAGTGAAGTTTGAAATTGGGGAGCGAGACACCTCCGACCTTGTTCTTCCTTTTAAGCAGTGCTTTGCTTATCCTGGGTCTCTTTCCTTTCCATATAAAATTAGTAATTGTCCTTTCCATCTCTTTGAAGAATGTTTTTGGAATCTGGATTAGGATTGCATTGTACGTGTAAATTGCTGTGGGTAGTATTGACATTTTCATGATGTTGAGTCTTCCTATCCAGGAACATGGTATGTTCTTCCACTTCTGTAGATCTCTTTTGGTTTCCTGTAGTAGTGTTTTGTAATTTTCTTTGTATAAGTCCTTTGTTTCTCTGGTTAAGTTTATTCCTAGGTATTTCATCTTTTGCGTGGCTATTGTAAATGGAATTGTTTTCCTAATGTCCTTTTCATCGTTATTGTTGTTGCTGTATAGAAATCTAATTGATTTCTGCATGTTGATCTTATACCCTGCCACTTTGCTGAATCTTTCGATGAGGTCTAATAGATTTTTTTACTGAGTCTTTGGGGTTTTCTATATATAGGATCATATCGTCTGCAAATAAGGAGAGTTTTACTTCCTCTTTGCCAATTTGGATGCCTTTGATTTCTTTATCATGCCATATAGCTCTGGCTAAAACTTCCAGCACAGTACTGAATAGGAGTGGTGATAAAGGGCATCCTTGTCTGGTTCCTGTTCTCAGAGGAAAGGCTTTCAGTTTTTCTCCATTGAGTGTGATGTAGGCTCTTGGTTTTGTATACATGACAATTTATGAGATGGAATCATTGACTCCAATTATGGTCTTTTAAATGTTACTCTTTCAGGGGGTTAAAGAGTAGAAAGTAACATTTTTCTTGACATTTTATAATTAATTGATTATAAAACTGAATTGTAATCATATTTGAAATAACTGGACACAAAGTTATTTTTTTTTTTTTAATTTCTGAAAAAAAAAGACACACCAGAATTCCAGTTACATCTAAATTTTAGATTAGGGTATATCTAGCAACTCACTGTCTGAGGCATACATTTCCTTATTTTGTTTAGATTTGTTTTTGTTTCACTCTTTATTATGGTTTAGGTCAAAGTTTACATAGAAAATTAGTTTCCCATTCAACAATTTATACACATTTTGTTTCATGACATTGGTTGTAATTGTCTTAATGTAACAGCACTCTTTCTCCTTCCTTCCTGGGTTCCTCATATCTCTTTGTTCTGTTTAGACAGTTTTTAAATAAATGTTTTCTGTTGTTATTGTCAAGTGCAGTCAAGTCAGTTCGACTCATGTTGTTGTTGTTCTTAGGTGCCAATGAGTTGGTAACTGACTCACAGCGACCCTATGCATAAAAGAATGAAACACTGCCAGGTCCTGCGCCAGCCTCACAATCATTGCTTCGTCTGAGCCCATTGCTGCTGTCATTGTGCCAATCCATCTCTTTGGGGGTCTTCCTCTGTTTCTCTGACCCTCTGCTTTACCAAACAAGATATCCTTCTCCAGGGACAGGTCCTTCCTGATATTATGTGTAAAGCAAGAGAGATGAAGTGTGCCCATCCTGGTTTCCAAGGAGAACTCTGGCTGTACTTCTTCTGGAACAGACTGTTCTTTTGGTGGCTCATGGTATTTTTAATATTCTCCTCCAACACCATAACTCAAATGCATCAATTCTTCTATGGTATTCCTTAATCACGGTCCAACTTTCACATGTATGTGAGGTTATTGAAAATACCATGGCTTGGGTCAGGTGTACATCAGTCCTCAAATAGCTGTATTTGCTCTTGAACATTTTAACGAGGTCTTTTGCAGCAGCTTTGCTTAATGCCGTACCTCGTTTGATTTCTTGACTGTTGTTTCCATGAATACTGATGGTTGATCTGAACAAAATGCAGTTTTTGACAGTTTCAATCCTATCTCCATTTATATGGAAGTTGTTTATTGATCCAGTGGTGAGGATTTTTGTTTTCTTTACATTGAAATGCAACTCATTCTGAAGGCTGTGGTTTTTGATCTTCATCAGTAATTATTTTAAGTCCTCTTCACTTTCAGCAAGCAAGGTTGTGTCATCTGCATATTGCAGGTTGTTAATGAGTCTTCCTCCAATCCTGATGCCACGTTTTTCTTCATAGAACCCAGCTTCTCGGATTATTTGCTCAGCATACAGAAGGAATGAGTATGGTGAAAGAATACAACCCTGGTGCACACCTTTCCTAATTTTAAACCATTTGGTGTCCCCTTGTTCTGTTCAAACAACTGCCTCCTTTTCTATGTACAGGTTCCTCTTGAGCATAATTAAGTGTTCTGGGATACTCATTCCCTCTAATGTTGTCCATAGTTTGCCACAATCCACATAATCGAAAGCCTTGCTTAGGCAATAAAGCACAGGAAAACATCTTTCTGGTATTCTCTGCTTTTAGCCAAGATCTATCTGACATCAGCAATGATATCCCTCATTCCACATTCTCTTCTGAATCTGGCTTAACCCTCTTGAAGTTCTTTGACTCATAGTGACCCTGTGTTGAAGATCGGCTGGTGGGTTAACTACCAACCTGTGGATAACAGTCCAATGCTTTAGAGACCTCTTTATCAGCAAATTAGGAAATTTAGGCTCAGAGAACTTAATAAACTACTCATAGCACACATGCCAGACATTGACGGACCTTGGATTTGAACCTGTGCCTTTTTCCTTTCATATTGCCTACTTCAGATAGGTCTGTATAATGAAAGCCACATGTATATATAGATATATATTCACAAACTTCAAATCTGTATTTTGTTTCTGAATATAAAAGTGATCATTATAAGAAAACATTCAAATAACAGTCAATTGCAGAAAGCCAATTGAATGCTAGCCTCCCATTCAAGTCAAAGGTCGGGAATTTCATATAAATCAAAAGGGAAGATGAGTCGTCTTACAACCTAAAGCTGGGAAAAGTCTAATTTTTGAACTTGTGCTTCTTGCCCATACCATAAGAAAGCATTCATTCATAGTCTGTCATTACTGCAGGCCCAAATTTAGGAAGTTATGGCTGTGATATTGCTACTCTTGAAGGAAGACATCACACAGAGCACTTTTGCAAAGTGTTGTGAAATTGAACGCTATGGAAACAGGACACCACCCGACTCCCCTTTGGAACACATTAGGTAATCATTTGAATTATACCTTTGCAAAGGCATGTTAGAATGCATTTTTAGATTGCTGTTTGAAACCATGATTAACATGACCCTCTTTTGGGAGGTTTGATCTGCTTGTCAGCAGCCTAGAAACACAACAGGCTCTAAAAGAGAGCTTATTATACAAGTAACACAACCCAAAAGACAAAGTGCCTGCAGAAAGGGGAAGAAAGATTTTGTTCTTTCCTGGTGTGTCTCAGATATTTATTAATGGAGATGGCATTTGCAGTGGCAAATCCCATTTCCCCTTTCACATCCCCTCTGGCTGGCATATGATGATCGCATTAGAGCTGATGCCACTTGGCTGATCATGCATTGCTGATCACCATTCAAGGCAATAGGAAGAGACAAAAGAGAAGGGGAGCAGTCCTCGGAGTACTAATGTGAGGGGAAATTTGCTTATTTGAAATATTTTACATTTTCATTTCATTTCTAAACAATAACAAAATATATCACTTTTTGTTCTTATATGTTGTTAGATGGGGTTCAGTCCATTATTTATGACCACTTACAAAGCTGTTTCTCCCATCTCTCCACTTTCCTCCGATCACTCTCCTCCAGTTTCCATCCAAGTATTGCACTGCCTTATTTAGCAGTCTTCCCTTTGTTCTACTTCTACGCTTCTAGTTTAGATGTGATGATGCTGTATGAGATTGGTCGCATTAATAAAATCAGGTGCCAGGGAAAAAGACAAAAGAATCCAGAAACCTTATTTAGAAATAGTATTTGCTTTCTGTGGGTTTCTCATGGTTTTACTAAACATTATATTACTTCAGGTTTAGAATTATTATTCACTGTCTGATATAAAAAGGTACCATATAAAAAACACAATTAAACATTTTTTTCCCTAATTACTAGCTTTACTGTTCAATGAGAAAGAGAAAATATTTATGGAAAACAATGTGAGTTAATGAAAAGTCATATTCTAAATCCAATTCCTCATTGATTAAAGTTTCTGTTAAAGGATTTTTTAAAAAGTGCTAAATCTTAAGAAAGCACTGAAAACATGCAATAAATTTATTCCATCATTCTTTGCTTTATTAGTCATAGAGAACATCCTTCTCAGACTACAAATATATAGTTTACATTCTCACTTTAATTCGTATTCTTTTATGCAATGTATGTGAGTACTTTCTTTAAGGATAAAAGGACACATAGGCAATCTACAACAGGTATTCTACTTGTTTCTCAAAATACCAAATAAAAATAAAATAATGAAAAGGAATAACAAATTAAAAGTTTTATGTATAAGATTGGGTTCATTTCTAATCACTACTCTAATCTTACAAGTTTTGCAAACTTTAACATTGAATTCTTTTTTGGAATTCAGTGAATATGAGTTAATGATACAGTATGTCCATAATAGTTAGCCCTTTGTTGCCGTATCAAAGCATTTTGTGAGGAATGATCATTTTTTCTAATCACATGTTGGTGGCACTTTGATCACATTTAGGATATCCACTATTTATGTTAGTTTGTCATACTGTATTAGCTTGTTGGTTGCTGTGATGCTGGAAGCTATGCCACTGGTATTGCAAATACCAACCGGGTCATGAATAGTGAACTGGTTTCAGAGCAGCTTCTAGACTAAGACTGACTAGGAAGAAGAAGAAGCAGGCCACTTCTGAAAGGTTAGCTACTGAAAACCTTATTAATAGCACCAGAATTTTGTCAGATATAGTGCTGGAAGATGAGTCCCTTGATTGGGAAGGCACTGAAAATATCACTAGGGGAAAGCGGCCTCATCAAAGTAGAGTTAGCCTTAATGATTTAGATGGGGCAAAGGCTTGGGAACCTTTATTTATTGACGATTCACAACTCCAAATGAGAAGAAACAACTGCAAACATCCATTATTAATCAGAACATGGAATGTATGAAGTATGAATTTAGGAAAATTGGGAGCCATCAAATATGAACTGGAATACATAAAGATTGATATTGTAGGCATTACTTAGCTGAAATAGACAGGTCTTGGTCATTTTGAATGAGACAATCATATGGTTTAGTATGATGGGAATGACAAATTGAAGAAAAATGATCTTGCATTCATCCTCAAAAAGAGCATTTCAAGATCTATCTTGAAGCATAATGCTATCTGCAATAGCATAATATCCATATGCCTACAAGGAAGACCAGCTAATATCACTATTCTTTAAATTTATGCACCAAAAATGATGACATTAAAAAATTTTACTAATTCCTTCACTTTAAAATTGATCAAACATTACAATCAAGATGTTTCATTGGGTGTGGCTCTGTGGGTTAATGTGCTGGCCTGCAAGGTCGGTTTGAACCGCAAGGTCGGTAGTTCAAACTCAACAGCTGATCCTTGGAAACCCTATACAGGGTTGCCATTGGTCAGAACTGACTTGGTGGCACTTAATAACAACAAGAGTGCAAAAGTTGAAAACAAAGAGAACACTCACACTTGCTGATATACCCACTTGACCTGGCTTCAATGGCTAGATGATCAGAACTCAACTGGAAGAAGAAAGAAGAGGGAAAAAATGTAACGTGATACAATTTGAAAAACTTGACCTACACCTATGGATGCAATAGCTCAAAAGAGGGAACAAATCTTTACATCGAGGATCATTCCCAATCCTCGATATACAGGATAGACAGGGATGGGCAACTTGGACATTAGCTACCCAAAATGGGGCAGGGGTGGGGCTACAAAGGCAAGAAGTGACTGGCTTACAAGCTTTCAAGAGGGAGCCTAGATCCAGAGGGTGTGGAGGAAGGTAGAGTCCCCACTGAGTAGAATCCAATCGGTCTGGACGGGGCTAATGAAAGGAGATGGGGACAGGTGTCTTGTGATACAATGGTGAATAATTGCAATCATGATTGTGAGGGTTGGAAATGTAAAGGTGGACATCTTGTAGCAAAAGGAGGGGAGTGGTTGACTTTGCAGTCCAGGAGCGGAGGTCCCTGGGACCATCAATGGAGAAGAGCGGAGTGCGGGACCCTACCCAGAGAAGCAGTGATGCCAGAGATGGAGGCAGAGACAATGATGTGGAGAGATGGAGTGGCTAGGGACTCTATACTCAGAAAGGGAGAGGGGCTGTGTGCTGATGACTGAGAGGTAGGCTTGCTGGGTATACCTTTTGGTTATTTGCTGATACATGGAAAGGATTGTAATCATGGCAATGCAACGATATATGATAGGCTGAATGTAAAGCTAATGTTTTCCCATGTAAACTATCACATAATTCACAATAAAACATAAAAAAATAATTAAAGAAATAAAAAAAGATGTATTGCTGTAAAAGCCTTCTTTAAAGTATTAAAGATTACTGTGAGTACTAAGATGCAACTGACTCACACCATAGTATTTTCAATCACCTCATCTGCATGTGAAAGTTGGACAATGAATATGGCAGAACATAGGAGAATTGGCAAATTCGAATGATGGTGTTGGGAAAGAATAGTGAAAGTTCCAGGGACTACCAGAATAACAAACAAATCTTTCTTGGAAGAAGTACAGGCAGAATTCTCCTTGGAAGAGAAAATGGCAAGACTCCGCCTCTTGTACTTAGGACATATGATCAGGAGGGACCAATCCCTAGAAAAAGACATCAAGCTTGGTAGAGTGGAGGATCATTGAAAAAGAGGAAGACCCCCCCCCACATTGAAATGAATTTATGCATGGCAGCAGCAATGGCCTCAAACATTACAACAATGGTGAAGATGGTATAGGACAGATCAATTCTCTTGTGCTATGAGTCAGAGCAGACTGGACAGAACCTAACAGCAATAACCTTTTACTGAGTGATATGTATGTATTTGGCAATGATTTAAGTTCCTCACATATGTCAAGTCATTTAGTCACCACTACAACACTGATTAAGGAGCTCTGGAAGCATAGTGGTTACGAATCAGGCTGCAAACTTTACGGTCAGCAGTTCGAAACTACCAGCTATTCCACTGGAGAAAGATGAGGCTTTCCACTCCCGTAGAGATTTACAGTCTCGGAAACCCTGTACAGGGTCTCTATGAATTGGAACTGGCTCCACAGCACATCACAACAACAACATAACAATGACTGGTTAATGTTAAACTGTTTCAAGAGGTACCATATGAACAAGAGCCAATTATACACATGGAGGAAGTCCAAAGTGCATTGAAGGAATTGGCAAAGAACAAGGCACCAGGAACTGATGGAATAAAAATTGAAATTTTCCAAAAAAGTGAGGTCACACAGGAGGCGGCACTCACTCATTTCTGCCAAGAAATTTGGAAGACAACTATCTGGCCGACTGATTGGAAGAGATCCATATTTGTGCCCATTCCAAAGAGACGTGACCCAATGGAATGTGGAAAGCATTTGACAATCTCTTTAATATCCCATGCAAGTAAAGTTTTGCTAAAGGTAATACAGAAATGGTTACAATCATACATTGACAGAGAACTTCCACAGGTTCAAGCCAGATTCAGAAGAGGACGTGGAACGAGGGATATCATTGATGATGTCCGATGAATCTTGGCTGAAAGCAGAGAGTAGCATAAAGATATTTACCTGTGCTTTATTGACTACGCAAAGGCTTTCGATTGTGTGGATCATAACAAGTTATAGACAACATTGCGAAGTATGAGTATTCTGGAACACTTAATTGTGCTCATAAGGAATCTGTACCTGGACCAAGAAGCAGTTGTTCAAACAGAATATGGGAACACTGAATGGTTTTAAATTTTAAAAAGGTGTGCAACAAGGCTGTATTCTTTCACTATATTTATTCAACCTGTATGCTGAGCAAATCATCTGAGAAGATGGGTTCTATGAAGAAAAAAGTGGCATCAGGATTGGAGGAAGACTCATTAACAACCTGAGATATGCAGATGATACAATCTTGCTTGATGAAAGTGAAGAGGTCTTAAAATACTTACTGATGATCATCAAAGAGCACAGCCTTTGGTATGGATTACATCTCAATGTAAAGAAAACAAAAATACTCACCACTGGACCAATAAACAACTTTCTTATCAATGGAGAAAAGATTGAAGTTGTCAAGAACTTCATTTTCTTTGGATCAACTATCAACACTCATAGAAGCAGCAGTCACGAAATCAAACGACGTATTGCATTAGGCAAATCTGCTGCATAAGACCTTTTGAAAGTGTTGAAGAGCAAATATGTCAGCTTGAGGACTAAGGTGTGCCTGACCCAAGCCATAGTATTTTCAATAACCTCATATGCATGTGAAAGCTGGACAGTGAATAAGAAAGACCATAGAAGAATTGATGGATTTGCATTATGGTGTTGGAGGAGATTATTGAAAGTGCCATTGGCTGCCAAAAGAACCAATAGATCTGTTTTGGAAGAAGTGCAGCCAGAGTGGTCCCTGGAGGCCAGGATGGCCAAACTTCGTCTCTCATACTTCGAGCATATTGTCAGGAGGGACCAGTTGCTGGAGAAGAATATCATGTTTGCTAAGGTGGAGGGTCAGAGAAAAAGAGGAAGACACCCAACAAGATGGAGTAGCCAAGTGGCAGCATCGATGGACTCAAGTGTGGCAACAGTAGTGAGGTTGGCCCAGGATGGGGCAGTGTTTTGTTCTGCTGTGCATAAAGTCACTATGGGTCGGTACCGACTTGATGGCACCTAACAACAATAATATAACACTGATTGGAGTCCTGGTGTGGTGCTGTGGGTTAATGTGCCAGACTGCAAAGCCAGTTTGAACTGCAAAGTTGGCTATTCAAGCTCACCAGCCACTCCTCGGAAACCCTATACAGGGTCGCTGTGAGCTCTGGTAGCGTAGTGGTTACGAATCAGGCTGCGAACCTCAGGGTCAGCAGTTCAAAACTACCAGCTGTTCCACAGGAGAAAGATGAGGCTTTCTGCTCCCGTAAAGATTTGCTGCCTCGGAAACCCTGGAAAGGGTCCCTATGAGTTGGAACCAACTCTACGGCGCATAACAACAACAAAAACAACAACAAAAACAACAATAGGTCAGAATCGACTCAATGGCAATTCACAACAACAACAATAATACTGATTGGAGTCCTGGTGTGGTGCTGTGAGTTAATGAGCCAGACTGCAAAGTCGTTTGAACTGCAAGGTCGGCAGTTTAAGCTACTCCTCAGAAACCCTATACAGAGTCACTATGGGTTGGAACCAACTCGACAGCCCTTAACAACAACAACAACACAACACTGATTTGTACTCCTGGTGTAGATCTGTAGGATAGGTACTTTACCACAAGGTCAGTTTGAACTGCAAGGTCAGTAATTCAAACTTACCAGCTGCTCCTTGAAAACCCTGTACAGGGTCACTATGAGTTGGAAATGACTCCACAGCATTTAACAACAACATAATACTGATTTGGACTCCTGGTGTGATGCTGAAAGATCAGCACTGGACTGGGAACCATAGTGACGTTGTATGTTATTGTTATTAGGTGCCACTGTTGAGTCAGTTCTGACTCATGGGTAGAATCTCTATGCACAACAGAACAAAACACTGCCTTGTCCTGTGCACCCCCCTCACAATTATCACGCTTGGGCCTGTTGCTGATTCCACTTTGCCAATCATCACCTTGGGGGTCTTCCACTTCTTCCCTGACCCTCCATTTTACCAAGCATGATGTTCCTCTCCAACGACTGGTCCCTCCATCCTGGCTTCTAAGGAGTGTTCTGGCTGTGCTTCTTCCAACACAGATTTGTTTGTTCTTCTGGCAGAACCATGATACTTTAATATGTTTCTCCAACACCATAACTCGAATGCATCGATTCTACAGTCTTCCTTATTTATTGTTCAACTTTCACATGCATATGAGGCTGTTAAAAATACTATGGCTTGGGTCAGGCATACCTTAGTCCTCAAACTAACATATTTGCTGTTGAACACTTTGAAGAGGTCTTGTGCAGCAGATTTGCCTAATGCTTATATAATTACATGTGGGGACGCAAGGTGAAGGGGACACTCTGTGAACTACTTTTGCATTTTTTTTATAAGACTGAAATTATTCTCAAAATAAAATGTTTAAAAATCTTTTAAGTCATCATCACTCCTAAAAGTATTCATTTGCCCCATTTCTGTTAAAGGGATCACGATTCTCCCCAACTCCCAGGTGAAATCTTAATTGATTATACTTTCTTTATTCCCCGAAATATCCTGACGATCACAAAGATTTGTTGATCCTTCCTTTTAAATGTCTCTTGGATTAGATCCTTCTCCGTTTTCATAGCCATCCCCTTAGTTCAGAACTTCATCACCTCACTCCTTGATTCCTGCAATGGGTTGCTGGGAAATGAGGTTTTCCTTTGGTTCATCCTGCATGTCACAGTCACACTAATCTCCTAAAATACCTATTTCAGATTCCTGCTCAAATACCTACGATAACTGCCTCACATAAAGTACAAACTCCTTAGCTTGGATTTCTAGACCAGCACTGTCTAATAAAAAATAATGAAAATCATATATATGTAATTTTTACTTGTTTAGTAGCCACATTTTAAACAGTGAAAAGAAAACTAATGTTAATAATCTTACTTTTTTTCTCCCATACTGAAGGAGCTCTGGTAGTGTAGTGGTTATAAACTGGGCTGCAAATCTCAAATTCAGCAGTTTGAAACTACCAGCTGTTCCATGGGAGAAAGATGAGGTTTTCTGTTCCAACAAAGATTTACAGCCTTGGAAAGCCTGTACAGAGTCTCTATGAGTCAGAATCAACTCCACCACACATTACAACCAGAACGACGACTCCCATGCTAAGTCTTTAAAATCTAGTGTGTATTTTATACCTACCTGTTGTTCTTAATTTGATTCTAACATGGTGACTCCACATGTTACAGCGTAGAAATGCTCCATAGAGTTTTTTTTTTTTTGCTGTAATCTTCATGGAACAGGTTGCCAGACCTTTCTTACACAGTACCTCTAGATGGGTTTGAAATACCAACCTTGAGGTTAGTTGTTGTTGTCTACTGTCGAGTTGAATCAAACTCATAGTGATCCTATAGGACAGAGTAGAATTGTTTCATAGCGTTTCCTAGGCTTTAGGCTCCTTGGAGGCCAAGATGGCCTCACACTATGGACATATGATTAGGAGACACCAGTCGCTGGAGAAGGATATCATGTTTGGTAAGGTGGAGGGTCAGAGAAAAAGAGGAAGACCCCCAAGACGATGGATTGGCCAAGTGGCAGCATCGATGGACTCAAGCTTGGCACCAATACTGAGGTTGGTGCAGGATCGGGCAGTGTTTTGTTTTGCTGTGCTTAAGGTCGCTATGAGTAGGTACTGGCTGGATGGCACGAAACAATAACAACAATCTTCATGGGGAATTCCTGGTGTGGTGCTGCAGGGTAATGCGCTGGACTGCAAGGTCTGTTTGAACTGCAAGTTTAGTGGTTTAAACTCACTAGCCGCTCCTCGGAAATTCTATGGTGGTGGTTATGTGCCGTGGAGTCGGTTCCGACTCATAGCAACCATGTACAGGGTTTCCGAAGCTGTAAATCTTTACGGGAGCAGAAAGCCTCATCTTTCTCCCGCGGAGCAGCTGGTAGTTTCGAACTGCTGACATTGCGGTTCGCAGCCCGATTCGTAACCACTACATTACCAGAGCTCCTATATAGGGTCACTATGAGTCCGAACTGACTCCGGACGCGCTTAACAATAATAACAACAATTTCCTTGGAAGCAGGTCCCCAGGTCTTTTCTTTCAAGGAGCACTGTTGGTGGATTTGACCATGTTGTACAAATTTTGTCAATTTTCTCACTAAGGATCCTTTTTCAGCCCAGAATCCAATTTAGGAACCCACATTGCATTTAGTTATTGTATCTCCTTTGTTGTCATTGAGTGCCCTGGAGCTGATTCTGACAGCTCCATAGGGTTTCCAAAATTGGCAAGTCTTTCTCCCCAGGAATTGCAGGGTGGGTTCAAACTGCTGACTTTTCAGGTTAGCAACCTAATGCTTAACCATTGTACCACCAGGGTTCCTTTTATGTCTTTTTAATCTTCTCCCAGATAAACTAATTTGACATAGATGTGAGGTAGTGGGATTGGGGGTTTAGAGAAAGTTACTGCTAAAGCCCTGGAGGACAAGTGGGAGGGAAGCATCCACATGAACAGACTGTAGAATTTGGTACAATTAATGAAAATTAAATTTGTTACTAACATCGACTTTTTGGATATTTGTATAACATCTTGTATATTAGGGACTGAATTTAACTCCAATAAATGCAGATTTATGATTTTTTTTTTTCTGGAAACAACCTTTTGACATCTTTTTAGAGAATGATCAAATTTATGGTTATAAATACCTTTTTCTCCTTCTCTTTTCTGGCTTTCCCTCACTTTTGCCTTTCTTTCATTCCCTCCATTCCCTTCCTTCCTTTTCTTCTTTAGTTTGACTATTGAGCACCTACTTTGTTCTGGTGTAGCACTGTAGGATAAGCACTGACAGGACAGCAGTTCAAACCAACCAGCCACCCCTCAGGGTAGCTAGAGTCACAACAAACTAGATAGCACTTAACAACAACCACTTTGTTCTTCAATAATAATAATAATAGCTCATATTTCAAGTAAATACCAGGAATTTAATAAAAGCATATGCATATTTTGTTTCATTCAGACTCATGAAAGAAGTTGTTAGTCTTTGATTTATAATTGGGCTATAAACATTTATAGAAAATACTGTAGAGATGATTAAATACTCAAATTGCTTTCCTAAATTATACATCTCTATAGATGTGTTAAAATACCTAGAACACTAGAATTAATTTACATGTCAAGTTCTAATTGACAGGGATGATTTTGTGAAATTTCTTTAAACTGCTTTTTTTTTTCTTCCCTTTTTTTTTTCCTGTCAGATAAAGAAGCTTGACTTTATTCTTGTCTCTTTAAGAAAAAAAAAATGTTTTGTAAGAAAGATTTGGTGTTGGTCGGTTAACAACAACAAAAAAAAAATGACTTAAGATTTGCATTCTTTTACCAATAGAATAAATGAACAAAGTTTGCAATTGAAAAGGCAGTTTACACCTTTTGTTGTTTTGGTCCATAGAAATCCTATTATGCTTCATGCATAGCTCCAAGGAATTTGCAAACAAGTATTAGATCAATGACATGTCTTTGTAGAGACTTTCATCAGGATATTTTAAATGGAATATTCAAACCTTCATCCACATCTCACACACCTGTCTCACCAGTATATTTGTACCCTAATATATTTAATTGCCAAAGAATATTTTCAAGGCTAAGATTCCAATTGGACTGAAGCCTAGAATAGAAGGTCAGCAGCATCCTGTGTAGGTGTTTACAAATTAAGCAGCTGCTAGTGAAGCCACCACAAGCTCTTTGGTCATTGAAATTATTGTCTATTTTCTACCACAAATGATGAGTGCATTTTAAAGGAATTCATGAAAATATAATCTCCAGAAAGTCATTCATTCACGTCAGAGGAATAAAGCTGCATGAAAGAGTTTCATAAAAGTGTTTCATGAGACAGTGTGAAAATAAAACAGTTGAGTTTTCAAAAGCAATCTAGATGGAAGAGTTCTCTCCAGCCTCTGCATTATAAGTACATTACTTTCCACCCAACTTATCTTCCATGAGTTCTTTGTGATCTAGAGAAAATGTCTTGCTTATGTGTTAATGGTTTAGAGTTGATCATTTTATCCACAATCTTTGACAGCATAGAAACCTCAGAAGGTATTTTATAGGTGGATTGGAGTTATCAATCCTGCTAGAAGGTTTATCTCAAATTTGCATAGATTCACACAGGTATTTAGGTAAAATTATAGAATTCTTTTGTACACTAAAGTGTGATGAATAATATATATTAATGAAATATATCATACATGTACACATGCATGCATGTGTATGCACACATGTATAAAACAGTTTTCTACTTCATCTGTCTCTTGGTTTCGTAACAAACACAATTCATTCTTTGAGTATAAGTCTACATGCATTATATAGTCAATTAGATCGAAGTGTGTAAATCTCCTGTTATATTACAGCCTTTTTGGACTTGAAATTGATATTTTCTGTTAATCCAGAGTGATAATACCTACTACTACATTTAGCGTATTTTCTTGTACAAAGTGGAATGTAAGCCAGAAAAAAGTATAAAAATCTTCAAAATATTTTAAAGGTACTTCTCATCATGCACTTTAATGTCACTTTGAAAGTTTTCTCAAGAGTAAATACCGAAATAAATAATTGAGCTATTTGTTGGATGATGAGCTGAATAGAAACAGTTAAGATAAAATATATAAACATATATGTTTAAATATTGCCTACAAGGTTATTTTAGTTATAATGACTATACACATTCAATCTGAAATGATAAAATTATATTGCAACATAATTGCATTCAACTGTTTTGCAGTTTTTTACTCTGGGAAAGAAATTGCATTCCCAGCTGTTTCTCAACTCCTGTAATTTAAATAAGTAAACCTTTTGTTCTTAAAACTTACTTAGTTCCTTCTAATTCTGTTGATGGACATCCATTTCTACTGCCTTATTTTATGTTAATATCTAACAAAAGAATGCTGTTAGCCTCCTGCCAGTAAAGGCCCCACCTCCTTTGTTGGGAGGGTGGGTAGGAGGGGGATTCTTTTTTAGCCTTTTACTTTACAGAAGACTTTAAACTTCCTCTCTCCACATCTAGTCAAGAAGAGAATTTCTGCATGAGCTAAAAATTCCTAGGAAAAGGCTATAGCCCCCAAGTGTGGAAGGTGGTTCTTAGCTGTCAATTCCCTTTTGTTATTTCCTCAAATGGAATTATGAAATGTACGTGGCTTTGTAGGGCAGAACACATTTCTCCCGAGCAAATGCAAATGCATTAGGTGTGCCCAGGTAATTTGAAATGCTCATGCTGGCAGCTTTTCTGCATGAGTAAAGCTGTTTAATTAATGCATTTTTCCCTTCCTTCTGATTAGTTGATTCTGATTTTCTTTGAATAAATTAAACTCCCTGTAATATGCTTCCTATAGCTTCTTGGGCTACCCAATGCTGATACCTCCCACCAGGAGGGCAGATGCAAAGAAATGAAATGATTCCTCTGCATATTTCTCACAGAGATTTCTCTTCTTTACAAAAGACTGATTTTCCTTGTATGGCTCAGACTAGAGATGTGCTCAAAGAAGATCTTAAGAGTTTCTGTTGATGCTGCTCATTGGTAATCGTCCTTCCAACTGGAATCCTGGAAATGGGTGGCGGTTCGGTTTAGTTTTGCTTTGTTTAGGTTTTTAGAGTAAACATTCAGCAAGGTGGGAAAGAAGTGGCATGAACACATTCCTTCATAACAGTGCTTGTATTAACTGTCACAGCTTTAGTGCGTGTGCCACTTTATACACATGCAATGGCATCTTAAAATTATTTTCAGTAGGTGTCACAGGTTTCTAAAAGAAACCTTTGATTTGTGGGATTTCTTTGCATCAGAAAGGCAGTTAGAAAAAAGACTGGAGTTGGAGTCAGGAAGGACTGGGTTTTAAGCTCTAGCTAGACCATTAATCAGTTTCTATAAAATCAAGATCTTGTAGGAGACATAATCTCTTAAATGGTGCCATCCCACCCCTTATTCCCTCTCTGTATTTTCAAGCCAAACATGTTACCAAGAGTTGATATAAAGTCCCAAACTCTGTTCCATCTTAGATGTTTACTGCTATAAACAAAAGTGAAATCCTTAAAAACAGTTTTCTTGCCTTCTCATACCTCCCCTGCCCTGACACACACACACTATTCCACTCTGACACATTTCAGAGGTCATGCAATCATGCTCTAGAAAAAGTATTAATGAGCATAGTGACAATAGTCACAAGATCACTAATTGGTATTTTGTAGCCCTTTTTTTTCCAAGACACTTGAGGCTTGTCAGCAACCCTTTAGATTTATTTTTGTATATGTATGCATTTAACAGAGCCACCCTGACTTCATTCTGTTTAAGATTCTTCTCAAT
Source organism: Chrysochloris asiatica (assembly GCF_000296735.1). Classification (NCBI taxonomy): domain Eukaryota; kingdom Metazoa; phylum Chordata; class Mammalia; order Afrosoricida; family Chrysochloridae; genus Chrysochloris; species Chrysochloris asiatica. Next base: position 737,564 of record NW_006408813.1, on the reverse strand, counting down.
GAACATCAGAAGTTAATGCCAATGCTACTGTTACATTCTCCACTTTTGTTAATATATCTTATCTATCTTATTGTTCATTTAATAAACCTTGTACATCTAGTTCTCGGCTAATTGACACGACTGATTGGCAGATATGGGTATAGCTCACTATACACTATAGTAGTGCTCATTGAAAAGTTCTGTATTATTAAGAATTGCTCAAGAAGGGAAAAGTATTTTTATACCAACTCTTATAATTATGCTAAGATCCCTTATGCTCATGAATGGTTTTCCTTGACATATCTCACCATTCAAAGTAGTTAATGAGCTAAATGTGTAAAATAGGGTAGTTTGATTAAGTAGACAACAGACTCCTCAATTTATTACTGTTAACATTTGCATTCAGATATTTTCTTCTAAACTTTTTATTTTGAAAAAACTTCAAACTTAACAAGAAAGTCGTAAGAAGTTTGCAAGACTAGTACAAAGACTTTTCTTCCAGATTCTCTAACTATGCACATTTGCTCTACCATCCTCTCTAAATAAATATATCATTTATTACTTTTTAAAAATAACAATGGAGAGTAAATTGCAGACATTATGCCCATTAACTCTAAGGGGAAGTTGAAGTGGGGATACGTTTAGTTGGGATTCAGTGGAAGATATTTATACTGTTTGTAGTCACCTGGGAATATAATTATTTTATTGTTACCTGTTAGGTGTTGGAATGACTTGCAGGGACATTCTACCACTCACTGTGCCATTTCACATGGCACCATAACATGAAAGTGCAGGCCCAGAAGTCATATCCTGATATGAATGTGTCCCATGGGGCCCATCACTGGAGGTATGTGGGTAAAGGAGGGCAAAAAAGGTTTAAAATGTGCAGAGCCAGAAGCTAGTTTCACATAAGAAACAAACTTGATAGAGTCTCCCCTGTTTTCATGAAACTTAAAAACTTGCATGATAAAACAATAATTTTATTCTATTATGCTAGAGGAAAGATGGAATTAGCTCTTTTCTCTGTGATAATTATGCTACCATTATTGTCATAGGAAGAGGTAATAAAATAGCATGTTGCTTAAAAAGTGGGGAAAATATTGTAGATATGTGTCAAGCAGTTCATTATAAATATTATGCTATTTTAATGGAATGTGTAATGTTTGTAGTACTTTAGCTTTTGACATTTTGGGATTTGTTGCAATTTCCAAATTCTAAATGAGTAGCTGATTTGTACTTTCATTTTTCATATTCTTTTGGATTTGCATTTTTCATGTTTTTTCATAGACAATCCTCAAATTGTATCAGTGTTAAGGCCCAGAAAAACTGACAAGGCATATGGTAGATGCTCAATAAGTATTTGTTGAGTGAGGGAGTGAATGAATGACTGAATGAACGAAGAAAGCATTTTTTTACATACTCTTCCTAGGCATAGAGGGCATTGGGGGAAGTGCCAACTAGTTTGCAGGTGAATCAGTTTACTGGGAACTTGGGGGAAAGATTGTCTAATCTTGCGGCCTTTTGTGGCTAAGGAACTGTGCCAAGAAGAGTGGAAGGCATTGCCTCCTCCCTACCTTGTTAAAAGGCTGAGAAGATACAGACCTAAGTATGGAAGGAAGGTAGGAAGCTGTGAATGCTTTGCAGGGGCACGGCAGGGAAGGAAACCACATTCTGGATTCATTCTCTCCCCGCTGAATATTATCTCTAACTTTGGTAATGAGGTTTCTGGCAGTAAAACACATAGCTGGCACACATATTCCTTGATAATAGAGGTATTACCATATGACTCTTTCCAAATAGTAAATGACACTAAAAGGCCATCCATTTCCAGTTCCAGTATTGGGAGGGGGGAGGGGGAGACAAAAAAATATGTGCACTATCCTAAGGCCATGGAGGCTAGAGAAAAGGTAATGATAATTGGGAAAATTGGAATAAAAAGTCATTGCCTTTTTTTTTCATTTTATAATTAAACTACAGCTCTGATCATACTAAAAACAACCCAAATAACCCATTTGATTTGGGTTTTTATCTTCTTAGAGTAAGTCATGTTTCCCAGTAATTTTTCAGGAATTTGTTTTTAGACTATTTTAAATCCTCAAGGGGGGAAAAAAGAGACAGTATTATAGATAAATCCCTTGCATTTAGATTTTTTATTTCAACTTGTTTTTCAAATATTCATAAATATGAAGTATTCCATGAGCACTCAACCCCTGTTCAGATATATTGAAAGTAATGAGAATGTTGCTTTCCAGAGGAGGTGAAATAGAATGTCACACATAGTAAGATGTCACCTTTCACTAACTGCGATTTTCACATAAAACGAATCTACAAAAATCAGCACACAAGTAATTCCTAATATAATACTGGTCAACAGTCAATGTGCAAATATCCTCATTGAGATAAATGGTATAAACATGATGAGCACAGATATTTCATCTTTACATTTTAAATATTTACAAGTGAAAAGACATAACAACATTAAGGATAATTTTGATGATAGAAGAAAAATCACCCACAATCCCTCAAACCCATTACTAATATTTTAATTTTTGTCCATTACCTTTGGAGTTTTTTTATTCATATGTTCATTCATCATTGCAGCCTTTAGGTGACTACCACTTTATACTTTGAATTTTTCACTTTAGGTGACTACCACTTTATACTTTGAATTTTTCACATTCTGTCTTAAACATACATGCTTTTACGTGTCTGCACAATCTTTAAAACTAATGTATTGATGACTATGTACCCTCCGAATGATTAAATGTATCCTACTTTGCTAAGCCTATTGTGGTGTGTAGTAGAGGTATAAGCTTTCAGGTTGGTGTATCCCCTTCTCATGGGGAATGGGGGAGAGGAGGATGGGAAATAAATCTAATACAGTGAGATAAATATTATATTGCCACTTGAATTAATTTCCCTTATTATAGAATTAATACATGATCAGTTAAGAAAATCCCAGGATATAGAAATAGGAAAAAAATTTTACATCTATCTATAATGTGGCTGGCTACTTGGTGATAGTTTTAACTCCAGCAATGATTACTCAGACACCAATGTACTTTTGGACCCCTACACAATTCTGCTTTTCCATTTTTTCCCACTTCTTAGCAAGTTTATAAGTCATAGGATGGGGGTAGAATTTTTATTGCTTTTTTCGATGTGTCTCATTTGAACACCAAACACTGTCACCCAGCTTTAGCTCCTGGTTTATAGAATAAGATTTGAATATTTCTAGAGAGTACAATCATTTCCAACGCATGAATATCTACTAACCATTGAGAGGAATGAAATAAGAGACTGGAAAACTATAAGTTATTGGAGAAGGGATGATTAATTTTGACATAAAAGTTTAAAATTTGTCATAACTACTGAAATAATAGTTGGAATAAGAGTATAGCTTCCCAAAGGGACTTCTTTGAAAGGGACAACTCCTATTTGGATGGATGAGTTGTAGTGTTTATTAAACAGCCATAGTACCATATGAGCAAAACTTTAGCCTTTCAATCTGAGTCTTCTCTTAAGGGTGGACAGTTAATTTTTATGAATTATTGACATTGTATGGGACATCTGCTGCAAAATACCTCTTTAAAGTATTAGAAAGCAAACATGCCACTTTGAGGATGAAGGTGCTATGTGACCAAAACCATGGTCTTTTCAGTTGTCTTGGATGCATGTGTGAACTGGACAGTGAAGAAGGAAGATGGAAGAATTGACACATTAGAATTGTGGTGTTTGTGAAGAACACTGAACATACCATAGGCTACCAAAAGAATGAACACATGTGTCCTGGAGGAAGTACAACCAGAATGCCCCTTGGAAGTGATAATGGTGAGAACTCGTCTTGTTTACTTGGGACACATCATTGGAAAAGACTATTCACTAGAAAATTATATCATATTTGATAAAGTGGAGGGTCATTAAAAATGAAGAAAATCCTCCATGAGACAGATTAACACAATAGGTGAAACAAGGGGCTCAAACATACCATTGATTGTGAGGATGGCATAGGACTGAGTAAGTTTTTGTACATAAGGTTGCCATGAGTTGAAGCCTACTCAAAGACAACTATCAGCAACATCCTACTTATTGCATGGCATTTGGCATTTCCCATTAAATCCAGCAATGTCCCCTAACTCAGGCTATCAAAAATGTTCTCTACTATATCATTTTACACCAGCAATAACAACAAAGATTAAAAAAAAAAAAAAAGTTGCGGTTGTTAAGTACCATGGAGTCGGTTCTGACACATAGTGACCCTGTAAAGTGTTTCCGAGGCTGTAAATCTTTACGGGAGCAGAAAGCCTCATCTTTCTTCCGTGGAATGGCTGGTAGTTTTGAGCTACTGACCTTGAGGTTAGCAGCCTGATTCCTAACCACTCCGCTAACAAATGCTGGCGAGCATGTGGAGAGACTGGGATGCTCCTGCATTACTGGTGGGATTGCAAAATGGTCCAGCTTCTCTGGAAAGCAACATGGCATTTCCTCAGAAGGTTGGAAATAGAAATACCTTATGAGCAATTCCTCTACTTGATATTTACCCATAAGAAATATGAGCCATAACACGAGTAGATATATACACATCAATATTCATAGCAGCACTATTTACAATAACAAAAAGATGGAGACAGCCTAAGTGCCCATCAACTCAAGAATGGATAAACAAACTGTGGTACATATACACAATGGAATATTATGCTACCTTGAAGAACAACAAAGAAGCAGTAAGCTATCATATAACATGGATGAACCAAGAGGACATTATGTTGAGTGGAATTAGTCAGTCGCAAAAGGAGAAATACTGCAGAGGACCACTACTGTAAAAGACTAAGAAAAATAACCCATACTAAAGGGGGGTGGTGGTGGATTCTTTGCTGGTTACCAGGATGTAGGGGCGGGGGTTATGGGAGGGAGGGGAAGGTAAATCACAGGGTAGGGAATAGACACAGGATAGTTTGGGTGCTAGGGAGGGGGGCAATACACAAGAAGAGGGAGGGGAATGGAAGAACAAGGCAGATGTGGAAAAAGTTTGGCAGGTTTGCATGGGCTAAGTGGGAAAGAGATAAATAATGATGTATGCACAACCCTGGAACAACAGTGTTCTAGAATACAGGGATTGAGACATAGTTGGAATGGGCAAAAAGGGGGAAATAATATTAAGATGCTTGGTTGTCTTTTGAATCTTGGTTTCCCTGGCATAACATTATCAAATAGACACTTGAGGCAGAAAGAAAAGAATAGCCAGAAATATCACCATAGAAAGCTTGTAAGCCTGTCTTCCACCTACAACTGATTGGAATACCTAAAATGGGGCTACAAAGTGCCCAGTGAGGGAGGCTTCCAGAATACCATAGGTGGTATCCTGACCCTCACCCAGAATCTTCTGAGGTGGGAAATTTCGACTTGAAAGGACAAGCAGACCAACCTGGAGCAACTAGAAGAACAGAGATACTTCTTGAAAGAAAGACCCACAAGAAAAATACAAAACAATAACCGCAGTCTGACTTATTACTACAAGAACAAGCAAGTTGCTCACCCAGGAGACATCAAGGCAAGTGGTCTGGTCCCCTCAGGGCAAACCCCCTTCCAAGATTAAGACTCAATGGGAATACACGAGCAGACATGCACTCTGATTGGTGATCACGCTGGTCACCTATAAGGGGAAGTGAGTGAAAAAACAGCAATGAAGCTGCGTTCTAAGCCCTACAATGTTCAATAGACTTCTGTGAACCCGGGTGGAGACCTGGTTGGCCAGCAGTGTGTCAAGACCTGGGGACTCTTGGGCCCAGAGTGTGACATAGCCACAGAAGACTAGAGTGGAGAATGAAGGGTCCAGCTGGTAAGAAGAGAGGGCATATGCATAAGAATACCCACACTTGCAGATAATACCCACTTATCCTGGCTTCAGTGACTGGATGATCAGAGCTCAACCAGAAGTAAAAAGAAGAAGAATAAAAAAAGAGTAATCTGATACAATTTGATTAACTTGACCTACACCTATGGATGCAGTAGTTCAAAAGAGGGAACAAATCTTTACAGTGAGGATCATTCCAACCCCCTCCATACACAGGGTAGACAGGTATGGGCAACTTGGACATTGGCTACCCAAAAAGTGGGGGCTACAAGAGTATGAAGTGACTGGTTTACAAGCTTTCAAGAAGGAATCTAAATCCAGAGGGCACGGAGGAAGGTAGTATAATCTCCACTGAGTAGTATCCAATCTGTCTGGGCAGGGCTAATGAAAGGAGATGGGGATAGGTTCCTTGTGTTACAATAGTGAATAATTGCTATCAGGACTGACTGTGAGGGTTGGAAATGTATAGGTTGACGTTTTGTAGCAAAAGGAGGGGAGTGATTGACTTTGCAGTCTAGGACGGAGGTCTCTGGAACCATCAAGGGAGAAGAGAAGAGAAGCAGTGACGCCAGAGATGGAGGCAGAGACGATGACTTGGAGAGATGGAGTGGCTGGGGACTCTAGACCCAGAGAGGGAGAGGGGCTGTGTGCTGACGACTGGAGGATAGGCTTGCAGGGTATATACCCTTTGGTTGGTTGATGATGCACGGAGGAGATTGTATACACGGCAATGAAACCATACACGACAGGATGAATGTAAAGTTAATGTTCTCTCATGTAAACTATCACATAATTCACCATAAACATTTAAAAAAGAATGTTCTCTACTTATTTACAAAAGCTCTTTGTGTATGGGGTTGTGTCAACTTCCTTTGAAAACCACACCCAGTGTTAGGTTATCAATAAGCACCAGCTTACTTGTGATTATTGAATATTGAAACATGATCAAGAGAGCCAGAATATTGTCAGATATAGTGCTGATAGATGAGACCCTCAGGTTGGAAGGCACTCAAAATGCGACTGCGGTAGGGCTGCCTCCTCAAAGTAGAGTTGACTGTCATGATATGAGTGGACTAAAGCCCTCAGGACCTTCATTTGCTGATGGTGAAAACTCAAAATGACGAGAAACAGCTGCAAACATCCATTAATAATCAGAACATGGAATGTACACAAAGCACGAATCTAGGAAAATTAGAGTTATCAAAAATGAAATGGAACACATGAACATCGACATTGTAGGCATTAATGAGCTGAAATGGACTGGTATTGGCTATTTTGAATCTGAAAATCACATGGTTTACTATGCCAGGAATGACAAATTGAAGAGGAATGGCATCACATTCATCATCAAAAAGAACATAAAGTACAATGCTGTCTATGATAGAATAATATCCATATGCCTACAAGGAAGACCAGTTAATACCACTATTATTCATATCTATGCACTAACCACTAAAGCCAGTGATGATGAAATTGAAGAATTCTATGAATTTCTTCAGTCTGAAATTGATCAAACATGCAATCAGGATGTATTGATAATTACTGGTGGATAGAATGCAAAGGTTGGAAACAAATGACAAGGGTCAGTGATTGGAAAATATGTCCTTGGTGATAGAAACAATGCTGGATATCACATGATAGAATTTTGCAAGACCAATGACTTGTTCATTGCAAATATCTTTTTTCAACAACAAAAAACACATGGCCCTCACCAGATGGAGTACTTAGAAGTCAGATTGACTGCATCTGTAGAATGGTGGAAATGGTCCATATCATCAAACAAAATAAGGCCAGCGACAGACTGTGAAAAAGACCATCCATTGCTCATATGCAAATTCAGACTAAAGCTGAAGAAAATGAAAACAAGTCCAAGGAAGCAAAATATGACCATGAATAAAGTCTACTTGATTTTAGAGATAATCTCAAGAACAGATTTGATGCACTAGACACTAAAGACTGAAGCCCAGAAGAGTTGTGAGATGACATCAAGAACATCATAAAGAAAGAAAGCAAAAGATCATTAAGAAGATAAGAAGACAAAATGGATGTCAGAAGAGACTCAGAAACTTGCTCTCCAGCATAGAGATGCTAAAGCAAATAGAAGAAGCGAGGAAGTACAAGAGCTGAACAGAAAATTTCAAAGGTCAGTTCTAGAAGGTAAAGCCAAATATTATGACAAAATGTGCAAAGACCTGGAGTTAGAAAACCAAAAGGGAAAAACATGTTCAGCATTTCTCAAGCTAAGGAAACTGAAGTAAAAATTCAAACCTTGATTTGTGGTATTGAAAGATTCTATGGGCAAATTACTGAATGGGGCAGAAAGCATCAAAAGAAGATGGAAGGAATACACAGAGTCACTGCACCAAAAAGAAATGGTCGATGTTCAATCATTTCAAGAGGTAGCATATGATCAAGAGCCAATGATCCTGAAAGAAGACCAACGTGCATTAAAAGCATTGGCAAAGGACAAGGCACTGGGAATTGATGGAATACAAATTGAAACATTTCAACAAATTTATGAGAAACTGGAGGCACTCACCCATCTATGTCAAGAGACTTACAGGACAGTAACCTGGCAACTAACTAGAAGAGATCTGTTTTTGTGCTCATTCCAAAGAGAGATGACTCAATGGAATGTGGAAATCATCAGACAATATCCCACTGATATCGAGTAAAGTTTTACTAAAGGTAATCCAAAAATGGCTGCAACCATACCTTGACATAGAACTTCCAGAGGTTCAAGCCAGATTTAGAAGAGGACATGGAATGAGGAATATCATTGCTGACGTCAGATGGATCTTGGTTGAAAACAGAGAATACCAGAAAGATGTTTACCTGTACTTTACTGACTACGCAAAGGCATTCAATTGTGTTGATCATGACAAGCTATCAACAACACTGTGAAGTATGAGCATTCCAGAACACTTAATTGTGCTCATGAGTAACCTATACATTGACCAAGAGGCAGTTGTTCAAGTAGAACAAGGGAACACCAAATGGTTTAAAATTAGGAAAGGTGTACACAAGGATTGTATTTTTTCACCATACTTATTCAATCTGTATGCTGAGCAAATAATCCAAGAAGCTGGATTATATGAAGAAAAATGTAGCATCAGAATTGGAGGAAGACCCATTAACAACCTGTGATATGCAGATGATACAATTTTGCTTGCTGAATGTGAAGAGGACTTAAAATACTTACTGATGATGATAAAAGAGCACAGCCTTCAGTATGGATTGCATCTCAATGTAAATAAAACAGAAATCCTAACCACTGGACCAATAAACAACATCCATATAAATGGAGAAAAGACTGAAGTTGTCAAAGACTTCATTTTGCTTGGATCAACCATCAACACTGATAGAAGCAGCAGTCAAGAAATCAAACGACGTATTGTATTAGGCAAATCTTCTGCACAAGACCTTTTTAAAGTGTTGAAGAGCAAAGATGTCAGTTTAAGAACTAAAGTCATGAACTAAGCCATGGCATTTTCAATAACCTCATATGCATGTGAAAGTTGGACAGTGAATAAGGAAGACCATAGAATAATTGATGCATTTGAATTATGGTGTTGAAGGAGAATATTGAAAGTATCATGGACTGCCAAAAGAACAAATAGATCTATGTTGGAAGAAGTATAGCCACAGTGCACCTTGGAAGCAAGGATGACCAGACTTCCTCTCATACTCCGGACATATTATCAGAAAGGACCAGTCACTGGAGGAGGGTATCATGCTTGGTAATGTGGAGAGTCAGAGAAAAAGAGGACGTCCCCCAAAGAGGTGAACAGGCAAAGTGGTGGCAGCATTTGGCTCAGGCCTAGCAATGATTGTGAGGTTGGTCCAGGACCGGACATTGTTTTGTTCTGTTATGCTATGAGTCAGTGCCAACTTTATGGTGCCTAACTATTAATACTACTACTTGTTATTAGTTACTAATCTATGGTGAACAATTTCACATTTTTTCATATTAAAAATTCTGCTTCTAGGTAAGGCTGGCATGATACCCTTCTCCAGTAGCTACTAATCTTTAGTGAACAATTTTACATAGATTTCACAACATCTTTTAATATGAAAAGCATGTGAAACTACTACCTGAAGATTATTGGTAAGCCAACAAAACCTGTGTTTACCTTGCTTACTGGATACTCTGTCCCTGTTATGGGTTGTAAACTTGAAACGAGGCTTTGATTCTGTAAGAAGGTGCTGTTGGGTTGGGAGAAAGACAGATGAATTGAGTGAAGGTTTAGAGACAAGATCATCCACTTTGCATTCAACAAATTATACATTTTGTTTCATCTCAGTGATTACAATCTCCTCACTGCAACAACAATTATCTTACTTTTTCTCTGTGGCTCCCCATTTACATCTTATATTTCACAAATTAAAAAAGCAAAAGTATTTGTTTTATTACAAAACAAAAAAATCAGCCCATTTCTTCATTGCTGCATTTTCCCCACTTCCACTCACAAGTAGATCCAAGTGGTCATGAGCAAATATACTAAATTGCTCATGGGTTCCCTTTAATTTCATTCCTAAAAGGAGATTTTCCTTGATGGGCTGACTTCTTGCTGTGATGTTTCCAAAGCCGCTTGCTTGAAATTCAAACAGCCAAACAATCTGCTTTCCCCCACCCCCCACCCCTTTTCCTTGTAGGTCTTTCTTGCAATAAGAATCTTCTGTTCTCCCAGGGAGTTAGAATTTAATTCTAACTCCCCTTTTAGCAAATCCAATCAGTTATAGACTGAAGGTGAGTTTGCAAGCTTTCTATAATCTTAATTCCCAATATTCATTCCTATCACACATAAATGTCTATTTTACAATAGTAGGCAGGGGAAACCAATATCAACAAGACAGTCAAACATATAAACACTTCCCCCTCTCCTTTACCCATTCAACCTATGTCTTGGTCCATGCATCTACTCACAGAACACTGTTGTTCTAAGGTTGTGGTGTATACTTCATTATTTATCTCTATCCCATTTAGCCCATACATATTTCCCTAAGGGATCCCCTATCTTCATTGCTCATCTGCCACCTTCCCTCTTGTGTATTGCCCTCTCCCTCACTGTTTATTTCCTTCTTCATCACCTGAGGTAACTTGTGTCCTTCTAGCCAATGAATTACTCTCCCTTCCCTCCCACCCCTGGTAAGCATCAAAGGATGTTTCTTTTAGCATAGAAACCTTTTCTTAAGCTTTTACAATAATGGTCTTGGGAGGCGGTGCTTGATGGGCAGACTAGGCAGAAAGGCTGTGCAGACCATCTCTAGCAAGAATATAGAAAACTGAATGAAGCAGATTCAGAGGATGATCCTGGTACTCTGAACTTCAGAAAAAAGCATAAGTAAATGGATTGAGTGCTTACAGGAAGAAAGAATTTGAACAGAAGCAAAAAAGTAGGTGGTTTCTAATTTGGGGCAGCCAACATGACCCACCACAGCCATTCTGAATGGGTGTGAGTGGACTAAGACAAGAAATCATTCCTGTTTCAGAAGCCTGCCTGTGACTTGCAGAGACAAAGGTGCATTTCCCCCCCCCTCTTTCTATTAATTTCCTCTCTGGTGACCACAGACGAGACCTGTACAAGTAGACACTCCCATGGAAGGTCCCATGCAGACCTCGTGGCTGGGTGCATAAATGAAGGTGGAGGAGACATCAGAAACCACCCAGGCCAGTAGGCTCTGCACCAAGTTGGTCCTCGCCAGCCCTGGGATAGCTCTTACCAGGAGAAGCAGCTGAAAAGACTTGAGGGGTAAAGGAAAGTAGGGAAAGAAAAAGAAAAAAGCTGGTGATAGGTGGAAGAGGTAAAGTGGGACTATCTTGAAATTTTCTCACATGGCTGTGAAGGAAAAAGTCCATTAGGTTAGTGCTTAATTTCCCATTGTTTCCTGGTTGTCTAAATTTTATTACTGTTATTATCATTTCTTCTTTTCCCAGTTTTAGTAACTTCATTTTGTTTTTCAGATTTTTGTTTTCACTTTTGTTCATTTGTCCTCTGTCTGTCTTATGGGAGTGTTTTGTCTTCCTGCCCTACTTGACATTATACAGCAATTGTGGCCATCCCTCCAAGCCATAGCAATACCCTCTACAACTCCACTAATTGGGCAAGAGCCAAGTATAACAGAGAAGCGACTACAACCAATATCTGCTAAATCCATTCTTAATTTAACTGTATGAACTTTGATCAGAGAAGTTCATCTCCTGATCACACCCACCAGGAGGCAATTGGTGAGTGTCTAAGAATACACCAATATACATTCACTAATTTAATACAAATACAACACCACAATGCCTAAATAGCTGCAGAATATTTCTGTATACATGAAGAAACAAGACAGAGTACCTCAAACAAATTACCTGGGGGAAGAGGTAGAAAATGCTTATGAGGAAGAAGAGGCACTGGTACTACCTGAAAAAAAAAAATTCAGGAGAATGATATTGAAGTACATCCTAATGTTTCATAGAAGGATCGAAGAAAACAAGGAAGAATTCAGAAAAGCGCGACAGGAAAATCAAACAAAATAGATGCAGCATTGGAGACAATACAAAACCTGCAAACAGAAATCCAGATGATCAATACCAAGATATTAGAAATGGGCAATACACTAAAAGGGGAAAAGAATAGAACCGAATCAATGGAACCCAGAATTAGTGAGCTTGAAGATAAATTTCTCAATACCACTAAGATAGAAGAAAAATCAGAAAAAATAATGAAAAAATCTGAAGAAACCCTAAGATTCATGTGGGACAACATGAAGAGTATGGATGATTGGAATTCCAGAACAGTAAGAAACAAACAAACAAACAAAAACACACAGAAAAGATAGTCAAAGAGCTGCTGAAAGAAAAGTTCCCTAACATCATGAAAGACAAGAAGATAAGCATTCAAGAATCTGAACAAACTCCAAGTAAAATAGACCCCAAAAGAAAATCACCAAGACATATAATCAAACTTTCCAAAATCAAAGACAAGGAAAGAATCCTGAAAGCAGCTCGAGAAAAACAAAATGTTACCTAACAAGGAAAACTAAAAATTTAAGCCCTAATTTCTCAGCAGAAACCAGGCAGGTAAGAAGGCAATGAGGAGACATAAACAAAACTCTGGAAGAAAAAAATAATGCCAACCAAGAATTATAAACCCTGCAAAAACTTTCTGAAGGTAACAATACATCGACAGAGAACTGCCAGAAAGTCAAGCCAGATTCAGAAGAGAATGTGGAACTAGAAATATCATTGTTGACATCAGATGGATCTTGACTGAAAGCAGAGAATACCAGAAAGATGTTTGCTTGTGCTTTATTGACTATGCAAAGACTTTTGACTGTGTGAATCATGACAAGATACAGATAACATTGTGAAGAATAGGTATTCCAGAATACTTGATTGTGCTCATGAGGAACCAGTACATAGAGCAAGAACCAGCTGTTCAAAGAGAACAAGGGGATAGTGAACTATTTAAAATCAGGAAAGATATACACCAGATTGTATTTTTTCACCATACTTATTTAATCTGTATGCTGAGCAAATTGCTGAAAGTAAAGAGGACTTAAAATATTTACTGATGGAGATCAAAGACCACAACCTTCAGTATGGATTGCACCTCAATGTAAAGAAAACAAAAATCATCACCACTAGACTAATAAACAACATCCATATAAATGAAGAAAAGATTGAAGTTGTCAAAGACTTCATTTTGCTTGGATCCATAATCAACACTCATGGAAACAGCAGTGAAGAAGTCAAATGACATATTGCACTAGGCAAATCTGCTGCACAAGACTTCTTTAAAGTGTTCAAGACCAAAGATATTAGTTTGAGGACTAAGGTATGCCTAATCCAAGCCATGTTACCTTCAATAGCATCGTATGTATGTGATAGTTGGACAGTTAATAAGGAAGACCATAGAAAAATCAATGTATCTGAGTCATGATGTTGGAGATGAATATTAAAGGTACCATGGACTGCCAGAAGAATGAAAAAAAAAAAAAATTGTTGGAAGAAGTACAGCCAGAGTTCTCCTTAGAAGCCAAGATGGCCAGGCTTCATTTCTCATACTTTGGACATATTATCTGGAGGGACCAGTTCCTGGAGAAGGACATCATGCTTGGTAAAGTGGAGGGTCACCAAAAAAGAGGAAGACCTCTAATGAGATGAATTGACACTATGGCAACATCAAAAGGCTCAAGCATAACAACAACTGTGAGGATGACACAGAATTAGGCAGTGTTTTGTTCTGTTCTGCCTGTGGTCACTGTGAGTCTGAACTGACTTGACGGCGCCTAAAAACTATATCCCAAATTTAATTTTTAAATTTATTTTGTTAATAGTACATATAATTGTTTTCTTTTGTACTGATTTAGTTTATATTCATTTAAAAACATTATTTTGTGAAGGGGTTCATGGGCTTCACCAGATTGCCAAAGGACTCATGGCAAAAAAAAAAAAAAAAAAACTAAAACAAATGTTTCATCTCTACATTTTTCTCTAAGGTTGTGGACCTCTTCATTTACTCTTCTTGGCTCACATTAGATTCATTATAATAAAATTTGATGGCAGGGGCTCAACAAAGTGGGTAAATTCTTTGGAGGACCAGGGTCCAGTCCTTTGCAACCACTCATTCACTAACCAATGACTGAGAAGCTCAAAGATACAGCCTTTTACTAGATCAAGTACTGCAGGGTATAGAGAAAAAATGAGAGTCCAAGACCTGACAATTCTGGAACGTATGAATCTAGCCCCTCCTCCTCCTGAAATTTGACTTAGAGGTGGCAAGGTGCTACTGTACTGCAGTCAACATCAGAGCTCAGGGTGAGAGTGGAACCCCGGGGCTGCCATTACACCTTAGTAGCTACTGGCCTGGGAAGGGAGATGTTTGGCCCCCTCTTGTATTCTTCCTTTACACTTCACTAGAGAGAGAAACTGGCTTAGGAGTGCTGGCAGCTCAGTTTTTTGGTTGTATACCTGCCAGGAGAGGATTTTAAGAATCTCAGCAAAGTAAAGGGAAGTAGCTCACACAGCCCGTGAAATGCTGTGAACCCTGGGCCCATGTGGAACATTCTTCCCTCTTGCCTCATTATGTAAATCTTAACCCAAAAAGCAGTGCATGCATTTTTCTTCTGAGAGGCACCCAAGCTATAATCAGTCTCTCAAAGAGGTCTGAGACTACAAAACAATGTATTTTAAAAAGCACTTTAAAGGCTGTGTAGCTAATCACTAAAGAGAAGTAGATAAGGGACAAAAATAGCAAACAGGAAAACAACAAAATGGCAGAGATCTCAGGAAGGGGCCATGGACCCTTCTTACATGGCACCCAGAAGTCCCAAGGCTCCTTTTAGTCTCCACCTCTCTTCCCTACTTCTTCATACTTCTCTAGGAAACTTAGACTCAGTCACTTAAATTCCATATGTTTTTATTCAAATTTTTGTGGGTGGTTCTTATTCATTATGTTCTTAAAATACTATTTCAATTATGAAGCATTCCAAACATTAAAACAGAATATAATATACCAGACACCTATGCAATTCCAGGAAAATAGATGTTAACATTTTGTCATATTTGCTTCTGGTATCTTTTTGTAAATAGACAGAATGAAACCCATTGGATTCTGTCCAGTGGATTCTGAATCACATAAACCCAATAAGACAGGATTAAACTATCCCATAGGCAGTTTGCCACATCTTTACAGAAGCAGATTGCCACATCTTTCTTGTGAGGAGTAGATGGTGTGCTTGAACCACTGATCTTTTGGTTAGCAGTAAGCACTTAACCAATCTGTCATGGTAGACGTTGTTGCTAGGTGCTATCCAGTTGGTTTCAACCCATAGCAACACTATGTACAACAGAACGAAACACTTCCCAGTCCTGCTCCATCCTCAAAATTGCTGCTACACTTGAGCCCATTGTTGCTGCCATTGTGCCAATCCATCTCATTGGGGGTCTTTATCTTTTTCACTAACTTTATCAAGCATGATGTCCATCCTGATAATATGTCTGAAGTGTAAGAGATGAAGTCTGGCCATTCTGACTTCTAAGGTGCATTCTGTTTGTACTTTTTCCAACACAGATTTGTTTGTTCTTCTGGCAGTCCATGGTAGACATATATACCTCTATCTCTCCAGAGGTAACTGCCAATGCAGAAGTTAGTGTGAATTATTCTCATTTATGCTTCCCATCTATGCACATGGTTCTAAAAAAAAGTAGAGTTCAGTCAACTTTTTCGGCAAAGGGCCAGATAGTAAACATTTTAGGCTTTGTAGGTCTCTACTGAATTTTTTTTTTTTTTTTAAATAACTCTTGAAAACTATAAAACCCATACATGAGTATTAGGCCATACAAAGATAGGCTAAGGAATAGATCTGACCATTGTGGGTCAGTATAACCTCTGGATGGTGAATAAGGAAGATCGTAGAAGAATTGATGCCTTTGAGTTGTGGTGTTGGAGGAGAATACTGAAAGTGCCATGGACTGCCAAAAGAACCAATAGATCTGTTTTGGAAGAAGTGCAGCCAGAGTGCTCCTTGGAGGCCAGGATGGCTAAGCTTCGTCTCTCATACTTTGGACATATTATCCAGAGGAAACAGTCGCTGGAGAAGGATGTCATGCTAGGTAAGGTGGAGGGTCAGAGAAAAAGAAGAAGACCCCCAACAAGATGGATTGGCCAGGTGGCATCATTGATGAACTAAAGTGTGGCATCAGTAGTGAGGTTGGCCCAGGATCGGACATTGTTTCGTTCTGCTGTGCATGGGGTCGCTATGAGTCGGTTCTGACTTGATGGCACCTGACAACAACAACAACAACATGACCTCTGGATAAAGGATTGTTTTGTGTGTGTCATAAATATTCATATAAATAGGTTCATATTCTCTCAAATTTATGCTTTCCATTCAATATTATGTTTTTGAGTTATTTATAAGTGATAGATATGTTGATCTATTTCTTACACTTTAATGGATTATATTGTATTTTCAATCAACTCATAAGCATGTAAAAGGTGGAAAATGAATAAGGAAGAAGAACTGATGTCTTTGAATTATAGTGTTGGCAAAGAATAGTGAATATAGCATGGACTGATATAAGAATGAACAAATCTGTCTTGGAAGAAGTACAACCAGAATGCTCTTTAGAATGAAAATAGAAAGACTTTGCCACATAAAATTTGAGCATGTCATCAGTAGGGACTAGATCCTGGAAAAGGACATCATGCCTGATAAAGCAGAGTGTCAGTGGAAAAGAGAAAGCCCCTCAATGAGATGGATTGACACAACTGTTGCCACAATGGGCTGAAACATAACATTTGTGAGGATGGTGCAGGACTGGGCAGTGTTTCATTCTGTCGCTCACAGGGTCACTATGAGTCAGAATTGGCTTAAATGCATCTAACAGCAACAGCAACAGCATAGGAAGGTACAATGGAAAGTTATAGGAAAGAGCAATGGGAGTCTATTAACCTTGTCTAGCACCACAGTTTTTGATTATTCACAAATGGATTCATGTGTTTTAGTTCTGCCTTGTCAACTAAAGTTTGGACCCCCTTAAGTAAAAGAATTCTACTTGGGCACTAACATAGGGCTGAAATATTGAAATATTTCTTTTTAGTGAGGTGAAATTCAGATAACATAAAATAACTATTTTAAAGTCATCAAATATGGTGTTTCCTAAATTTGCAGTGTTGTACAATGTGGACGGATGCGCTAGACTGCAAATTCATTTGAACTGTAAGATCAGCAGTTCAAGCTCACTAGCTGCTCCTCAGAAACCCTCTGCAGGGTCACTATGGGTGGGAACTGACTCGACAACATTTAACAACAACAACAATCTAATTCTAAAAGATAAGTTTTATCAATTTTTTTTGCTAGATTATTAGGAAATTATTGAAATTGGAATTGGAATGATTCCATTTTTTTTTACATCACTCACACGGATTCTAATAAATGGGACGTTAGAAAAAAGCTTGTACACGGAGGCTTCCTCCTTTTTACTGCTGGAAAACCTTTAATCATAATGAGAACAATCTCAGGCTAGACTACTGAAGGATGAGAGACCATATGTAGCTAGGTCACAGCTATCCCAGTCATCTCAGTTATGCAAGTGAGACTATGTTAGGCCATGCAGACTAGTTGAGCTGGTCTAAACCAGAAGATCCTGTCCAGTTAACCAATAGAATCATGAAAAATAATGTTTGTTGTTTTAAGTCACTAAATTGTGGGATGGTTTGTTACTTGGTAAAGCTAATTGATATACCTACCTGCCCATTCTTGACAGTTTTGGTCCAGGACAAGCCTTCTAATGTGTCTGTCCCCATAAATCTAACATGAAAAAGCACTCTGCACCTAGACACAGTGAACAGATCAATTACTTCATCTATTCCATAGGAGGCATGTAGAGAAGTGGAGCGAATCCAAGAGTGTCACATTAATTAAACTCCTTCTTATCGAAGAAAGCATCAGGAATGGGGAATAACCATCCCCTATTAACAGGTGCCATGCACAAAACAGATGAAAAGCCAGGTTTATCACTACTAAACTTTATTGCCGTAGAAAAATTGGGGTTGTGCTTAAGCAGGAAAATTGTGATCATGGGTAAGCATTTTACACTTGCAGTGTGATGTGATGTTCTCAATTAGTTTGTTATTACTCTTGAATTATAGGAATTTTTATCTACCATTCAGGAACTCTGGGAGCATAGTGGTTACGAGTTGGGCTGCTAACCCCAAGGATAGCAGTTCAAAACTATCAACTGTTCTGTGGAAGAAAGACAAGGCTTTCTGCCCCCATAAAGATGTACAGACTCAGAAACCCTATATAGGATTGTATGAGGCAGAATTGATTCCACAGCATATAACCACCACCACCATCTAACAATCAAAGGAAAACACACATATGATCTGGAATCTAACAGAACAGTTAAGCATCTAAATTGGGTTACCAGTTAGCATAGTTTCTGGATATGTTTAGTTTTTAAAATGCCCAAAGACATATCACATTTTCTATAGAACCCAAATTCTCAAATAAATTATTGCTTTTGGAAGTGACTTGAGGGTCTGTGAGTCTGAATCAGTCATCTGTTGAAATTTTTAATGGGCATATTCAGAACATACAGCAAATGGTGGTGGTTGTGTGTGTTGAGCCGGTTCCAACTCATAATGATCCTGTATAGGATTTCCAAGGGTGTAAATCTTTATATGAGCAGAAAGTCTCATCTTTCTCCCAAGGAGTGGTTGGTGGTTTTGAACTGCTGATCTTGTGTTTAGTAGCTCAATGCATAATCCACTACAGCACCTGGTCTCTTTGTATACCAATGTTGTTGTTGTTAAGTGCACTCAATAACAACCCGGTATAGGGTTTCCAAGGAGTCACTGGCAGGTTTGAACCACCAACCTTATGGCTAGCAGTCCAGTGCTTATCCTACAGTGCCATAGCAGGACTCCAATGCAATGTTGTTGCTGTTGTTAGGTGCTATTGAGTCAATACCAACTGATAGTGACCTTACGCGCAACAGAACAAAACACAGCCTAGTCCTGTGGCAACCTTCCAATCGTTGTTACACTTGAGCCCATTGCTGCTGGTACTGGTCCGTCCTTATAATTGCTGAAGTATGAGAGATGAAGTCTGGCCATCCTGGCTTCTTAGGAGCATTCTGGCTATACTTCTCCCAACGCAAATTTATTTGTTCTTTTGGCAGTCCGTAGTACTTTTTTTTTTTTTTTAATTAAATGTTTTTATTTTGGATTGAGTGAAAGTTTACAGGGCACATCATCAGCTTCACATTCAACCATTCATATAGCTTGTTTCATT
>NW_006408813.1:714393-717072 GCF_000296735.1 Chrysochloris asiatica | reverse complement strand
TGGGAGTGTAATCTGGATATATTGGGTCTTATTTCCCTAAGCGATCTTCCTTTCTCTAAAGCATTTAGTCTGTTTTGTGAACCTTTGTCTATTTACTCTTGGATCATATGAGCCCATAGTACTTTTAATATTCTCCTCCAACACCATAACTCAAATGCATTAATTTTTCTATGGTTTTCCTTATTTGTTGTACAACTTTCACATACATATGAAGTTATTGGAAATACCATGGCTTGGGTCAGGTGCACCTTAGTCCTCAAAACTGATATCTTTGCTCTTCAACACTTTAAAGAGGTTTTGTGCAGTAGATTTACCTAATGTAATACTTTGTTTGATTTCTTGACTGCTGCTTCCATGAGTGTTGATGGTTGATCCGAGCAAAATGAATTTTTTGACAGCTTCAATCTTTTCTCTGTTTATCTTGATGTTATTTACTGGTGAGGATTTTTGCTTTCCTATATTGAGGTGCAACCCATACCAAAGGTTGTGATCTTTGTTCTTCACCAGTAAGTATTTTAAGTCCTATTTGCTTTTAGCAAAGTTGTATCATCTATATATCATAGGTTACTAATGAGTCTTCCTCCAATCTTGATTTCACGTTCTTCTTAATATAATCCTGCTCCTCGAATTATTTGCTCAGCATACAGATTGAATAAGTATGGTAAAAGAACACAACCCTGGTACACACCTTTCTTAATTTTAAGCCATTCAGAGTTCCCTTGTTCTGTTCGAATAACTGACTCTTGATCTAAGTACAGGTTCCTCATGAGCATTCTTTAATTTATGTGCAAATTAGCTATGGTTTGCCACCTTGATGGATCCCATTTTATGGTTGACTGAGCTCTGTTGCTTGGTTGAAGATGATCTCTTAAGCCCTCTGATTAAGTGTTTTGCTCTCCTTAGGTCATAGGTCACCTGCACCTTATTTGCTACTAGTGTTACTGCATGGGGAGCTCTCAGTCACAGAGATTCTTCAGGTAGAGGCCAAGGATTACTGTGGAGGCAAATAAGGATCATTATTCATCCAATGGAGTCCTGGTGTGGCTTCATAGGATAAACACTTTGTAGGATAAGATTGCTAACCATAAGCAATTCAAACCCACCAGCCACTCCTCGGAAACCATAGACAGGGTTGTTATGAGTTGAACCGATTAGTAACAATGCAACAATTCATCCAATGGACTTTTTAAAAATTAATCTTGATTGAGATAAGATCTGTATAACACAATTTTGCTGTTTTAGCTCTTTTTAAAAGTACAATTGAGTGACATTAATTGCATCACACAATTTTTTTGTTTTGTTTTGTACCAATGAGTATCTACTGCATTTATGCCACTGTGTTAGTTTAGACACTGGGAGATACAAAGGCAGTGGGAAACTCTTTTTATATCAAGTAGTTGGCAGTCTTGTTCAGGATATAAGGCATCTTTTTGATGCTGTAGGATAAGCACTGAACTGCTAATTGCAAGATTGGTGGTCCAAACCCTATACAGGGTCATTATCAGTTGGAATTGACTTAACAACAACAACATAACACTAAGGCAAAACTAAGTGATGCAGGGAGCTATAGAAAAGGTGAAACCACCTACATATACCTCAGTAGATAAGGTCACCATACTTCTAGGTTTCACTGGGAAATTCTAATTAACATCTGTGTGTCTTAATAGTGCTTCTTTCTCTCTAGAAAATGTCTTGGTTTGTATGATAAGGTCTCTGGTTGCCTGAAAAAAATGAGAATAGTCAGATGAATTATGATAAGCGATATGTGGTTGCGTGATGAATATGCCTTCTACGCTCTATACAGTAACAAATGCACTTGTGTTAGTTTCCCATGGCTGCTGTAACAAAATACCACAAAGTGGGCAGCTTTAAACAACAGAACTTTAGTGTCTCACAGTTCTTGAGGCTAGATGCCCAAATTTACCATGTCTGCTGGGCCATGTTCCCTGCAAAATCTGGAGGGAAAGACCTTTTCTTGTCTCTACTGGCTTCTGTTAACCCCAGGAGTTCCTTGGCTTTGAGATGTATCTTCCCATGTCCATGCTCTTTTTGTCTGTTTCTCTGTTTCTTCTCCCTCATTTATAGAATGCCAGTCAAGTTGTATTAGGACCTATCTTACTTCCCTATGACCTCTTATTATTTTAATGAACATTTCTTAATGAAATATTTTTTTCTAAACTTGACCTTAATCACTTGCATTGATTTATTCCCTAGAAGCTCATTTCTGTTGATTCTTAGGCAGTTCAAGCCTGATGTATTTCTAGCTTCAAATTGACAAAGTATCTAATTTAAAATGGATACTTTCAGGAGGACCTGATGTAGTTTACAGTTTTATACATAGTACAAAATAAGAGAATTAGAGTTTAAATAGAACAGATGTGTTTTACAGAAATTAGATGTTGACAGATAAATGAACTGAAATATTTCCAAGCATCGAAGGAAAGACAAGAGCCCTTTTATGAAATTATGGGCATACAGAGTTTCCCCCCCCCCTCCGCCCACCCATGAGGTTAACCTCAAGAGGAATTTCACTGTAACAGATATTTTGTAAACCATTTTGAATAACAATCAACAACATATTCAATGAGTGCTTTGGAGAAGATACAGCAACTCTGTTTAAATAAATGGTTCGCTAATCAATTATATGAGGTTATTGAAAATACCATGGCTTGGGTCAGG
>NW_006408813.1:710546-712463 GCF_000296735.1 Chrysochloris asiatica | reverse complement strand
TATAGGGTATACCCTTTGGTCGGTTGATGATGCATGGAGGGGATTGGAACCATGGCAATGAAACGATATACGGTGGAATGAATGTAAAACTAAAGTTCTCTCATGTAAAATATCATATAATTCACAATAAAACATGAAAAAAAAAGATAATGGACTTTTGTATATATGTTGTTGTTGGGTGCCATCGAGTGGGTTCTGACCCATAGCAATCCTGTGTAGGGTTTCTGGGGAATGGCTGGTTGACTTGAGCCACTGACCTTGCGGTTCAGGGGACCCTGCAGTCCAGCGCATTAACCCACAGCGCCACACCAGGACGACTCAGCAAAACTACACACCACAAAATGAAACACTTCCCAGGTCCTGTGTGGTACTCACAATTGCTGTTAAGCTTGAGTCCATTGCTGTTACCATTATGACAAGTCATATCTTTGGGGGGGGGGGGTTCTACTCTTTTCCACTGACCCACATTTTACTAAGCATTATGTCATTCAGGAAGTGGTCCCTCCTAATAATGTTTCCAAAATAGAAGAGACAATGTCTCTCTGTCCTGGCTTCTAAGTAGCATTCTGGCTGCACTTCTTCCAACACAAATTTGTTTGTTCTTCTGACAGTCCATGGTTCTTTCAATAATATTCTTCAGTTATTTCAATATTCTTCTCCCACACCGTAACTCAAATGCAACAGTTCTTCCATGGTCTTCCTTATTCACTGTCCAACTTTCACATGCATATGGAGCAATTAAAAATAGCATGGCTTGGGTCAGGTACACCTTAGTCCTCAAACTGATATCGCTGCCATATAAAGCTTCCTTTCTCTAAACTAAGCATCTTTGCCTCCTCTGCATATCTCCTCCTACTCACCCCAGAGGCATCAGGGCATGTGCTTTATGATGTCTAAGCCTCATCATGGCCTCCCCAGCATCCCCCTCCCCCACAGAGGTGTCTTTGATGCACTTTGTGATGTCATACTCTTCCTGGACTCCCATTGACTGGGCAGTGGCTAGCTGACAAAACAAAATGGAAGGGTGTGGCTCTTCATTGTCCTGGGCAGCTATATACACATGGGTCAGAAAGCCTGAAGTAGACCCCTGAAAAAGGCTTCAACATGGTGAAGATGACTAAGAAACTATAAATTTCAGTCACAGTTTTTGAACAACCAGCCACAAGCACTGCAGGGACAAAGAGGAAGGCCTCCTGTTGTTCCAAATTAAGTGGTAGTGTTAAGGTGTGCCACCCCCAGCCAAGCTCCTCATCCTCTTCCCCATTGATCCCTCCAAGACACCTTCCCTTTCCTTGCCTGGCACAATCCCTCCTCTGTCCATACTTCTTCCCATAAAGTGCCCCTTCCCATCCATCCTCCATCTCCTTCCCCCAAACCAATGCCCTGTACTCACCCTGTTATCTTTTCAGGTGACAAAGAGAGCCACAGGGGTGAAAAGATCCCATCTGCCGAGTATGACAGAAAACAGCCCCTCCCAAAGGTCTTCCCTGCCCCAAAGTTCCTCACAAACCTAAAGGGCCAACCGTATTTGGTCATTATTGTTGTTGTTGTTAGGTGCCATCGAGTCAGTACTGACTCTTAGCGACCGTATGCACAACAGAATGAAACACTGCCTGATCCTAGGCCAGCCTCACTACTGTTGCCATGCTCGAGTCCATTGATGCTGACACTTTGCCAATCCATCTCTCTGGGGGTCTTCCTCTTTTTCTCTGACCTTCCACTTTACCGAACATGATATCCTTCTCCAGCAACTGGTCCCTCCAGACAACATGTCCGAAGTATGAGAGACAAAGCTTAGCCATCCTGGCCTCCCAGGAGCACTCTGGCTGCACTTCTTCAAACACAGATCTGTTGGTTCTTTTGGTAGCCCATGGCATTTTCAGTAATCTCCTCCAACACCATAACTCAAATGCATCA
>NW_006408813.1:683147-710158 GCF_000296735.1 Chrysochloris asiatica | reverse complement strand
TGTATCATCTGCATATCGCAGGTTGTTAATGAGTCTTCCTCCAATCCTGATGCCATGTTTTTCTTCATAGAACCCAGCTTCTTGGATTATGAATATTTTTTCATCATCCTCCGTTAAATATTAAAGGGCAGCAAAGTGATTTGTGTGAGGATCAGGAGTCCCTAGAGAGATCCACTACCTCAAATAATAATGCCAAGGAAAAAGAGTCCCTGGAAAGGTCTGCTACCTCATGTAATGCCCATAACCAGGAGTCCTTTGAGAGGTCCACCACTCCAAAGCAATGCCTTGGGGTGCCAGAAACTTTAGAGCAAGCCAGAGACCTCAAAACTCTGCTGAATTTCCAGAGAGCTGAATGTTGAGAAGTTATCACCACGCTACAGACTGAAATTTATACCAACATGGCAAACCAAGAGTGAGATTCAAATAAAACAACTTGTGAAAAGGAGAAAAAAAAAAAAAGATAATGGACTTCTTCCATGAACTTTTTGAGGCTCTATCGGATGCCTGACTAGACTGCACATGAAAATTTTAAATGTGTCTGTCTATAATCACAGAATGCTGTGATGCTGGAGTAGTGGCAGAAGAACAACAGCAGAAGAACCAAGAGACAGAACATGAAACAGTGGTGAGCTTCCCAGCCCATGAAGCAAGTAAACTTGAATGACTTTGGGGAGGAGACTTCCTTGCAAATTAGGATTCCTCCAGGCACTTAAGTGGAGGAGCTAGGTTTGCTGACCCACAGAGCTATAGTCGAGTGTCCTCAGGCTGAGGTTTATGTTGGAGTGGTGTGTCCTGTGGGTATTTATCAGCACCTGACTAGAATAACTGTGTCCTGAGCATTTTCTGGTCCTGTACTGGAGTCATGGTGTAGCACTGTAGAATAAGCACTGGACTGCTAACCATAAGGTCAGTGACTCAAACCCACCAGCTAGCTACTACTCGGAAACCCTACAGGGTCACTATGAATTGGAACCAACTCAATGGCACATAACAACATCTATAATTTAGGCAAATTGTCTAAAATTGATCAATCTTTGGTAGGTCATTAATTTTGTAGATACTCTAAAACTCAACTTCGGAAAAAAATTTCCCTTACCTTGGATACTCTTAAGTGAGAGAAGGGACCAGACCCTAAATCAGCTAATGAACATAAGTTATCACTGAAATATAAGTTATCACTGAGCATATTCAACTCAAAACTCCATAGCTCCATTTCACTTGATAAGTGGGTCATCTCAGGTTAAATGACAAAACCTGGGGCATTTCTCCACACTTGCCAAGGATAGAACCTGGGCTTTTGTGCTTACTGTCCAAAAGAAGTGGTGTCTGCATTATACACCTCCAGGTTCTGATGACGCAGAGAGGTATACTCTGACCGTGGTCATCTTAGGTGCATCTTGAAGTTGGCAATACAATTTATTGTTCAACAGTAAATTCATCACACTGTATAGCCTAGGTGTGTGATGACTGAGAGAGATTCCAGTGTTAAACCCATATTTTGGTTTTGATCTGTGTTCAAAGGATCCACACAAAAATGATCCTTTTGAAGTCAACATGGCCCTTTCAGAACTTTCACATGTTCTCATTATTATGTGATTTTTCTCTACTGGAATAAACATTATCTTTGAAAAATTAAGAATCAGAGTCACAGTTGTTGTTTTTAGATGCTGCCAAGTCAGCTCCAACTCATAGTGACCCTATGTACAACAGAATGAATTACTGCTCAGTCCTGTGCCATCCTCACAATTGTTAAGCTTCAGTCCATTGCTGCTGCCACTGTGCCAATCCCTCTGGTTGGCTATCTTCCTCTTTTTCTCTGATCCTCCACTTTATCATTCATGATATCTTTCTCTAGGGACTGAATCCTCCTGATAACATGTCCCAAATTAGAGATGATGTCTGGTCATCCTGGCTTCTAAGGAGCATTCTGACTGTACTCTTTCTAACACAGATTTGTTTGTTCTTCAGCCAGTCCATACTGGCTATAATTCCAATGCATAGTTTTTTCTAAGGTCTTCCTTACTCATTGTCCAATTTTACATGCATATGAGGCAATTGAAAATACCATGGCTTGGGGCAGACTCACCTTAGTCCTAAAACTGAAATCTTTGCTCTTTATTTTATTTTTTTATTTTTATTGTGAATTGAGTGAAGGTTTATAGATAGTATCATCTATCTTGCATTCAACAAGTCATACACTTTGCTTCATCTAGGTGATAGCAACCTCCTCCATGCAACAACAATTATCTCACTACTTCCCTGTGTTTCCTATTTCCTTTCTACCCACCTTCCCATCCCTTCTCAACTTTGTCCTTAGGTAAATGTTTCCCTTTTGATTTTGAGTGATTGACCATTGCATGGTGAGCACACCTTACTAATGTTATTGTTGTCCCCTGTATATACTGATCTACTGCTTGGCTGAAAATTGGGCCATGAGGGTGACTTCTTTTCCAGACCTGAAGGGTGGTCGAGGGCCATAGTCTTGGGTTCCTCCAGTCTCTTTCTGACCAGTAAGCCTTGTCTTTTTTGTTGTTGTTGTAATTTTGAATTTTGTTCCACATTTTCTCCCACTCTATCTGGAACCTTCTAATGTGGCCCTTTTCAGAGCCATGTACCATCTAGTTTTTCTTGTGTCAGAGGTGTGGAGACTGGTATTCACATGCTCAACTGTCATCACTCTTCTTTCTTCCGCACATGAAGAGACCAATAGTTACACCTTAGATAGCTGCTTCTCTTTAACATTTAAAGAAGTCTTGTATAGCAGATTTGCTTATTGTGGATTACTGCACCAGACTGCAAAGCCGTTTGAACTGCAAGGTCAGCAGGCAGTTCAAGCTCACCAGCTGCTCCTCGGAAACCCTATACAGGGTTGCTATGGGTCGGAACCGATTTGACGGCACTTAACAACAACAATATATATCCTTTGATTTCTTGACTGTTGCTTCCATGAGTGTTGACAGTGGATCCAAGCAAAATGAAGCCTTTGACAACTTAAATCTTTTCTCCATTTATCACGATGTTCTTTATTGGGCCAGTTCTGAGGATTTTTGTTTTCTTTATTTTGAGATGCAATCCATAATGAAGGTTGGAGTCTTTGATTACAAAGTATATTAAGTCCTCTTTGCTTTCAGCAAGTAAGCTCGTATCATTTGTATATTGCAACTTGTTAATGAATTTTTCTCCAATCCTGATGCCACATTCTTCTTCATATAACCCAGCTTCTCATATTATTTGTTCACAATACATATTGAATAAGTATGGTGAAAGGATAAAACCCTGACACAAACCATTCCTGATTTTAAATTTTAAATAGATATCCTCTGTTCTGTTCAAGTGGCTGACTCTTGGTGTATGTACAGGTTCCTTATGAGCACAATTAAGTGTTCTGGAATACCCATTCATTGCATTGTTATCCATAGTGTGTCATGATCCACTCAGTCAAAAGCCTTAGCATAGTCAATCTTTATTTAACAAGTAAAACATCTTTCTGGTATTCTCTGCTTTCAACCAAGATCCATCTGACATCATCCATGACACATCATGTTTCATGTCTTCTTCTGAATCAGGCTTGAGTTTTTGGCAATTCCCTATGTACTGTTGCAGTTATTTTGTAATTGCATTCAGCAAATTTTTACTTGCATATAATATATATATATATATATATGTAAATTATTTCCACATTTCATTGCATAAACTCTCTTTGGAATGGGCACAATATATGGATCGCTTCCAATTGGTTGGCCAGGTAGCTCTCTTCCAAAAGTCTTGTCATAGATGATTGACTCATAGTTAAGCTAGCATAAAAGTGTCATACTTTGCAAATTTCTATGATCTGACAAATGGTTGCTAAGAAAAGGCTGACTCCATTCTCTTTATTATGATCACTAGACCTGTGGAATAAATATCAGCCAGTGGCAATCTTGTGACTATGCAGGCAGGGGTATTACCAGTTCTAATGTTCCAACATAGAAGAACAGTTGGCTATCATATGTGCATGTTAGGCAAGTCCCAGAGAGTCCCTTTCCCTCCTGACCTTGAATCCACCATAGGGTGCAGAGTTTCTATTGCAATAGAAACAAGATGGGGGCAGGTTGACCAGCAGATGGAAGCAGAACATTTGTAAGTTTTTCCAGCTTGGTTACTTAATTGTGAATAGTACTAGTTCTATTCTGTTGTGTGTTTGCAGTGAGGATCTGATAACCTATTGACTTGATGTCTGCTTTTGGTGGGTCCATTTCTAGCATACTGTTGAATGCATAGGCAGCACTGACAGTCAGACTTGTAGTAAATCATTCTCCTTCTTAAAAAGTATTCTAATGACCAAGCAACAGCAAAGTCTACTTTAAAGAGTGTACAACTTACAGAGTTAACGAGGACAAATTGAGATTCCCTAAGTATCCAAACTGCTGCAATCATTGTAGTCACCGCAGGAGCCAAGTCTGTAATGTGGCACTTAGGATGTGCTTGCAGCCTAAGGGTCCAAATTCATATGATTTGGGGCTTGTTATTTGCTTATATGCTACAAAAAGAAGAAAATGAAGGCAGATTGAGCAATATAACCATCACATATTTTTAGCTTGAAATTTTCCCAAATCAAATTCTACAAAAAACAGGAAGCTTGGTTTTAAGCCAGGATCTTAAAGGTCGGTGGAGCTAGACTGTGACTGTAAGTGAGAGAAGTGGAGAGATTAAGGTGAGACAGAGTATGAGCCATTTTCAGACACCAGGAACTCCTTGTTGTTGTTGTTAAGTGCCATCAAGTCGATTCTGACCCATAGCGACCCTGTATAGTGTTTCCTAGGAGCGACTGGTGAGCTTGAACTGCCGATCTTGCATTTCAAACTGATTTTGCAGTCCAGCGCATTTACCCAGAGTGACACAAGCCCAATGTGGCTAATAGTCTACCATTTATCAAAAGATGCTTGATATCCAGATTTTTTTCTGAAATAACTTGCTGATCTTTTAACTCATTGCTATTGAGTCAGGTCCAAATCATAGTGGCCCTATAGGACACAGTAGAACTGCATATGGAATTTCTGAGACTGTAAATCATTATGGGAACAAACATCTTCTTTCTCCTTCAGAGCAGCTGGTGAGTCAGAACCACTGACCTTGTGGGTAACTTAACCCAATGTGACACTAGGGCCCCTTTCTGATCTTTGTCGTTGTCGTTGTTAAGTGTCATTGAGTCGATTTTGACCCATAGCAACCCTGTATAGGGTCTCCAAGGAACAACTGGTGAGCTTGAACCATTGACCTTGCAGTTCAAATGACTTTGCAGTCTGATGCATTAGCCTACAGCGACACTAGGACTCCTTCTGATCTTTAGATATCAGCAAAATATGTTTGGAATCTATGTTTGGCCTACAGATTGCCAATGTTTGGTTTACTGGAAAAGACAGTAGGCTAAAAACCACAACCTGGGTTCAAACCTGGTTATCCTTGTTGTTGTTAAGTGCCGTCGAGTCGATTCTGACCCATAGCGACCCCTGAGCTTGAACCACCAACCTTGCAGTTCAAATGACTTTGCAGTCTGACACATTAGCCCACAGCACCACACCAGGACTCCTCTTCCTTGATAGGTGTGAAATCTTTGACATGTCAGTTAATCTCTCTGGACTTCTGCTTCCTCATCTGTAAGGAGGAGATAAAGACACCTACTATGAGTGTGCCACAGAATCTTGTGAATAAAATGAATGTGAAAAGGATTTGACACAGCCCAATTGCTAGACAAACGTCCAGGATGGTGCATGCTGGCATGATATACATTAGGCATGATGGTAAGGTTAACTGTTTCTTAAACATTGTTATGAGCCAAGGAAAAGACCTAAAAGTATTTTTAAAACTTTAAAGCCAGCGGACTCAAACATTTGAGAAAAATGTTAGAGGTCTTGAGCAAGGGCAACAACTCTAGACTTCCATCTGCCTGTGCTTTGGAAGAGAGGAGGTAGTCCTCCTCTCCTTAAGAGGATCTCCTCTCCTTAAGAGGACTACCTCCTCTTAAATCAGTAGCTGTGGCTCATAAAACTATTTCTTAGCCCGGGTTAGGGGGTGTGTCATGAGGACTAGGAATCTGTGGGCATCTGTCCTCATCTTTGAGGGAGGGCACTTAAAGTCTCTATCCCTGGTAAGATGGTTAATACAAGTTGCAGGTGTAAGCCCTGGCCTAAATTTTTAAGCACGCTTGGTGCTTTATCCACCTGTCATCCAGACGTTCAAGGAAGCCATAGGTTGCATATTTCAGTTCAGTGACTACATGAATAATTCATCAGTCATTTTGCCAGGTTGCAGAACCATTTTTTTTCTCTCTCAAATGCTTCGACCTAGCTGTGAAGTATTAACTGGAGAAAAAGCTTATATTTCTACGCATTGCTTTAAGGCTCAGAAGTGGCAGGTATATCTTCTTGAACTCATTTTCCTAACTTGCCTGTTGTTTTTTGGTTCCGTCCTATTTCACTGTATTCTCTTAATCTTTGGGTAAGTGAACTAGATTTGGATTATTTACTATATGATTTTTTTATATGAATAAAAGGCCAGTGTTGATCCTCAGAAACACACATACCTGTGAAACCGTATGAGTTGGAATTGATTTGATGGTAGTGGGTATCCTTCCCTTTTCTTTCTCTTTGAAAATGACTCTTGTTTATGAAAGTTGATATGATTCTAAAAAGTTGCTTGTAAACTATTCTATAGTTTAATTTTTTTGATAAGATGTATAAAATATTTATGGATAGAATGATACAATGTTTAGGATTTGATTAAACAGAATTTAACTGTATGTGTGCTTAAGTGTGTGTGTTATGAATGAAGTAAGTTTGACTTGAAGTTGGTAATTATTGAATCTACGTAATGAGGACATTGAGAACCACCGACCTTGCAGTTCAAACCAAATTTGAGGCCTAGTGCTTTATCCTACAGGGACATACCAGGCACTGTATAGGTGATGTTTTGTAATTTTATTTCCCATGGGTATTTCATTTGTTTTTATTTTAAATTTATTTATTGTAAAAGCAATATATGCTCACTGGGAAAAAAAAAAATGAACACAGAGTATGTGGAGTAAACAGTGAAAGTCCCCACTCATACGACACCGTGAACTCTTTCTCTATCCCACATGACACAGTAAAAGTCTGGGGTGTATGCTTTCAGAGTGTTCTTTATGCATACACAAACATGTATAGAATTGAAAGGTGTTTTTAAAAAAGAAAAAAAATTGCTATAATCTAGATGGCAATTTACGTCTATAGAAGGATCAATTTCTTCCCAAACATAACACATTTCCAATCCTATCCTGTAAATAAGTGGAAAAATAGGTATCACTTTAATAGAGTTTTGTGTATAGATGGAATTTGCTCTCACTATAAAGACATATAATCTCTTTATTAGGAGGCTATGCTTTGCTGAGATCAGAGAAAGAAATGAGTGTGTCTGAATTACTTCTAAAGTATGATGGTTGATTCCTTGCACTGATTTCTTTTGACTTGTAATTTTGGTTAATTTTTAAAGAGTGAAGAAAAAACAAGGAATCATTTAGAAGTAATGTATAGTACTGTTTGCATTGTTGACCATATAGGACATATAGGACATATTAACTTACTGAAAGATGAGTGGTAGAAAATGTGTTCTGTCCTTTCTGATTTTGAAGCATCTCCAGTCATTCCTTCCCACTTTCCCATCCTGATCATTTTTATGTAAACTTTTGAATATGGTCTCTGTTTCTCCCAGATGCCTCATATTTACTTCCAGCAAAGGCAAGAAATGAAGCTCTTAAGAGCTTCTCTTCTTTGTTTTCTCTCTGGTTCAGTTTTGAGCCTCATGAAAGGCATTAGGCTGACAACTCTGGAGGCTCCAAGTCTGTTTATCTGCGAGTGTGTGCAGCATGGCACATCTCTGTGGCCTCAGCAGTGGTCCTCCCTCTGCACCTGCAGGGACTAGCAGGGGGTGAAGGCCAACCTGCTCCATCCTTGGTGCTTATCCTGAAAAGAAGCAATTAGCCAGGATTCAGGGATAGGCCCTTTCTACTTCTTACGCCATTCCTTGCCTACTGTCCCTTCCCCCAACACACACACACATGCACAGGCACACACATACACACTCATTCACTCACAAAACCTCTAATTGGCTCACATGAACTGGTGTCTGGATGTTGTGTTGAAGAAACCCATTGATTGAGGAAGCATTTAGTAAATATTTACCATACATACAGCCTTGCATCAAATTCCAATGGTGAAGTGTGTGTTGAGGCTGTTATCCAGATACTTGGGTTGTAACTTTTATTTTTTTAATTTGAATCATCCACAACATGGTTATCTCTCATTGAAGAGAAGACCAGGAGTAGCAGAAGTGGGAATATGAGGTTGTTGTTGTTAAGTGCTGTCGAGTCAGTTCTGACTCATAGTGACCCTGTATAGGGTTTTTAAGGAGTGGCTGATGGGCTTGAACCACCAACCTTGTGGTTAGCTGATCCTACAGCTCAGTGTAAGCAGTCCACAATTCTTTATCTAAATCAATGATTATTGCATCTCATATTTATATGTCAGACATTACTAAATTCATAGTAGCTTTTTGCTGGATATTTTTTCAATCAGCTACTGTCCTCTGTATGTGTGTGTGCTGTGGGACAATCGGACAAACGATTTGATATTTGAAAAGTGTTCTCAAGTTCAGAAAGTTTGAAAGCCTCTAGTTTAGATGCTGTTGTTGTTCTTAAGTGCCATCAAGTCCGTTTTGACTTCATAGAGACCCTGTATGAAATTTCCAAGGAGTAGCTGGTGTGTTTGAACCATTGACTTATGGTTAGCAGTACAGTGTTTATCCTACAGTGCCACATCATCAAGACTCCACAGTTTAGATAAAACATCTCAAAAAATTCTCCACATTTCGTATTTGAAAACCATTCCATATCATCCTGATAGTAATATTTTCAAGTATATGAATTAAATTCTTCATATTATCCCATATGAGGAAACAGGTTCAGGGACATTAAATCATTTGCAGAAACAGGTGTCAAATCCAGTTGGACAAATTCCCAAATCCTAGTGAGGTTTCCTCTGCATGACACCAATTGTCTTACGGGATATGGGTTGCTAGAGCTTGGAAGGAAGAAGACTCTCCCCTCTTAGATGCTTATTATTTTGTAATCTTCCTGCATGCCATAGCATACCAGTCTACAATGGTTTTGCTCCTTCATACCACTTCAATGTTAAATTCTTGTTTTATTTTGATCAAGGTTTTCCTATACTAGAAATGTCTTCTTCTTCTTCTTGGGTGCCTTTGAGTCAGTTCTGACTCATAGTGAGCCCATTTAATAGAGTAGAGCTGCCCCTGAGGGTTTTCTTTACAGGAGCAGATTACCAGGCTTTCAGTTAGCAGCCACCAGAGATAGAGAGGAAACTGAAAAATAGAGAAAAGAAAAAAGTAATTTAAAATTCTAATATGATATAGCTTTCAATTTGTAAGCAGAGATATAATGGTGTGTGTCTGTGTAAAGAGAGAGATTCACTGACTTTAAAGGAAGTGTGGCAGTCTTTACTTATTTATTTGGGTTTCTCACTTGCGGAGGTAGGTTTAAGTGGCAAGTAATACAATTTCTGTGGAGAACCTTGTGGAGTTTGTTTCTCTTCTTTTCACTACTCCATGTTAAGCATAATCATGATTGGCTTATAGGAAGGAAGACTCAGAAAGAAACTGCCCACTCAAGCCCCAATCTCAGGGTTGCACCATGTGCTATGAGCTGTTGTTGTTGTTATTGTTATTGTTATGTGCTGTGGAGTCAGGTCCGACACATAGTGACCCTGTACAGGGTTTCCGAGGCTGTAAATGTTTACAGGGGCAGAAAGCCTCATCTTTCTCCCTTGGAACAGCTGGTAGTTTTGAACTGCTGACCCTGAGGTTAGCAGCCTGGGCTCATAGTGCATATTCCAAAAATGGTGTGATTGTGAACGGCAAAATGAAAACCTCTTCAGTAGGGGAAGGCCTCCGTTTGTATTGCTAGGGTAAGCATTGATGCCAATGAGAAGGAACTGGAAGTGGAGCAAGAGTATCAGAGCCGCTCAGACTGTGTTCAGAACAATTCAACAGAACGTGTGGTGACAGGGCCAGCTATTTGCTGTTTCACTCATTTGTTCAGCCAGCGAAACTGTTTTGGTGCAGATTTTGAGCTAGTTGCTGGGGATACAGAGAGGAATTAAGAAAGGTATTTATTGCTTCCGGGGAACTTTGGTTTCTGAAATGTGGCCTATGGACAGGGAAACAGGTAATACACCTGAGAGACCTAAGTGATGCAAGAGACAACCACTAATCACCTTGGGACCACGGTGCACATGTACTTTGCCTAAATGGGCCCTTAGCTCTCACTAGTTCTTTTTGCTTTTTATTTTCTTGGAACATTTTACTGTGGTTTGGGTGAAAGTTTACAAAGCAAATTAGTTTCCGTTCAACAATTTATACACATTTTGTTTCACAACATTAGTTGCAATCTCCTCAATGTGCTCTTGCCAGTTGCACACAACAGAATGAACCATCCTCACAATTGTTATTACACTTGAGTCCATTGCAGCTGCCACTGTGCCAATCTGTATCATTAGGGGTCTTCCTCTTTTTTGCTGACCCTCCACTTTACCAGGCATGATATCCTTCTCCAGCGACTGGCGTCTCCTACTAGTATGCCCAAAATATGGAAGATGAAATTTTGCCATCCTGACTTTTAAGGAACTTTCTAACTGTATGTCTTCCAACACATATTTGTTTGTTCTTCTGGCAGACCATAGTACTTTAAATTTTCTTCCCCAACACCATAACTACAATGCATCAATTCTTCTGCAGTCTTCCTTGTTTACTGTCTAACTTTCACATGAAAATTGAAAATACTGTGGCTTGGGTCAGGTGCACCTTAGTCCTCAAGCTGACATTTTTGGTCTTGAACACTTTAAAGAGTGTTATACAACAGATTTGTCCAATACAATATGTCATTTGATTTCTTGACTGCTGCTTCCAGTGAATGCAAGCAAAATGAAGTCTTTGACAACTTCAATATTTTCTCCATTTATCGTGACATTATTTATTGGTCCAGTTGTGAGGATTTTTGTTTTCTTTACATTGAGATTCAGCCCATACTGAAGACTGTGGTCTTTGGTCTTCATCAATATATAGTTTAAGTCCTCTTCACTTTTAACAAGCAAGGTAGTATCATCTGCATATCTCAGGTTGTTAATGCGTCTTCCTCTGATTTTCCTTCATGTAATCCAGCTTCTCAGATTATTTGCTCAGCATATATATTGAATAAGTATGGTGAAAGAATACAACCTTGGCGCATGCCTTTTCTGATTTTATACCATTGTATATCCCTTTGTTCTGCTTAGATGACTGCCTCTTTTGGTCTATGTACAGGTTCCTCAGAAAAAATACTTTTTCTCCACAATGTTGTCTTTACCTTGTCACGATCCACAAAGTAAAAAAAAAACACAACAACAACCTTTGCATAGTCAATAAAATGCAGGTAAACATCTTTCTGGTATTCTTTGTTTTCAGCCAAAATCCAACTAACATCAGGAAATCTAACATCATTCCACATCTTCATTTTAATCCAGCTGGGACCTCGGTAGTTCCTTGTCAATGCACTGTTGCAGCCATTTAAAAATTACCTGCAGCAAAAATTTACTTTCATGTGATATTAATGATATTGTCTGATGATTTCCACACTCCATTGGGTTACCTCTTTGGATTGGGAAAAATTATGGATCTCTTCCAGTCAGTTGGCCATCTGTTTGTTGAAAGATTTCAATTGTATTCCATCAATTCCTGGATCCTTGTTCTTTGCTATTTGTGCATTTTTGCTTATATTTGATAGATTATTTAAGCCATAAATTATCCTTCCCTACTGCCGCCAAGTTCATTCTAACTCATAGCAGCCCTATTGGACGGAGTAGAACAGTTCCATAGGATTTTCAAGGCTGTGAATCTTTGCAGAAGCAGATTGCCTCATCATTCTCCCATGGAGTGGCTGGTAGGTTTGAACTGCCAACCTTTTGGTTAGCAGTACAACAGTTAGCGGACTATGTCACCAGGGTGCTTTTATCATAAATTGTTGTAGTTGTTGTTAAGTGCCGTCGAGTCAGTTCTGACTCATAGCGACCCTGTTTCCAAGGAGCAGCTGGTTAGCTTGTCTGGCACATTAACCCACAGCGCCATACCAGGACTCCTATCATAAATTAGGGTCCCTAATTTTGACCCTCCACCACTTGTTGGTCAGTTTGTTGTACTGTGGTGGCTTGCATGTTGCTGTGATGCTAGAAGCTATACCACCGGTATTTTAAATACCAGAAGGGCCGCTCATGGAAACAGCAGCCAAGAAACCAAACAACATATTACACTTGGTACATCTGCTGCAAGAGAACTTTTAAAAGTGTTCAATAGCAAAAATATCAGTTTAAACTCTAAGGTGCACCTGATCCAAGCCATGGTATTTTCAAAGGCCTCATATGTATGTGAAAGTTGGACAATGAATAAATAAGACTGCAGACGAATTGATGCATTTGTGTTGTGGTGTTGGAGAAGACTATTGAAAGTACCATGGACTGCTAAAAGAACAAACTGTGTTGGAAGAAGTACAGCCAGATGTTCTTTAGAAGACAGGATGGTGAGATGTCGTCTCTTATACTTCAGACATGCTATCAGAAGGGACCAGTCCTTGGAGAAGGACATCATGCTTGATAAAGTGGACCATCAGAAAAGAGGAAGACCCTAATGAGATGGATTAGGACAGTTGCAACAGCCACAAGTTCAAGTGTACAAATAATTGTAAGGATGGCATTGGATCCAGCAGTATTTCTTTCTGTAATGCATAGGGTCACTCTGATGAGTTGGAACCAACTTGCCATCACACAACAACAAAAGTTTGTCCATTTATATTCTCACATAATTGTTACAGTTTTAGATTTGACTTTTTGGTCTCTTATCCTTCTTGAGGTTTTGTGATTAGTGTGAAGTGTGGAGCCTTTTTTATTTTTGTGCAAATTGATGTTCAGTTTTGTCAGGACTATTTATTAAACAAACTACCTCATCCCCATTTAATGGATTTCAGTCCTTTGTTGAAGATCAGCTGTCCATAAGTGAATGGATTTACCTTTGGGTTCTCAATTCTTTTCCATTGATCTGTGTCTGTCTTTGTATCAGTACAAGACTGTTTTGGTGACCTTGGCTACCTAGTAGATTCTGAGACTGAAAAGTGTGAGGACTCCTACTTTGTTGTTCTTCTTCAATAACGTTTTATTTATCCAGGGCTTCTTTCCTTTCTATGAAAGTTGGTGTTTAATTTTTCCATCTCATTAAAAGCAAGTGTTCGAATTTGGATTGGGATTACATCTTCTCTATAGAGATCACTTGGCATTTTCACAATATTAAGTCTTCCTATCCAGGAGCATTTTATGTTCTTCTATTTATGTAGGTGTCTTTTGATTTCTTGCATTAGTGTTTTGTGATTCTCGTAATGGTTAGGTTTATTCCTAAGTATTTTCTAAATTTAGACATTGTTTTGGTGGCTTATTGTTTGCCTTAGTGTAGAGGAATCTGACTGATTTTTGTATGTTGATCTTGTATCCTACTACTTTGCTGAATCCTTTTCTTTCCTGTAACTTTCTTCCAGAATATTTGGAATTTTCTATGTATAGGATCATATCATCTGCAAATAGGTATAGTTTTACTTCTTCCTGACCAATTTGGATGCCTTTTTATTTCCCTTTTTTGTTTCATTGCTCTGTTTAGGCTTTCCAGTACAATATTGAATGAGAGTGCTAATAAAGAATATCCTTGTCTGGTTTCTGTACTCAAGAGCAATGCTTCCGTTTTCTCTCATTGAGAATAATGTTGCCTGTTGGTTTTGTGT
This sequence comes from Chrysochloris asiatica, assembly GCF_000296735.1. Taxonomy (NCBI): domain Eukaryota; kingdom Metazoa; phylum Chordata; class Mammalia; order Afrosoricida; family Chrysochloridae; genus Chrysochloris; species Chrysochloris asiatica. Next base: position 696,276 of record NW_006408813.1, on the reverse strand, counting down.
TGTTGTTATTGTTATGTGCTGTGGAGGCGGTTCCGACTCATAACGACCCTGTACAGGGTTTCTGAGGCTGTAAATCTTTACGGGAGCAGAAAGCCTCATCTTTCTCCCACGGAACCGCTGGTAGTTTCAAACTGCTGACCGTGGAATTAACAGCCCGATTCGTAACCACTATGCTACATGCCCTTGATTACGCTGAGGAATTATGTTGGAGTTTATCAAAAAGAGGCCTTTTCTGCATTGATTAATATGTTCATGCAATTCTTTCCCTTTGTTTTATTTATGTGGTACATTACACTGATTATTTTTCTGATGTTGACCCATCTTTGCCTACCTGGTGTTAATTCCACTTGGTCATAATGTTTGTTTTTTTTGATATATTGTTGGACTTTATATTGGCTAGGATTTTGATGACGATGTTTGCATCTATGTTCAGCAGAGGTGTTGGTCTATAATTTTCTTTTTTACTGATCTTTTTGCCTGGCTTTGTTATCCGGGCTATGCTTGCTTCATAGAATGAATTTGTCTCATTAAGTTTTGAAGGAGTCTTTTACACCAAAAGATTAAAATGCTTTCAGTATGAGTACAGCCCTCTCTATCACTGCCCTAGAGGCATCCTCCCTCTTAGCTGGTGCTCTCATTGTCCCACAAATTGCATAAGTGAACCGCTAATGACTTCCTGGATGGTGCAAATGGTTAACATGCTTGCTATTAACCTAAAGGTTGGTGATTTCAGTCCACCCAGAGGCATCTTGGAGGAAAGACCTGAAAATCTACTTACGAAAAACAAGCCTTTGAAAAGTCTATGGACAACAGTTCTACTCTGACACACATGGGGTTGCTTGGAATCAACTCAATAGCAACTGGTGTTGGTGGTTCAGTGGTAGAATTCTCACTTTGCATCCAGGAGACTTAGATTCAATTCCTGACCATTGAACCTCATACAAAGCCACCAGCCTATTTGCCATCGGGGGCTTGCATGTTGTCATAATGCTGAACAGGTTTCAGTGGAGCTTCCAGACTAAGGCCTGGAGATCTACTTCTGAAAGTCAGTTAGTGAAAACCTAACTTGTTAGATCTGCAACCAATCATTGGCATAGTGCAGGACCAGGTTGCATTTTATTTGTGTGCGTAGTCACCATGAGTCGAGGGCTGACTCCATGGCAACGAACAGCAATAACTGATAAATCCCTAGCATGGATTTCAAGATAACCCCATTTTATCTGGTATCTTCTCATCACTGACTCCCCACCACTCACCTTTAGCCACAATGACTATATGGAAAGGAGACAGAGTACTTGTTTAACAGTTCAACAAATAATATCATAAATTTGGTTATTCTTGACTTTATTTCATCAAATTTCTATCAATAGACATTAGTACCACTTCCTAACTTTGAATTCTGTGTGTGAATTTGCTTGTTTCTCCACTCGGAGCCCTTTAGTAGCCATTGCCAATCTGAGAGTTGAAAATGGTACACTGGTATTTGAATTTGTCACTTCTTTCAGGTATACTACTACAAGGATTTTAAACCTGGGCTTGCTGGATGGGCTGCAAAGTCCCGGAAGTTACATGCAAATTGCTGTTTGTCCTTCTGTGCATTCTAGAGGGTTGAGGGGAGGGGTGGGAGGAGGACCCATAGCCTTCTTCAAATTCTCCAAGGGAGTGTATGCCTCCAAAATATTATAAAAACAAAACTCTAAGTGTTTTATAACAAATTACTAAAGGAAACTAGATAACACTATCATAACAAGCTAGGGAGAGTTACAAAATTGCAGCGATCACATGAGATTCCTGCAGTCCCCTCCATAGCGCTTGACACCGTTGGTAACAAAGGCACCCCAAATTCTAAGCCTTTCTTTCTCTTCTCTAGGTCTCCCTGCCCCTGGGAAGCTCCTGCTGTCTGGCACTCAGACCAGAAAATCGCTGTTAGGAGAAAACTATGAGGAGAACTCACAGACCTATCTATAGCTCCCTGCTTGTTTCTACATTCAGACCATTATTGAACCTTTTAGTAGTCATTGCCAATCTGGCTGTTTTCATATCAGATTCCTTTCTCAAAGCCGCCCTCTTGTCCTTTGGGAGAGGTCATTCTTGGACATTGCTTCCTTTGTGGGCAGCAGGAATCACAAGTGTATATCCCTAGGAGTCTTGGGGCCTGTTAAGAACCCACTAGCCCAAAAAGTTTAAGTTTTGCCTTTAAAATTTTATGTAATTTTTGCATTCGTTTCAGAGTATTTCTGTGTATCATTGAAATCTTGGTTTAAAATTGACATTATGGGAAGTTACTCCATGTTTTTCAGTGGCTCCAGTTGACCCCATGGTTGGATTCAAATCTATTTGATTATCTCTGGATTCACTTTAAAAGTGTTAAGTAAATACGAAGTTAATAGAAAACATGCTTGTAGTGTAGACTTTTCAGTTTCTTTCATTTTGTAGGATTTTCTTTGTCAGAGATTTGTTTTCAGTTCAAAGAAGGCTGCTAAGTTATCTTCCAGATTTCTCCCATTGCTGAACATGCTTTTTAATCTTAAGAAATATCATTAAAGAATGCTACCATGATTGAAGTTATTTCTGCCTTTTCCCAGTTTAGTCCCTGGAATACTATTGTATATTCAGAAAGCATGGTTTCATGCTTTCACCATCTGCTAGACAATGTCTCTTGGTCATTTTAGAGGATCTGGATAAGTTTGCTTCTTGTTTACTATTGCCATTCTGAGTTTGTCTCCATCCATAATGAGGAAGGTGATAGAGCCTGGAGATACAATACCTAGATGGACTAAGGAAATTAAAATAGAGGATTTGTCCCAGGAAATTGGTGATAAAGTGGGACTAGAAACTTAATCTTCTGATATCCATTATCTTTCAATAAAGAATTTTTGTGTAGTGGCAAGAATCTCTATTTGATGATAAGCCTTGGTTCTGACACTTACTAGCTTGTGAGCTTTATTGCAAGTTACTACTTCCGCTCTTTGGGCCTCAACTTCCTCATCCACAGAATGGTGACAATTAATACCTACTTTGCAGGATATTTGTGAGGACTGTAAAATGCCTGACACATAGTAGGTCAATGCAAAGGTTAATTCCCCTCTCTCCATATTACAGTGAAAAGTTCATTGAGAAGAGAAATAATAATAAAGATTTGAAGGCAGTTTTTTTTTTTTTTTTTTTTTTTAGGGGATAGGAAAATTATAGAATATGCATTCTTTAGTGTTGAAAGAACCTTTAGAGAGCAGCAATTTAATTTTAATTAACTTGGGTTACAGAGGAGGACTAGGCCCAGAGATGGGCAGTGACACACAAATCCTGGTAAAGACACTTGTATTTAGAAGATTAAGTCTTATAAGGAACCTTGCTTCAAAGGGTGTATTAAACATGAAGTGTTTCAAAGTGAAGAACTTCTATTTAAGAAGATACCAAAGTAGAGTAACTTAAGAGAAAGATGTGGCTTTCTGCTCCAGCAAAGATGTACAACTTCAGGTTTGCTTAGAGTCAGAACCAATTGGATGGAAAACGAAGAGTAAAAAAAAGGTGTGAATTTTTAAAAAATTTAACTCAAAAGCAATATTTATTTTAAAAATACAATGACACACATAATGACTATATACATTTGCATATCTAACGATGAAAATGCAAAACACATTACTAATCTCCCTCACAATTGAAAAAATAAATGAACTATCAAAATATTTTGTGGAATATCAAATGAAATTTCACTTAAATTATTTCTTCTAGACTTTCCCCTTAGCCACACACACACATAAGATCAAAAATAAGCTTAATACATAGATAAATGCTTGTCTTCCTAACACTACAAAAGAAACATTTGTTCCCCCAGATAACTCTTAAGTAAACTGCTGTCAAAACAATTAGTGTTATTTTTCTATTATCCTCCTATTTGAGAGTAAATAACCATTTCATGAATATGTTAATTATCTAGTAGGTGGAGAAGATAAGGAGGGCCCTATATCTCCTGAAGCAATGATAAATCATCAATTGCATACAAAAACACAAGAGAGGACTCTAAGCTGGATGGCCATATATCCACATGTCACCTACTCAGACTGAAATCAGTTCAGCTTTGATGGTTTAAAGAGAAACAGAAAAGAAATGACAATGTTTTGAGAGGATAAATCATGAATAAATCTTCATTTGTGGATGATGGCTGCAGCAACACTTCTTCCAGCTAAGCAAGGATTAGATCGGTTCATTTTATTTTCACACATTTTTAATTCTACTGTTGAGAACTGAGTGTAATGGTAATTTTAAAGAATTATGAGACTGAGGCTGAACCACTCACTATATGTGCGTCTCCTATTTTTTCAAAAAAAAAATCTTTATTGTGTTATAAGTGCTAGACAGATATTTTATCTGTAAAACACGTTTTGAAAATAAACAACTGTGCTTAGTTTAAACGTACTCTCTACCTTTAGTAATTATGCCCAACTTTTGGCAGCTTTGAATGTGCCTTTTGAAATCTCCAGCACAGAATTCTTCCCCATCCGCAGTGGTTAAATGTTCTGCTGAAAGAGAACACATTTTTAGTGGGGAAGGAATCGTGGTGGGGGTGGGGGGAAAAACACAGAAAAGTGCTTTCCTTTCCTATTTTCAAGGGGCAAGATGTATTTTTCCATATTAAATATTTTGAAAAAGTTGAATGCATCATTGTGCCAGATAATTAAAATGTAAATTTCAGTATCTATGCTTGCTTTGTGATTTTTTTTAATACATTTAAGTTAGTTGTCTTTTAAAACATGTGGTCAGCTGTTGTATTCACATATGGTCAAATGATCAAAGTCTGAACTCCTCTCTAATTGTCCCCCCGCTGCTCGTCTGCTCTGTCCGTGATCAAGGCCTCAGCAGGTGATGAGAAAGGCATGAGAACAGGCTGGAAGGAGAATGAGGCACCGAGAGGCCCAAGCTGAAAGAAATAAAGACTTCCAGTACATCACCCTGACAGTAAAGAGCCAAGGAAAAGTGACGTCTGGTTAGTAGTGCTTATATATTTTTTGTTCACCAATCTGCATACATTTTTTTTTCCCCCTAGCTAAATGCAAATGGAGCCTCGCCTGTTCCCGGAGATGAAGCCCCTCACAGCAGCGCCACTGCCGAAGTGTTGCATTTGTTTACTTGCCTTGGGAGGAAGCTGCTAAGTCCCCCAGTTTATAGTATTTCACATGTTTGTGGAAATCATTGCAATTCTTTTCACTTCTGCTTGTCATTGTTTGCCTAGAGTTCACTTTGCCAGATGGCGCTTTATTGTCACTAGTGGTTACACCTCGCTATTGGATCAGTTCAAGACCAAATGGTGTGAAGAGCTTTCATACTTAGAGGATTTAGTCAAACATTCATTCTCTGCTATTCAGGCCGCTTGAGCACTAATTCATAAACGAGCCGGCTGACCTAGGAACGAAGGGAGGGGAAAAGGGCCTAGGTCTTTTTTTCCCTTAAATTATAAATTTGCCTTCTATTTGCAGTCCAAATTGGGATAAATCACAATTAAACAAGAATGTCTTGCATAAACATAAGTAAGATGTTAGGGAAGGGGTGGGGGTGCAAGAACAAGACAGTGCATTATGCAAATGCTGCTAGAGTCTAAATGGTTTTGCTGATCCACACAAAAACACAACCATTTATTTTCCCCAAGTCCTGATTCCCAATTTTCTCTGCTCTTTTGGCAATGAGCCAGTTTTACTGGCAAATGCCATGAATTAGCTTTAAAGAAAAAATTTTTTTGAATATATATTTTCCCTTGAAAGCTGTAGAATGTGAAAAAGCTAACGTGCTTTGCAAGTTGGGAAGGGATCTTTAAAATCGAAGCGCTCGCACTTCACCTTATGTGATTCCTAATGGAAGTCTGGGCCAATTCTAGGTGGGTTTACATTTCTCACAGAGATTGGGTAATTTGGGGCCTGCGATAGGTGACGTCATGCTCTGCACATTTTAATACTGATATGGTAGATGTCGTTTTGAAGACAGATTTTATTCATGAATCCCTTGGACGCTGTTCCAAGCTCTGGAACTTGTCTTCCTTTCTTCATCAAATTTGTTTAAATGGCTGAAAAGGTGGTGCAGTGAAACCAGAGCAAGGAGAGCAGGGAAAGGGTTAAGCAAACATTGACTCAATTGCTCTACGCAATTTTGTTTCTTATTAAATATGAGGCCCTGGTAGTTGTCGCCCTAGTTTTCTTTTTCCTTGGGAAGAGGGGGAGGTAGAGCTTCACCTAACTATTCACAGTGATGTTGAAAGGACAAAGAAAAGCACCGATGTGAAGAGGGAGGTTCTTTGGCAGAAGGCAGGTGCTAAGGGATTTGGAGGTTATTATAGAAGAAATCCTTGAAGCCCTCAGTGCAATGCCCCTTGCTGTAGTAAGAAAGGCAAACAGGATAATGGGTTGTATCAACAGAGGGAGCGAACCCGAATCAAAAGACGTGATCTTGTTACTGTACAGCCTGATATTGTCCCTCTACAAAGAGCTGGTTGATGCTAATCAAACACACTGCACAGCTGGCCTAATCACCTTGTCCTCAGAAGCCTATTGTTGTTCTGGGCAAGGGCTAGTCACAGAACAGCTGGGATGATACCCATTTTTCCATGGAAGGAAATGGAATGAGAGGCGTAGGCTTTCTCTTTTATGCATTTTGTTGTTGTTGTTGTTGCCTCAAGGTACAGTGCACAATGATGTAGGATGAGTGTCCACTGGGCTTTGCTTGGGAAGTAAGCACAGCTGGGAGGAACAAAGCACCAACTGGGGCTCCTCTGGCTTTTCCACACATTTCTGGACTTAGGCTCTTTGCTATGCAAAGTGGGCTGCCAAGTAATTGGACCTACTCTGGTGGAGGGGAGGAGACAAAGAAAGCTGGAAGGGCATAGTGAGAAAACAGGAACTGTTAAACAGGAGAGTTTGGTGGGGGAGGGGCCCTTGCTTTCTTGCAGCTCCTTAAAACAAAGCCAAGAAGTAGGCAGAAAGCTTTAGCTTTAATACCAAACCAGGCATCTTGGCATGGTCTCTTTGGAAATGGGATAAAATAAATTAAATGTGAATGTTTAGTGTTACCAGGAAACTTTTGTTCATTCTAGCAAGTCACCTGTTGGGACATTAGTTTCCTCATCTGAAAACTTTAGAGGAGAGGTTCAACATGAATTCAAAGTTCCCTTGCATCCTGTTGTGTTGGCTTATATCTTTCTGTAAGAGTCAGCATATCAGGGAGGTTAACAGACCTCACTCTCTTGAGGCTCCGAATAGCTTGACTCTGTGCAGGTACAAAACTAGATTGTTTGAATCTCTCGTGCTATATGTGGAAGCCTCCCTTTGGCCAACAATAAAGAGCGTCTGGCTAAATAGTACTTGCTTGTTTAGTCATCGGTTTAAGAAAAGCAGAGGAGTTGGAGGTTTTGAGCTGCTACATTTTACAGCTGTTTCAGAGGCTGTCCCCTACTGTTCCTCTCTCTTTGCAAGGTTCAGAAATTCCTGTCTGTTGGGTTCATATGGCCGAGGCCAATCAAATGCTTTCATCAGCTCACCATTGGATGTTGAGTGATATATTACCACCAGTTAAAATTTGACCTACTCAATGACCCTCTTGCAAACATTAATTGTGCAGAACATCTTTCTCCTCCAAACAGAGTATCTTCTTGAAAAGGCCATTCGTTTACTTAAGACCAGAGTTAGTCCAACTCATCCAACTTTCTTACAAAGCTTATCTTGTACTACTTGGTCCAAGGATTCTCCGAGAAAAGAATCACATAGGTCTAATATAAAGGTTAGGTAGAGATTATTTTCCTCAGGGACTGCAAATGATCACTAAAAAGGACTATGTGAACTTCTATGAGATACTTATTTACCATAGCAAAAACAGAGCCCTAATCATCAGAGAATTATTGTTGTTGTTGTGAAGTGCCGTTGAGTGGGTTCGGACTCATAGCGACCCTGTATAGGGTTTCCAAGGAGCATCTGGTGAGCTTGAACTGCCAACCTTGCAGTTCAAACGGCTTTGCAGTCTGGCACATTAGCCCACAGCGCCACACCAGGACTCCATCATCATCAGAGAATAGAAAAATGTAAAACTAAGGCTTTGCTTTTAGCTGTGATGGATTTTGTATGAAACCTTTGATTTACCATGGGAAAGCAACAACAAATTTTAAAGTGTAGAGAAATATCAAAACAGAATAAGCAACGATGGGCCATTTTTCAAACGGGTTGATGGCTAAAGATAGGTTCTTTTCATTTAGGAAGGAAACAAACCACATTAAACGAGCATGAGCGTTTCAAATCATGGAGCCAATTGCATGCAATTTTAGAAAGATTTTCTTTAAAGCTTCTAGTTGATCTTGTTCCCATACAAATAAATAAGTTGTGTGCCTTTGCAGGTATTAGGAAGGCACGGACCTGAGATATATGAATACCTAAAAGGAGACATTTTCTTTTTAATGAAAGTATAGAACTGGCAAAATAGGAGAAAATGGGAACTGTGTTTAAAATTAACTAAACAAATCCAGCTAACTACAGGCATATTCTTTAACTTTATTTGATCTCACTTCATGCACCATTGTAGTAATATTTTGCTATTTAGTAAGACTGTGTTAAATTGACCTGGAAATTTCAGAGACTGTGTCTGCTTCATCCATGAGGTTTGTGTATATATTATAACAATACCAATACAGGTTGTTTGTTTGTTTTTGTTTTTGTTTTTTTAATTCTTGTTTCCCCTCCTGGATTTATGATGCAGAGAAGCTTCTTTTTCCACAGCAGGCCCGTTTTTTCTTACATGCATAGGAAAGAGCACTGAACTTGGACTTAGGAATTTTGGTCTGAATTTCCACCACTTTGTAGCTATATGACTTTGAGCAAATCATTTAACCTCTCAGACTTCCTCTATTAAATGAAGGAATCAGAATGAATTCCTACTTTCAGAATCTGGGAAAGAAAATTTCCATGAGCCCATAATGGTCATTAGTATATAAACAATCACATACAAGCACCCATGGTGGAGCTATCACTGCCAGGGACAGGGCACAGGACTTCCTACCCTGCTCCATCTTTGCTTTTCGAAATTGGGAAAAGAAGGCCTTCTGGAAACATACTTGTATGGAAGGCTTTATTATCCTCGCTTCCTAGTTGAGGAAACTGAGACCCAGAGAAGTTTTGGCTTGTTCAGTATGTCACAGTTAATTAGTGAGCAAGCAAAGGCTAAAACCCAGGTCTTCTAGCTCCTGGTCTAGTCTTTCTACCCTGCACCCCTACTTCTTCAACAAGTTTACCTTTGTACGGTTTTCAGTGAGACATGAGCTTGGTTTTGAAATGCACCTATTAAAGAGAATTCTCTGAATTATCTCCTAAAGGATATTTGGTGACTGATATAAAATCTCCACCCAGAGCAATACAGGACCAATGTTTGCATGGTAAGCTTTAGCCTTCGCCATTGAGGAAGTGCATTACTACGGGGTCCTTCCTAAAGCAATCCCTCAACACTGAAAGTTGACTACCATACCCTGGAAACCTGGCCCTCTCGTACTCTGAAAATAAGGCCAACACTTTTGTCCCTTCCATTATTTTCTTCTTCTAGTTTCTTTTATGAACCACCACTGCCACACACACCCTATCCCGTCAGGCCTGTTTTGTTTTTGTTTTTGTTTTTGTGACAAGGTCTTATTTTCCAGGAAGAAATATTTGTTAGTTGTTTGGTTTGTTTGTTTTTTCCCAACATGGGGAAGTGGACTAGGACTAAGGGAACAGCTTCAGCCCCTTCTATCACACTTGGATAACAGTGGACAAGGTTATTGCGCAGCTGGATTTATCTATGTAATAGGGGGCTTGCCTCTAGCTCTGTAGGAATTCTTACATTTAGGCCAATAATATGGACTGAAGGCATGAGGAAAGTATCTAAATTCCCTAGTTCAAAGGTGAATTTGTTTCTTTTTTAGCATCAGGCAAGGATGAAAAGGACTATGCCTTAAAGTTTATTTTATCAGAGATTAGTACTGCCACTCCTCTTTGCTTTTTATTGCAATTGGCTTGGTGTATTTTTTTCCATCCTTTGACTTTTAATCTGTTTTTGTCTCTGTGTGTGAGATGTGTTTCTTGCAGACAGCATTTTGAAGGATCTTGTTTTCTTATCCATTCTGCCACCCTCCGTCTCTTAACAGGTGCATTTAATCCATTTACATTCAGTGTGATTATTGATAGGTATTGATTAATTGCTGCCATTATGTTTTTTTGTGTGTGTGTGTGTGGTGTTGCTGCTTCTTTGTTCTGTGTGTCTTTCTTTGTTGAGTAAATGATTTTTGTGTTCTTTCTTGTGAGTTTCCTCATAGTTTTAATGTTTCCATGTTCTTCTTGGATTTTCATTCTCTTGGTATGTTGTGACGTGTTAAGTTTCTTTGAGGTTGACTAATTAACTTTTCTCTCCAATTACTGCAGTCTATTTTATCCTGTAATCGACCTGATCTTCTCACTATCTGGATCTCTGTTCCTACATGTTTACCTTCTTTTACATTGAACTTGTTTTGATCATAGACTGATCTCCCAGATTCTCTGAGTTTTAAAGCGACTGTGTGCTGAAGACCTGGGGGGCACAGGGGAAGGATTGCATGGAGGGGATTGTAACCATGGCAATGAGATGATATACGATAGAATGAATGTAAAACCAATGTTCTCCCATGTAAACTATCACATAATTCACAATAAAACATTTAAAAAAAAAAAAGAAAGAAAGAAAGAAAAGGACTATGAGGAGCCAGGCTACAGCTCTAGTGTGATTCAAAAGGGTTTCTAAAAACCAAACGTACTCCGTGATATCTCTAAGTCACTTTATTCCTGTTATTGTTGTTGCAGGTGCTGTCAAGTCAGTTCTGACTCATAGTGACCCTATGCACAACAGAACGAAGCACTGCCAGCATCATTCTCACAATTGTTGTTATGCTTGATTTCATTGCTACTGCCACTGTGCCAATCCATCTCATTGGGAGTCTCTATCTTTTTTGCTGAACCTGCACTTTACCAAGCAAAATGTCCATCTCCTCACACTGGTCCCTCCTGACAACACATTTGAAGTATAAGAGACAAAGTTTCATCATCCTCAATGCTAAGGAGCATGTTGACTGTATTTCTTCCAAACATTTGATTGTACTTTCAATATTCTTCTCCAACATCATAATTCAATGCTTGCATTATTTTAATTTTCACTCTCCAACTTTCACATGCAGATGAGGCTATTAAAAAATACCATGGCTTGGGTCACGTGTACCTTGTTTTCAAACTGCTCTCGAACACTTAAAAGAGGTCTTGTGCAGCAGATTTGCCTAATGCAATATGTCATTTGATTTCTTGATTGCTGCTTCCATGAGTGTTGATGGTGAATCCAAGTGAAATGAAGTCTTTGACTATTTCAATCTTTTCTCCAATTATCATGATGTTATTTATTGTTCCAGTGGTGAGGATTTTTGTTTTCTTTACACTGAGGTACAACTCATGAAGATCTTTGATCTTCATCAGTAAGTATTTGAAGCTCTCTTGCCTTTCAGTAAGCGAGGTTGTATCATCTGCATATTGTAAATTGTTCATGAATCTTCCACCAATCCTGATCTTATGTTCTTCTTCATATAATCCAGCTTCTCAGAGGATTTTCTCAATATACAGATTGAATAAGTATGGCGAAAGATTACAACCCTGGGGCACACCTTTCATGATTTTAAACTATTCAGTGCTCCCTTGTTCTGTTTGAATGACTGTGTCTTGGTCTATGTACAGGTTCCTCATGAGCACAATTAATTGTTCTAGAATACTGATTATTTTCAATGTTATCCATACCTTGTCATGATTCACACAGTCAAAAGCCCTTTCATAGTTCATCAAGCATAAGTAAACATCTTTCTGGTATTCTCTGCTTTCAGCCAAGACCCATCTGATGTCTGCAATGATATCCCTCATTCCATGTCCTCCTCTGACTCTGACTTGAATTTCTGGCAGTTCTCTGTCAGTTACTGTTGTAGCCACTTTTGAATTCTCTTCAGTAAAATTTTACTTGCATGTGATACTAATGATATTGGTTGGTAATTTCTATATACTGTTGTGTCACCTTTCTTAGGAATAAACAGAAATATGGATCTCTTCCAATCAATTGGACTTCCAAATTTCTTGGCATTGGTGAGTGAGCACCAGTTTGTTGAAAGATTTCAATTTGTAGTCCATCAATTCCTAGAGCCTTCAGTGTAACTTAGACTTCTTCCTTCAGCACCACTGATTCTTGATTATACGCAATCTCTTAAAATGATTGAACAATGAGCACTTCTTTTTAGAACATTGAGTCTGTGTATTCCTTCTATCTTCTTTTGATGCTTTCTGCATCATTGAATATTTTGCCCACAGAAGCCATCAACATTGCAATTAAGGCTTGATTTTTTTCCCCATATTTCATCTTGAGAAATGCTGAGTGTGTTTCCTACTGGATTTCTAAGTCCAGGCCTTTGCATATTTCATTGTAAAACTTGGCTTTGTCTTCTAGAACTGCCCTTAGAAATTTTCCGTTCATTCTTTGACTTTCTCATTTCTTCAATTTGCTTTAGCATATCTACTTAGAAAACAAATTTCAGAATCTTTTCTGACATCCATTTTGGTCTTTTCTTGTCTTTTAAATGATCTTTTGCTTTCTTCCTATATAATGTTCTTGATGTCATCCCACAACTCTTATGGTCTTCAGGCATTAGTGTCTAATGCTTTAAATCAGTTTTTGAGATGATGTCTAAATTCAGGTGTAAAATATACAATTTCATATTTTGGTTCTCATGGACTTGTAATTTTCTTCATCTTCAGCCTGAACAATTGATGGTCTATTTCACAGTCTGCCCCTGGCCTTGTTTTGGCTGATGACACTTTTCCAGCATCTCCTTCCACATACGTAGTCAATTTAATTTCCATATATTCCATCTGGTGAGGTCCATATATATAGTTGATTTTCATGTTATTTAAAAAAGGTATTTATATCTTATGAATATTAGTTTCCCTTGCCTACTATTGTAAAATAGACACTTGAGTAGAATAGAAAAGAATGTTGGGAAACATGATTAGAGAAAACTTATAAGCCCATCTTCAGCCTATAACTGATTGGAATACCTAAAAGGGGTTCTACAACT
>NW_006408813.1:652606-682892 GCF_000296735.1 Chrysochloris asiatica | reverse complement strand
ATGAAGAAATGGGCTGAGTTCAACCACAGTCCATTGAATCCCGTTGACCTGGAGATGAGAGAGAAGAGGAAAGGCTGGTTGGTCCAAAGTGTGGTGAGAACTGAGGACACTTGAGCCCATTTATAAGGACATAGCCACAGAAGGCTAGAGCTGAGAGTGAAGCATCCAGCTAATATGAAGTGAGGGGATATGCACAAGAACACACAAACTTGCAGACAGTACTCTTTTGACCTAGCCTCAATAGCTCGGTAATCAGAACTTGACTAGAGGAAGATTGGAAATTTTTTTTTCTTTTTTGATAAAGGAACAAGGGTAAATTGCTACAATTTGATGAACCTGACCTATACTCAGAGAGGTAGTTACTCTAAATACCAACAAAGAGGGAAAGAGTCTTCACATCAAGTATCAATGCTATCCTATCTGTACAGAGGTACAGAGGGTACATAGGGACGGGCAACTTAGACATTGGCTACCTAAAATGAGGGGGTAATAAAGGCACAAAGTGACTGGCTTACAAGGTTTCAAGAAGGAGTCTAATTTAAGAGTATGGGGGGAAAGAAAGAGTCCCCACTGAATAGCTGTCACCTTGTCTAGATGGTTCTGGTAAAAAGAGATGGGGATTAGATTTGTATGATTCAATAGTGAATAATTGCTATCATGACTAATTGTGATTGTCACAATTGTAAAAGTAGGAGTTTTGTAACTAAAACAGGGGAGTGGTTAATCGTACAGTCCAGAAACAGAGGATCCTAGGACCATCAAGAGAAAAGCACACAAGCAGAATGCAGGAGCTTATCCACAGAAGCAGCAGTGCCAGAGATGGAGGCAGAGGTGGGGGCATGGAGAGGGGGAGTGGCTGAGGACTCTAGATTCATGGACTAAGAAGAGAGGGACTAAGAACTGGTGGCCAGGAGCAGACTTGCAGAATGTGCCCTTTGGAGATGTAAATTATTATATATGCCTGAGTGGGATTTTGTTGTTGTTGTTGTTTGTTTGTTTTTAAAAAGCTAAAGTGAATAGAGAAAACTACTGTTAACTGATGGTACATGGAGGGGATTATAATCATTGTAATGAAACAAGGTGTACGATTTGTTGAATGTAAAACTGATGATATGCCCTGTAAACTTTCACTCAATCCATAAAAAAAAAACAAAAAAAAAAAAACGTACATTAAAAAAAAAAAAAAAAGAGCACAGTCTTCGGTATGGATTACATCTCAATGTAATGAAAACAAAAATCCTCACTACTGGACCAATAAACAACATTCTTATCAATGGAGAAAAGATTGAAGTTATCAAGGACTTCATTCTTCTTGGATCAACTATCAACACTCATGGAAGCAGCAGTCAAGAAATCAAACGAAGTATTGCACTAGGCAAATCTTCTGCACAAGACCTTTTGAAAGTGTTGAAGAGCAAAGATGTCAGCTTGAAGACTAAGGTGTACCTGACCCCAGCCATGGTATTTTCAATAACCTCATATGCATGTGAAAGCTGGACAGTAAATAAGGAAAACTATGGAAGAATTGATGCATTTGATTTATGGTGTTGGAGGAGAATATTGAAACTGCCATGGGCTGCCAAAAGAACCAACAGATCTGTGTTGGAAGAATGCAGCCAGAGTGCTCCTTGGAGGCCAGGAGGGCCAAACTTCGTCTCTCATACTTCGGACATATTATTAGGAGGGACCAGTCGCTGTAGAAGGATATCATGTTTGGTAAGATGGAGGGTCAGAGAAAAAGAGGAAGACCCCCAATGAAATGGATTGGCCAAGTGGCAGTATCGGTGTACTCAAGCGTGGCAATAATACTGAGGTTGGCCCAGGTTTGGGCAGTGTTTCGTTCTGTTGTGCATAAGGTCACTATGAATCAGTACCAATCAATTGCACCTAACAACAACACAACAATACCATCATATAAAATATTACGAATGTAGCAAAGAAACTCGAATTTTCCCAATAGTATTACATCCTTAACCTGGGTAAAGGAGTTAAGTTTCCAAAACATATTTTGGAAGGAGATATATTTGTTTAATCTATAACAATAACTATTAACCTTAGAACAAAAAAGGGAATCAGCTTTCTACCATGCTGATATATAAGGAATGGACAAAACAGAAAAAAAAAATTATAGAAAAATATCATTAAAATCACATGCTAGTAAAATTTTGCTTTATTGTTGTTGTTAATTGCCATCGTGTCAGTCCCAACTCATAGCGACCCTATGAGTTGGTTTCTGAGGAGCAGCTGGTGGGTTTGAATCACCATCTTGCAGTTTAAATCGACCTTGTGATCCAGTGTTTATCCTACAACACCACACCAGGATAACTCAAATACAGTTGCAACAGTACATCGACAGGAAATTGTGTTTTCAAGCCTGATTCAGAAGAGGATGTATAACTAGGGATATCATTGCTGATATCGTAGATGAATCTTGGTAGAAAGCAGAGTATGCTAGAAATATTTTACTTATGCTTTGTTGGCTATGCAAAGGCTTTCGACTGTGTAGATTATGACAAACTATGGATAATGTTGCAAAGAATGGGTTTCCAGAACATTAATTTTGCTCATGAGGAACTTGTACATTGACCAAGAGGCAGCTCGAAAAGGATACTGAGTGACTTAAAATCCAGAAAGGTGTGTCTCATGGTTGTATCTTTTCAATATACTTATTTAATCAGTATGTTGAACAAATAATCTAAGAAATTGGATTATATTACAAAGAATGTAGCATCAGAATTGAAGGAAGACTCGTTATAGGTTTTTGATATGCAGATGATGCAATTTTGCTTGTTAGAGCCAGAGAGGACTTTAAATACTTAACTGATGAAGATTAAAGACTTAGTCTTCAATATGAATTGTACCTCAATGTAAAGCAAACAAAAATCCTCACAACTGGACCAATAAATATCATGATGATCAATGGAGAAAAGATTGAAACTGTCAAAAACATCATTTTGCCTGGATTCACTATCAATACTAAAATGACATATTGCATTAGGCAAATCTGTTGCAGAAGGTCTCTTTAAAGTGTTCAAGAGCTAAGTTATTATTTTGAGGACTAAAGTGCACCTGACTCAAGTCATGGTATTGCCTCATACACATGTGAATGTTAGACAATGAATAAGGAAGACCATTGAATAATTGATGCATTTGAGTTATGGTGTTAGAGAAGACTTTTGTAAGTACTATGGACTTTCAGAAAAATAAATAAATCTGTGTTGGAAGAAAAAAGAAAAAAAAAGGTATTTGTAGTGAATAAGTTATTGGTCTTGCAATATTCTATCATGCAATCTCCAGCATCATTTCTATCACCAAGGCCATGTTTTCCAACTACTGATCCTTCCTTTTTGTTTCCAAACTTCACATTCCATTCACAAGTAATTATCAACACATCTTGATTACATGTTTAATCAATTTCATATTGAAGAAGTTGGTAGAATTCTTCAATTATATCCTCACTGGCTTTAGTGGTTGGTGCATAAATTTGAATAATAGTGCTATTAACTGGGCTTCCCTATGTTGTTATTGTGGTTAGGCCAGTTTCTACTTATAGGGCTTCCGAAGAGAGGATGGTGGGCTTGAACTGCTGATCTTGTGGTTAGAAGTCCAGTGCTTAGCCTACAGTGCCACACCAGGTCTACCCTGTAGTCACAAGAATATTATCCTATCACAGACAGCATATGTAATCAGGAGGGACCAGTTCCTGAAGAAGACATCATGGTTGGTAACTTGGAGGGTCAGTAAAAAAAAGAGGAAAACCTATGAGATGGATTGGCACAAAGGCATCAACATTCTGTTTTGCATAGCGACGCTGTGAGTCAGAGCCGACTTGATGATACCTAACAACAACAGACAGCATTGTACATTAAGATAGATCTTGAAATGTTCTTTTTTACTATGAACGCCATTCTTCTTTAATTTATTATTCTAGGTATAGTAAATCATATGATTGTTTGATTCAAAATGGCCAATATGAGTCCATTTCAGTTCACTAATGCCTAGGATATCAATCTGTAAGCCTTCCATTTCATTTTTGACAACTTCTAATTTTCCTAGAGTCATACTTCATACATTCCATGTTTGTATTATTAATGGATGTTTGAAGCTGTTTCTACTCATTTTGAGTTGTGCCCCATTAGCAAATGAAGGTCCTAAAAGTTTATTTCCATTCATGCCATTATGGTCAACTCTTACTTTGAGGAAGTAACTCTTCCTCGGTCATATTTGGAGTGCCTTTCATCCTGAAATTCTCATCTTCTGGCACTATATTTGACAATATTCTGGTGCTTTTCAAAATGTTTTCATCTTCTGGCACTATATCTGACAGTGTTCCACTGCTGTCCATAAGGTGTCGGTGGCTAAATATTCAGTAGTAGTCTGCCTTTCCTTTTTCCTAGTTTGTCTTAGTCTGGAAGCTTAGCTGAAACCTATCCAACATGGGTGACCCTGCTGGCATTTAAAATACCAGTGACATAGCTTCCAGCATCACAGCAACATATAAGTCACCACAGTATGACAAACTGACAGATGAGTGCTAGACTTTATCCCTGAAGTATTGCAAATGTAAATCTCATTGTCACCTGTCCCTTTCTCTTCATCCTCCAGGCCAATATTTTTTGACAAATGTAGGAACTCACCTTCCAGCTTGATACACTGGTCGTGTGGGTGTGAAATAAATAAACAGGCCCATGCTCTATCCTTCTGCAAAGATTTGTAATTTTGGAAAGCTTTGTAATTTTTGTCAATACCTATCCAGCATCATAATCTGGAGAAATGGTGTTTTACTATGCTATACACAGCTATTACTGACTCCATTTTTCAAGAGTTACCAAGTCAAATTTAAGGAATCACTTTTTTTTACTAGGTTTAAGTAGTTTTTGTTTGCTTGTTTTACAGATTGATATATATATCCACTTAAAGTTCAGCGAAGATTTACTAGATCTGCTATTTTCAAACTTTAACACTGAAATTAAAAATTTTTTTTTGCCCCAAGAAATCTGGCAGATATCTACAAAAAAGACAGATAAAGGAGATAAGTAGATTGCCATTGTTTAGTGGAATGTATTTCATTGTGGAGGATGGTACAAAGGGCCTTGGTCTACTCAGGTAAATTTCAGATGAGGAAATTTAGATACAGAGGAGGATACACAGTAAGTGAAATGCAGAGGGTCCACAAGACCCAAACCTCCTCACCTCAATCTGCTACTCTTTCCACTCTACTTGGTATTACTAGTTCTGGAAATGATAACATTTTTTCCTTATATTTGTATTGGGAACATAGAAAGCATTAGTGCAATCCTTAGAAAGTACTTTGATGAAGAATATGATTTGTATTAAGACTTGCACATTGAGGTAGTAGTGAGGGTTTGTTTTTTGTTTTGTTTTTTTTGTATCATTTCATTTTGCTTCAATAATCCTCTAGCAACAGTATGTGGTTTCCAGAGTGAAACTGCTGACACCAGCCACATCATGATACTCTAGTTTAGGAATGCACTATTTGATTAATGAGATTATGGTTTCAGATCCCTTTGAGCTGCTCAGAACAGTTCAAATTGGTGTTGTATAGCATTATCTAAAGATAGACATCCTATGAAATATTTTCATTTTGGTATTAATCTTCAGATGTCTGCAAACATTCATTTGCATTTATAGAATGTTGATTTAAAATAAACCTGGGGAAACAATGAGATATCATAGGATATAATTGACCCTACTGAGTATTTTAGGATAACTTGAAAATAGTTGGAAATGATCATACCATGGCAATAAAACCGAATCTTAATTTTTTTTTGAAATATCTTTCATAGAAAATATCATTTATTGGGTTTATATGTTTTTATCTTTAATTGATTCTGGTTGCTTTTGATAATCTTAGTTTTTATTAGCTTATCCTATGTAGGTTCAAACCAGTTCAGACTGAATGGGCATTGATCAGTTATCAAAAAGAAGGAGAACACTAAGTGTGCTTCTTCACAACATGGACTTCTGGTTCTTCCTCATTTTAGAAGTGTCTAATTATTTAGGTCATATACCCTTCTTGAAATCCCATACCTTATTAAAAATGCCATCAAAGTGACAGAGAAAGAACATGCATACAAGAGAAAAGCAGATCGTCCCTTAAAGTGGAGAAGTTCTCCTCCCCAACACTTATAAAATTGTGACCTGGAGGTTGGAAGTCACTACAAAGGAGAGGATGGCCACATATGAGGATGAAAAGGCCGCAGGAAAACGAACATTTACTAAGCAGCTATTGGTCCTTTCTTTACAATGTTATAAAATAGATAGTAATAGTAGTAGTTGTTGTTGCTTTTGTTAGGTGCCATTGAATCGGTTCTGACTCAAAGCAACCTTATGCACAACAGAATGAAACACTGCCTGATCTTGTGCCATTATTACAATCATTGTTACACTTTAAGCCTATTGCTACTGCCACTGTGCTAGTCCATCTCAGTGGGGTTCTTCCTCTTATTTGCTGACCCTTCATTTTACCACGCATGATGTCCTTTTCTAGGGACTGATCCCTCTTGATAACACATCCAAAGTATGGCAGAAGTCTCGCCATTCTGGCTTCTAAGGAGCATTGTGGTTGTACTTGTTCCAAAACAAATTTGTTCTTCTGGCAGACCACGGTACATAATTTTCTTCTCTAACACCATAACCCAAATACATTGATTCTTCTACTATCTTCCTTATTCATGTCCAACTTTGACAGGAATATGAAGCTATTGAAAATACTGTGACTTGGGTCAGGCACACTTTAGTCCTCAAACTGACGTCTTTGCTCTTGAACACTTAAAAGAGGTCTTGTGCAACAGATATGCCCAATGCAATATGTCATTTCATTTCTTGACTGCTGCTTCCATGATGGTTGATAGTGGATCTAAGCAAAATGAAGTCTCTGACAACTTCAATCTTTTCTCCATTTACATTGAGGTGCAATTCATACTGAAGGCTGTAGTGTTTGATCTTCATCAGTATATATTCAGTCCTCTTCCCTTTCAGCAAACAATGTTGTATCATCTGCATATTGCAGGTTGTTACTGATTCTTCCTCCAATCCTGATGCCACATTCTTCTTCATATAATCCATTTTGGCAGATTACTTGCTCAGAATAAGTACGGTGAAAGAATACAACCCTGGCACACACCTTTCCTGAATTTAAACCAGTCAGTATTGCCTTGTTCTATTTGAACAGCTGCATTTTGGTCTATGTACAAGTTTCTCATGAGTACAATTAAGTGTTCCGGAATACTCCTTCTCTGAAATTTTGCCCGTAGCTTGTCATGGTCCAAACTGTTGAAAGTCTTTGTATAATAAATAAAGAACAGGTAAACATCTTTCTGGTATTCTCTGCTTTCAGCCAAGATCCATCCAACGTCAGCAATGCTATCCTTCATTCCATGTCATTGACTGAATCCAACTTGCAGCCGTTTTGGAATGATCTTGCATGTGATATTAAGGATACTGTCTGATGATTTCCACAATCTGTTGGGTCACCTCTGTTCAGAACGGTCACAAAAATGGATCTCTTCCAATCAGTTGGCTGTCTTCCAAATTTCATGGCATAGAGGAGTGAGTGCCTCCAGTGTTGCATCAGTTTGTTGGAAGATTCCAATTTGTATTCCATTAGTTCCCGGAACCTTGTTCTTTGCAAATGCTTTCCGTGCACCTGAGACTTCTTCCTTCATTGCCATTGGCTCTTGATAATGTGCTACCTCTTGAAATGGTTGAACATCGACCATTTCTTTTTGACAGAATAACTGTGCATAGTCTTCCCATCTTCTTTGGATGCTTTCTGCATCATTTAATATTTGGTCCATAGAATCCTTCAACATTGCAAGTCAAGACTTGACTTTTTTCTTCAGTTATTTCAGCTTGAAAAATGGTAAGGTGTTCTTCTCTTTTTGTTTTCTAACTCCAGGTCTTTGCACATTTCCTTATAATACTTGCCTTTGTATTCTCTAGCTGCCCCTTGAAATTGTCTCTTGAGTTCTTTTACTTCCTCATTCTTCCATTTGCTTTAACATCTCTACACTGGAGAGTAAATTTCAGTCTTTTCTGACATCTATTTTGATCTTTTCCCTCTTTTTTATCTTCTCAATGACCTTTTGCTTTCTTCCTCTATGATGTTCTTGATGTCCTCCCACAATACTGGTCTTTAGTCATTAGTGTCTAATGAGTCAAACCTGTTCTTGAATAATTTCTGAATTCATGTGGGATATGTTCAAAGTCATATTTTGGCTCTCGTGGACCTAAAATTTTTTTCCTCAGCTTCACTCTGAACTTGCATCTGAGCAATTGATGGTTTGTTCCACAGTCTGTCCCTGGCCTTGTTTTGACTGCTGACATGGAATTTACCACCGTCCCTTTTCCCAGATGTAGTCAGTTTGATTTCTGTGTAGTCTATCTGATGAGGCCCATGTGCTTAGTCATCTTTTATGTTGTTTAAAAAAGGTATTTGTCTTGCAACATTGTATCATGGGATCTCCAGCATCATTTCTATCACCAAGGCCATATTTTCCAACAACTGATCCTTCCTCTTTGCATTCTAACCACCAGTAATTAGTAAATACATCTTGATGGCATGTTTTATCAAATTCAAACTAAATAAATTGGTAGAATTTTTCAATTTCATCATCACTGGCTTCAGTGGTTGGTGCATAAATTTGAATAATAGTGGTGTTAATGGGTCTTCCTTATAGGTGTATGGCTATTATCCTATCACAGACAGTACTGTAGCTCAAGATAGATCCTTAAACTTTATATTTTTATGATCAATGAGACACCATTTCTTTTCAATTTGTCATTACCAGCATAGTAAACCATATGATTGTCAAATTCAAATTGGTCAATATCAGTCCATTTCAGGTCATTAATACCTAGAATATCAATATCCATGTGTTGCATTTCATTTTGACAACTTCCAATTTTCATAGATTCATACTTTATACATTCCATGTTATGATCATTAATGTATGTTTGCTGTTGTTTTTTCACAATTTGAGCTGTGCCTCATTCATGTATTCATGGTCAACTTTACTTTGAGTAGGCGAATCTTCCCTAGTCCAATAGGAATACCTTCCAACCTGAGGGGCTCATCTTTTGGCACCTTATCCTACAATATCCCAGTGCTATCCATCTTGTTTCAATATTCTGGTGCTATTTGACAGCGTTCTACTGCTACTCATAAGATTTACAGTGGCTAAACATTCAGATGTAGTCTGCCTCTCCTTCTTCATAGTCTGTCTTATTCTGGAAGCTCAGCTGAAATCTGTTCACTATGGCTGACCATGCTGGGAATTAAAATACCGGTGGTATAGTTTCCAGCATCACAACACACAAGCCACCACAATACAATAAACTAACAGATGAGTATAGACAAACTGACAGGTAGTTGTTAGGTGCCATCAAGTTGGTCTTCCACTCAAAGGGACCCCATGTAACGAGTAGAAGTGCTCCATAGGATATGATTGGCTATAACCTTCACATTAAGGATTCCTGGTGGTGCTGTAGGATAAGTTCTAGAGTTAGCAGTACAAATCCACCAGCTGCTCCTCAGTATAAAAATGAGACTGTCTGCTTCTGTAACAACTTACACTCTTGGTCACTAGGAGTCAGAATCAACTGGGCTGCAGTGGGTTTTTTGTTTGTTTGTTTTGGTTTTGGAATCTTTGCAGATCATCAGGTTTTTCTCCTGCCATGTGGTGGGGTGGATTCTGACTCTAGTGTTTTGGTTAGCAGTTGAGTACTTAATTGTTGTGTCACTAAGCCTCCTAAATAGTAATCTACCCCCTCCCCTTGTTTTTTTTATGTTTGAGGAAGCTTGTACATAGCTTATATAATTTGCTCCAGGAAATTGACAAGATTCAAAATTTGAACACAGGTTTTTTTGTTTGTGTTTTTCCCCTGCCCAACTTTTCTTCATTTGCACTAGCCTCAATAGTTCTGTGCATGGTTAGAAACTAACTACAAATGGAAATACATCCTTGTCTTATGGTTACATCTAAATATTTTAATCCCCAAATGCATTTTTTTCCAGGCTTGGGCAGAGTTAGGGAGGACTTCAGTGTCAAGAAGGAGACAGCCAGTAGGAGATAATAGGAGGAGAGTAAAGCTTAGTGTTTAAGACCTTGATTTAAAGCTTCACTTCAACACTTCAAACTGCATGCACTCTTGAAAGAAACTTAATCTCCCCAAAGCTGAGTTTCCTCATCTGAAAACCAGGGGAAATATAGGACTCATCTTTTACGGTGGGTGTGAGCTTTGCTAATTACAGTGCCAGAAATGTGTTCAAGCACAGAGGCTGCCACCCAGAAAACATTCTCTGTAGTTATTGTGATCTATGTTGTGATATATCATGGGGTTGGTTTTAGCCAGAAGTGTGGATTAGTGACAGGGAAGGTTGCTAACAGTATTACTCAATCCAAGTCAGAATACACAATTGGGCCTTAGCTCCTATGCTCAGGTTCTCAAAATTCCCTCCAAAGGATCACTGGTGTTTCTATAACTAGATTAAAATGTGTGCTGCTTAGTGAGAATAATGGAAGCTTGCCCAAATTTGCAGACTAAGTTGATATATTTTTCAATTACTATCTTCTTCTCCCATAAATGTTTATTAAATATTTTACATATGCTGTGCTATACAGGGTTGCTATGATTCAGAACCAACTCAACAACACTTAACAATAACAACAATTACCCACTCACGCATTCATGTATTCATTCAGCAAATAGCTTCTGAGTACCAACTTTAAACCAAGTGCTGTTCTTAGCACTGAGGGAGGATACAGCACTGGAAACAAAATTAAACAAAAAGACAAAATTCCCAGTCCTCATGGATTTTACAATGTAGGAAAGAGAGACGATGAATAAAGTAATTAGATAAAATATGTGGTATGGCAGTTAGTGATGAGGGCTAAGAAGAAAAAAAAAATAGACAAATAGGTATAGGAGATAGGAAATGCAGATAAGGTTTGGAATATTCAGCAGAGAAGATAAGGAAAGCCCTAGTGAAAAGGCAATATTTTACATAAAGAAAGTGAGGAAAGAGTAGTTCCAGGAAGAGGAAAAGCAAGTACAGAGGCCCTGAAGAGAGAGAGTATGTTAAGAATGTGCCAGGTACTTTGAGAAGACCAGCTTGGTCAGCAGAATAGTAATGAGGAGATTAGTGCTGGGGAGGAAGATGGAGAATGGATCATGTAAGACTTTGTGCAGATGATTGATGAAAGATGAAAGAACATGAGCAAGGAACTAACTTGAATAGAAAACTTAGAAATACTAATTAATTTCTTAGACACATTTTGTGTGGTGATATTATTGTTCTTGTTGTTATTTTAATACAGAGACATGTGCACATACAATAAAGTCAAAAG
Organism: Chrysochloris asiatica; assembly: GCF_000296735.1. Classification (NCBI taxonomy): domain Eukaryota; kingdom Metazoa; phylum Chordata; class Mammalia; order Afrosoricida; family Chrysochloridae; genus Chrysochloris; species Chrysochloris asiatica. The sequence continues at coordinate 671,520 of NW_006408813.1, read as the reverse complement.
TTTTTGCTGGTTGAAATGTATGTCACTATTTTATGGTGCTCTACTTGGATATAAGCTGCCGTTGCATGCTGTTGAGTTGATTCCAACTCATAGTGACCATGGTTTCTGGAAGCTGTAAATGTTTATGGGATTAGAAAACCTCATCTTTCTCCCGTGGAGCAGCTGGTGGATTCAAACTGCTGACCTTGCGGTTACCAGTCCTACTATGCTACCAGGAATCCTGCTTGGAAACTAGAGGGCAGAATTGAACTGATTTTAGAATGAAAGGCGACGAAGGACTCTGGGCTGATGGATTATTGCAACCAATTCAGTGTCTGATGTTAAGGGGATCCTGTGCCTTTGGCGGGGGTGGGGGGGTGGGCGGGGGGCAGGTAGGATGGGAATGGAGATAGACCTGGTGAATTTATATCTTAAAATCTTTTTTTAACATCTTGAGAAGACCACCCATGAAGGTAGTGTGTTTCCTTTTTGATTCGTGTCTTAGGTGCTGTGCAGATGTGTCTGGAAACTGTTTAGCTGGGAAAATACCATGCAGTGGCAAATGTTCTTGCTGTGTGGGCTGAGCTTCTTGTTTCTTGCTGCCACCAGCCTACTGCTAAGCCTTTACTTATATTATAACCAATTCAGTTTGAGGTAGACATGTGGCAGAAAGAGAGAGAACCTTCTGTAACCATCTGGAGCAGCCTAGTTGTGAAGTGTGTGCAACATAGACTCATTCAATATCAGAACTAGAAGTGGCTTTGGAGATCATTAACCCAACTTCCTCCTTGTACAATGGGAAACTGAGCCATGGAATTACTTGCCAAAAGTTACCTAGCCTGCCAGTTTCACAGACCTCATATTCCTTGGTCTTAAGGAGATGAATCTTTGCCACATCTCCCTCTCAAGTTAACAACTGGCTATAGAGCCAGTCTTTGCCCTCTGGACTGGAATATGTGCTGGCCATCCAGTCTGCAGACACTACCATGATATTTCAGATAAGGAGCAAGGCCCATCTATTTTTGTCATTTACTTATCATTAGAAATGCTCAGTTGATTAAACTAGTCTCATAGACAAAGAAATGTTTCTGTCACTTTCCCAAGTTTTACTTCTAGTCAAGCTGCTTTTGCCCATGATTTTTGCCTATAGTTTGGGAGCTGACCTGAGTTTTGGAGGGATGGATTGTAGCCGAGAGGTCAGTTAGAGCCTGCTACCCTGAAGAGTCTACCCAATGCCTGGCAGTGGAAAGTTTAGCTTAGACTGTTTCCTGTATGTCCTTCCACCTGTGACTGGGTACTTGTTGAAACTTGTTCATCATTCTTTTCTCTTTCTCTTTCCCTCTCTTTCTCATAGAAGCTCGAGAAGAGACATCACACAGTCTGAAAAGCCTGCATCCTCTGTGAGCCCACTAGTTAAGACAGCTGTGAGTCCTTAGACATGTGTTAGTGCTAGTGGCTCTGGGCCAAGTAAAATCCCAGGCTCCAATCATGTGGCTACCCTCTGTAAAAGTTGGCTGTCTGAAAGAATGCAACAGGAAAATCAGAAATGCCTGCACACGTTAGTCTGCTTCAGTTGGTACCGAGCTGAAGTTCAATCCCACTCGAGTCCCAGTAACATTAGGGAGATACTTTAATATCACTTGGAAACCCAAACACCTGGTTTTGCCATTTGTAAGCTCTCATGACTCATCGCCATACCCCACTCACCTCTGAGATGAGAGTGTCTTTCCCAGCTGGAGCTTGCTTTGTGTTGATTGTCAGTTGGCTGCATTTCCAGAAGGGAGGAAAATGTGCATGGCTTAGGTGTTATGTTATCTTGGACATTAGGACAAAAAAAGTTCAGAATAATATGACATTGCTCTGTGAAAACTGGGATGTAGTTCTCTTTCCTCTGGGAAATAGGCATATCCTGGTCATTGACAGAGATAAAGCAAGGAGCTGGGAGGGTATAGGAAATATTTTTTGGGGCACTCTTCAAGATCCTTTAGCCACAGCTGAAATTAGCTACAAATAGACACCCTGTTTTGAATGCAACTTCTTAATGAAAAGGAATGGCACCAAAAGGGGTGGGGAGATGCTTGGAACTGACAATGCTGCATTATCTTCATAGAACTGCAATATGTTCTGCTTGAACAAAAGGAAGTAGGGCTGTGATAATATAATTCTGGATTGCATGGAATGTTGTGGCTCAGAGAGGCAAGAGATAAAAGACAGAGAAGCAATATAGTGGTGAGTTTCAGGGGTTTTATTTTATATTAAAACATCATTTTGTCACAAATATGGGCTGAATGTGAGTAAAAGGAGAGTATTATATTTCTGTGCATCAAAATGGAAACATGTTCATTTGGCTGTGTTTTGTATTATCTGAAAAATACCAAGTGCTTGCTCCTCATCAGAGCCTTTGTCCTGAAAGGCTTGCAGAATAGTTCCAGAGAAGGTGTGCTGGCACAATCAAGGAGATGGAAAGAAATAACCCACTTGAAAAGACTGCTTGAGAAGTCCCTTTGCTGGCACAAGACATGTCCATACCCCATTGCTCTGTGTCCAAGAATGTTTCTTCAATTATGGATATAGAAATTAAAGAGCCATGAATTCATAGGCACAACATAATTTATGCAGATTTTTCCGAGTTTATATAGTACTTTGTTATTCAACACAAAAGCAGCCACCATAGCAACTTAGGGTCACAAAATACTTATGGTGCCTCGGAGAGATAGATCATCATTTTGCAAAAAACTGAAGCACACACGTTTCATGACCACACAGCTCATCTATGTGAACAGGATGGCCAACGTGCTTCTTTCTTTTTGTTTTGATCTTCATGTCCCATTAACACGCTATTTGCATTAAGTGAACTAGCTAGCAGGTGGGATTGTCTCCTCTCTCAGGGTTTGTTTTTCACTTTCATTTCCTTAATGATTTGAAAACTTGTTTTCAAAGGTTCCCAGGACAGGGTCCAGTGGTTCTGGACTGGGCCTGGTTTCCTTTGCTGCCAAAGTGCAGATCCTCTATAGTGCAACAGAACAAGGCCTTTGAGCAGCTCACTGGTAAGGGATACAGTAATGAGCTCCAGCTGTTGAGCACAGGCTCCAAGGACTCCAGGGAAAGCTCAGTGGAGAGTCTCTGGCTGATCCTGGGAAGTTTGTCTTTTTGTGCTATACCACCCCTGTTTTGGCATTCACAACTTAAGGGCCAAACATAAGCTGGCATCCCTGTTTTTGGACACCCATTGTGAATTGCAAGTATCCTTTATGTGTTAGTTGCCACAGACTGTCCTGCCTTCAGAACTTGACTTTCACCTGTACAAAGCCTCTATAGTGGAGAGCAGTTAAACTGGGTTTCCAAAAACAAAACAACAAATCCAGATTTTGGTGGGAAGAATACCCTCACCATGGCCTGATTTTAAGCTACTGGATGGCTTAACAACTGGTCAGCTCCAGCACACTGCTGCCCCAGATGATCTCATTTGCTTTCTACAGCCAGTCTTACAGACCACTCAGTGTCCTCATCCCCATTTCACAAAGAAGGGAATAGGCCACGAGGCCCAGAAAGTCAGTGATTCTCAAATTTGACTGTGCAGAGGAATGACCTGGGGATCTGGTACAAGGAAGAACCTGGGATTCTGCATTTTCACAAGCTGCCATGCCACAAGTCTCCACTGTTAATTAAAGGTACAGCTAACCTTCTGGAAAAGAAAGGCAGAAGTTGAAAGGTGGTCTCTTACAACTGACAAGTCATGTTCTGTGCCCCTCCCCCCAGTCACAATCTGATTACTTGAGGAATGTCCAGGGACCCTACTGCACCCTCCCAGCAGCCACTGGGTAAGAGTTGTTGAATACAATATATACTGCCCTTCTGAGACAGAGGAAAGCCAGTTTCTTCCACTACTCAGAGATTATTATCATGCCACAGGGCAGAACTTTCATTGATTTAGGGCTATATGAAGACCTTTTGCATCACACAATCCTAAATGGACAAAACAACTCCATTCTCCTTGAAATTGAGGCTCTGCATCCCTAGAAACTTGCTCAAATTTTATGTTTTCACTCTTTACAGGGTTTAAGAGAAAAATTCATCACTGTGTGTTCTGGAGAAGCCCCAAATTGATGTTATCCTTGGTCCACCTGACAGTTGTAAGTCAGGGGTTAAAATCAGCAACCCAGAACACAGTGAGCATATGTGTTAATTAGGGTATGATTTTCACTCACATCAACTATATCACCTAATCCAAGCATCCTGGTGGCATAATATTTAAAGCACTTCGTGGCTAACCCTGAGGGAGAAAGATGTGGCAGTCTACTTCTGTAAAGATTTATAGCCTTGGGAAGCCTATGTGCAAGTTCTACCCTGTCTTATAGTATCATTATGAGTCAGTGTTTCAAGCCAGTTTGAACCATTTTAGTCACAGCTGACAAACTGAAACTAGAACAGATCTGAATTTTTAAAATTTGGATGAAGTAGAACAGTGACCAGAACAGGAAAATGGGACATCTGAAATGGGACTCTCAGAAGAGGCATAGTGACCCTTCCAGGACCCTGATATAGGAGTCTCTACTACTTGTCTGTCAGTTTGTCGTACTGTGGTAGCTTGCATGTTCCTGTGATTCTGGAAGCTATGCCACAGGTATTTTTAAATATCAGCAGGGTCACCCATGGTGGGCAGCTTTCAGCTGAGCTTCCAGACGAACACAGACTAAGAAGGAGAGATGAACTACTTCTGAAAAGCTTATGAATAGCAGTGGAACACTGTCAGCACCAGAGTATTGAATAATGAAACATAATGAAGATGACCAGAAAATTGCCAGATATAGTGCCAGAAGATGAACCCCTTAGGTTGAAAGGCGCTCAAAATATGGCTGGGGAAGAATTGCTGCCTAAAAGAGTTGACCATGATGAGAGGAATGGACAAAAGCCTCTTAGACCTTCATTTGCTGATGAGGCACAGTTCAAAATGAAGAGAAACAGCCATTAATAATCAGAAAAGGGAATGTATGAAGTATGAATCTAGGAAAATTGGAAATTGAAAAAAATGAAATGGAATGCATAAACATCAATATCCTAGGCATTAGTGAGCTGAAATGGACTAGTATAGGCCATTTTGAATCTGACAATCACTTGGTTTACTCTGCAGGGAATGACAAATTGAGGAGGAATGGTGTCACATTCATCATCCAAAAGAACAAATCAATATTTGTCTTAAAGAGCAAAGCTGTCTGTGATAGGATAATATCCATACGGCTACAAGGAAGATCAGTTAATACCACTATTATTCAAATTTACGCACCAATCACTAAAGTCAATGATGATGAAATTGAAGAATACTTCCAACTTCTTGGGTCTGAAATTAATCAAACTTGCAATTAAGATGTACTGAAAATTGCTGGCAATTGGAATGCAAATGTTGGAAACAACGAGGAAGGAGCAGTAGTTGGAATATGTGGCCTTGGTGATATAAATGATGCTGGGGATCGCATGATAGAATTTTTCAAGACCAATGACTTCATTGCAAAAACTTTTTAAAAACAACATAAAAGATAACTGCACACATGGGCCTCACCAGATGGAACACACAGAAATCAGATGCACTGTATCTGTGGAAAGAGACGGTGGAAAAGCTCCATATCATCAGTCAAAACAAAGCCTGGGGCAGACTGTGGGACAGACCATCAATTGCTCACATGCAAATTCAGGCTGAAATTGAAGAAATTTAAAACAAGTTCACAAGATCCAAAATATGACCTTGAACATATTCCACCTGCATTAGAGATCATCTCAAAAACAGATTTGATACATTAGACACTAATGACCAAAGGTCAGAAGAGTTGTGGGATGAGATGAAGAACTTCAGATGGCAAGAAAGCAAAAGGTCATTAAGACGACCAGAAAGAAGGAAAAAAACAAAATGAATGTCAGAAGAGACTCTGAAACTTTTTCTGCAGTGTAGAGATGCTAAAGCAAATAGATGGAATGAGGAAATAAAAGAGCTGAATTTTTATTCAAAAGGCAGCTCAAGAAGACAATTAAATATTATGGCAAAATGTGCAAAGACCTGAAGTTAGAAAACCAAAAGGGAAAAAACACACTCAGCATTCCTCGAGTTGAAGAAAAAATTCAAGCCTTGAGTTGCAATATTGAAAGATGCTATGGGCAAAATGGAGTCCTTGTGTGGTGCTGCGGGTTAGTGCACTGGACTGTAAGGTCATTTGAGCCTCAAGGTTGGCTACTCAAGCTTACCAGCCACTCCCCAGAAACCTTATACAGAGTCACTATGAGTCATAACCAATTCAATGGCACTTAACAACAACAACAATGGGCAAAATATTTAATGATATATAAAGTATCAAAAGAAGTAACTGTATCAGAAAGAGAAGGTTGATGTTCAACCATTTGAAGAGGTAGCACATGATCAAGAGCTGATGATATGGAAGGAAGAAGTCCAAGGAGCATTGAAAGCATTGGCAAAGAATGAGGAACTGGGAATCGAAGAGATGCAAATTGAAATCTTTCAAAAGACTGATGCAGCATGGGAGGCACTTACTCATCTATGCCATGAAATTTGGAAGACGACTACCAGGCCAACTGACTGGAAAAGATTCCAAAGAATGGTGACCCGATGGATTGCAGAAACCATCAATAATATCAATTAATATCCCATGCAAGCAAAATTTTGCTAAAGATAATTCAAAAATGACTGCAAACATACATTGACAGAGAGCTTCCAGAGGTTCAAACCAGAGTCAGAAGAGGATGTGGAATGAGAGATATCATTGGTGACATCAGATGGATCTTGGCTGAAAGCAGAAAATACCAGAAAGATGTTTATCTATGGTTTATGAACTATACAAAGGCTTTCGATTGTGTGGATCATGACAAGCTATGGACAGCATTACAAAGAATGAGTATTCCGGAACACTTAATTGTGCTCATGAGGGACCTGTATGTAGGTCAAGTGGCAGTTGTTCGAACAGAACATGGGAACACCGAATGGTATAAAATTAGGAAAGGTGTGCACTAGGGTTGTATTCTTTCACCATACTTATTCAATCTGTATGCTGAGCAAATAATCCAGGAAGCTGGATTATAGGAAGAAAAATGTGAAATCTGGATTGGAAGAAGGCTTATTAACAACCTGCAATATGCAGATGATATAACCTTGGTTGCTGAAATTTAAGAGAATTTAAGATTCTTATTAAAGATCAAAGACCACAGCTTTCAGTATTGATTAAACCTCAATGTAAGGAAAGCAGAAATTCTCACTATTGGATCAATAAACAGCATCCATATAAATGGAGAAAAGATTGAAGTTGTCTAAGACTTCATTTTGCTTGGATCAACCATCAACACTCATGAAAGTCACAGTCAAGAAATCAAAGGACTTGAGGACTTCCGGTTTTGGAGGTAGGAGAAGCAGAGTCAGGTACGACAGGCTCCTTGGGGGAGGTGCAGGAATACCAGAGAAGGTGCTTTCACGGAGCAGCTCCAGAACTCTGGATCTAGTATAAGGTGCAGGGCATCAGTTTCCTGCACCCACCGGTGGAAAAATCATTATAGAAAAGAAAATATTGCGATTTAGATCGTGAAGCGGGACTTTCCCTGTGGCCACTCTGCCCGGGCTGAGTTCAGAGGGTGGGGCCACAGCCGCCAGACTGACAAAGTGATATGGCACTAAAACCCGCACAGCAACATTTGAAAAAGAGATGTGGGGGATTCTACACATTTTTGCCTCCTCTCCTCTGTTGCACTCTCTCTGCCCAGCCTGGATACCTTAAGATGGGTAAGAGAGGACCCCCAAAAGGGTGCAGCATTGAGCCCACAGTTTTCCTACAGCACAGAGAGGAGGAGCCCCATTGATCCCATGGGCTGATCCTTTGGCAACTGTTTATGACGTCTGACTCTGGGACCCTGTCCTAAAGTTGACCTGGGCAGGACCCTTTGTTTCTGCCTACCCAGCAAGAAAAAACAGGTCTGGCCATACAGACAAACCGTATGAACACTGTAAAATCCCAGCATAAAAGGAAAGAGGTAACACCAACTACTACACACAAGGATGCAGCTATTTTGAGAATTACACTATGCACACACAGATACCTAACTGACCTTCAGAGATAAAAATAGTGAACAATCTTTCTCCCATTAATTTCTCAGTATCTATCTGCGCACCTCCACAGTGGTGACTAGAGGAGGGGCCTGAGCGAGTGGACACTCCCACCCACTGCTGGAGGTTTCTACTATGCACTCACATTGACCTGTGCAACAAAGGCTTACTGGTCAGTTGGCTACAGTTTTATTTTTGTTTTTGAGTGGTGCTTTTTGTCTCTGCTTTTATATTGCTTCTGTTTTGGGTCCTTTTGATCACACTTTTTTCCAGGGGGTGGGAGCTTTCTGTTTTTACATTACACAAGAAGAGACAGCAATCGTGGTCATATAGCCAATCTCTAAGTATACCCCATAATATCCCACCATTGGAACAGGAGCCAATACTGGCTGCTAGGCATTACATGTGAAAAGGGAAGCCTATCTCCAGATCACTTCCACCAGGAGACACTCAGTAAGCTTAATAGCACAACAACATACATTCATTTAATCATTGAAAAAACACCTAACTACAGAAAATGTCCAAGAAAAAGCAATAAAAGGCATCAGCACATGGCCAAAACCAGAAAAGAATTACCGAGACAAATGAGCTCGAGGCAGACATAGACCTTCCACAAGAACAGAGGCTTTGGATTTGCCTGAGGAGGAATTAGAAAAATGATACGGAGACAAATTCAAATGTTTCACAGAGAAGTGGAGGAAAACAAGGAAGAAGCCAGGAAAGTGCTACAGGAGCAATCAAATAAGATAGATATAATATTGGAAACAATTCAAAACCTGCAAAAAGAGGTCCAGATGATTAATAATAAAATATCAGAAATGGACAATACACTGAAAGGGCAAAGGAGTAAAATTGAAGAGATGGAAGCCAGAACCAGTGAGGTGAAAGACAAATCTCTCAGTACTGCTAAGATAGAAGAGCAAGCAGAAAAAAGGATTAAAAAAACCTGAAGAGAGTCTAAGATTCATGCTGGATAACATGAGGAGGAATCACTTAAGAATTATTGGCATTCCAGAACAGGAAGAATCACAGAAGTCCACAGAGGAGATAGTTGAAGAGCTTCTGGAAGAGAATTTCCCTAACATCTTAAAGGATGAGAAGATAAACCTTCAAAAAATTGAATGTACCCCAGGAAGGATACACCCCAAAAGAAAATCACCATGACGTATCACAAAGACAAGGAGAGAATCCTAAAAGCAGCCATGGTAAACAAAAGTGCTACTTACAAAGGTAAGCAAATCAGATTAAGCTCTGACTTCTCAGCAGAAACCATGCAAGCAAGAAGGCAATGTAAAACCCTAAAAGAAAAAAAACAACAACAAAAATGCCAACCAAGAAATGTCTATCCAGCAAAACTGTCAATCAAATACGATGGTGCAATCAAAATATTCCAGGATAAACAGAGCTAAAAGATTTTGTCAAAGCCAATCCAGTGCTTCAAAACATCCTAAAGGGAGTTCTTTGGACTGAAAACAAAAAAGAACAGACAGCAACCAGAGATTGACAGACGTGGCAACACCACCTGGAACTCAGAGGACAAATAGCAGAGTCCAGAACATAACAAAATTAAAACAAATTCAAAGGAGCTGGGACGTCAATTGAAGATCAAAATAATAACAATGTCAAAGAAGGGAAAGATATAGGAACAGAGATCTAGGTGGTGAGGAGGTCAGGTAGACTGCAGGATACAATAGACTGTCTTAAATGGAGAGAAAAGTTAATAGACTGCAGGGTTACCCCAAAGTAAGTTAATACTCACAATTTACCATGAAAATGAAGATCCAAGTAGAACAAGGAAACATGAAAACTAAGAAGAAACGGACTAAAACCAGTACAAAAAACACCAACTCAGCACAAGAAGGCATACAGAACAAAGGAATGAACAGCACCACAAAAATTAACATAATGACATCAATTAATTGATACCTATCGATAATTTCATTGAACGTCAATGGATTGAATACACCAGTGAAGAGACAGAGAGTGGCAGAATGGATAAGAAAACAAGACCCTTCAATATGCCTCCCTGCAAGAGACACACTACACATAAAAGACAGAAACAGACTAAAAGTTAAAGGATGGAAAAAATATATACCAAGCTAACTGCAATAAAAAACAAGCAGGAGTGGCAATACTAATCTATGACAAAGTAAACTTTAAGACAAAAACCAGCATAAGAGACAAAGAAGGACACTATATCATGATCAAAGTGTCAATTAAGCAAGACAACATAACCATAATAAATATCTATGCTCCCAATGAAAGAGCACTGATCTATATGAAGCAAACCCTACTAGAATGGAAGAAATAAATAGATAAATGTACAATTATAGTGGGCGATTTTAATACGCCACTTTCGAAAAGGGATAGAACAACCAGAAGGAAACTTGATAAAATTACCGAGGAACTAAACAGCATAATCAACCAACTTGACCTCATAGATGTGTACAGAGCATTCAACCCAACAACAGCACAATACACATTTTTCTCCAGTGCACATGAAACATTCTCCAGAATTGACCATGTGTTATGTCACAAAGCAAACCTCCATAAATTTACAAACATCAAATACTACAAAGCATCTTTTCAGATCACAGTGCTATAAAACTAGAAGTCAACAATAAGAAGACCGAGGAAATAAATTCTAATACATGGAAACAGAATAACACTCTGCTGAAAAGCGACTGGGTAATAGTAGAAATTAAACATGAACTCACAAAGTTCCTAGAAACAAATGAGAATGAAAACACAACATACCAAATTCTTTGGGACACGGCAAAATCGGTGCTGACAAGAACACCCATACGTGCAGATAATACCCACTTGACTTGGCTTCAATGACTGGATGATCAGAACTCAACCAGAAGAAGAAAGAAAAGGAAAAAAAATAATAAAAAGAGTAATCTGATACAATTTGATGAACTTGACCTACACCTATGGATGCAGTAGCTCAAAAGAGGAAACAAATCCTTACAGCAAGGATCATTCCCACCCCTTCTACACATAGAGTAGACAGGGATGGGCAACTTGGACATTGGCTACCCAAAATGGGGTGGGGGGCTACAAAGGCAAGAAGTGACTGGCTTACAAGCTTTCAAGAGGGAACCTTGATGGAGAGGGCGTGGAGGAAGGTAGAATCTCCACTGGGTAGTATCCATTCTGTCTAGGCGGGGCTGATGAGATGAAATGCAGATGGGTCGCTTGTGATACAATAGTGAATAATTGTTATCAGGACTGATTGTGAGGGTTGGAAATGTAAAGGTAGACGTTTGATAGCAAGGAGGGGAATGATTAATTTTTCTGTCTAGGAGTAGAGGTCCCTGGGACCATCAACGGATAAGAGCTGAGAGCGAGACCCCACCCAGAGAAGTAGTGACGAGGCACAGACAATGATGTGAAGAGATGGAGCAGCTGGGGATTTTAGATCCAGAGAGGGAGAGGGGCTGTGTGCTGATGACCGGGGTGCAGGCTTGTAGTGTATACCCTTTGGTTGGTTGATGATGCATGCAGGGGATTGTAACCATGGCAATGAAACGATATGCGATAGAATGAATGTAAAACTAATGTTCTCCCATGTAAACTATTACATAATTCACAATAAAACATTAAAAACTAAAAATAAAATAAAAAGCGGTGCTGAGCGGACAATTTATTGTAATCTTAATAATATTTTGATAGTTTCAACATTCTATTGGGTTACCTTTTTTTTTTTTTTAATAGGCTCATATATGGATCTTTTACAATTTTTTGGAATAGATGACTAAGGTCCTCCAGTGAAACATTTGTTTGTTGAGATGTTGAGATTGATATTCTGTCCATACCTGGAGCCTTGTATTTTCACCAATGCCTTCAGTGCACCTTGGATTTCTTCCTCCAATACCACTGGTTCTTGGTCATGTGCTGCTTTCTGAAATAGTTGCATGTTGATTAAATGGAATGTTTGATGAATTTCAGACTGCAGTAGCTGGCAAAAATCTTCAGCTTCCTCATATTTGGCATTAGTAGTTGTATAAATTTGAATAATAGTTTATTAGCTTGTCTTCCTTGTAGGCATATGGATATTATCCTATCACTGACAGCATTGTACAGCAGGAATGATCTTGAAATGTTCTTTGTAATAATGAATGCAACACGATTCCTCTTCAGGTTTTCATTTCTGCACAGTAAAGCACATGATTGCCTGATGCAAAATGGCCAATACCAGTCCATGTCAGCTCACTAAAATCTTTTGTATTCTATTTGACAACTTCAAATTTTCTTAGATTCATACTTTGTACATTCTACATTCCCATTCTTAATGTTTTTGGTGTGTTTTTAAAAAATGTTTTGTTGTGAATTATGTGATAGTTTACATGGGAGAACATTAGATTTACATTCATCCTATCGTATATCATTTCATTGCCATCGTTACTCCATGCATCATCAACCAACAAAAGGGTGTACCCTGCAAGCCTGCCCCCTGGTCGTCAGCACATAGCCTCTCTCCCTCTCTGGGTCTAAAACCCCCAGCAGCTCCATCTCTCCACATCATTGTCTCTGCCTCCATCTCTGGTGTCACTGCTTCTCTGGGTGGGGTCCTGCTCTCTACTGTTCTCCTTTGATGGTTCTAGGTACCTCTGCTCCTAGACTGCAAAGTCAGTCACTCCCTCTTTTTGCTACAAAACATCTACCCTTACATTTCCAACCCTCACAGTCAGTCCTGATAACAATTATTCACTATCGTATCACAAGAGACCTATCTAGATTACAAGCTTTCAAGAGGGAGCCTAGTTCCAGAGGATTTGGGGTAGAATCTCTACTGAGTGGTTTCCACTCTGTTGGGAGGGGGCTGATGAAAGGAGATGGGGATAAGTATCTTGTGGTACAATAGTGAATAATTGCTATCAGTACTGACTGTGAGTGTTGGAAATGAAAAGGTAGATGTTTTGTAACAAAAGGAGGCAAGTGGGTTGGTTTTGCGGTTCAGGAGCGGAGGTCCCTGGGACCATCAATTTAGAAGAGCAGAGTGTGGGCCCTACCCAGAGAAGCAGTGAAGCCAGAGATGGAGGCAGAGACGATGACGTGGAGAGATGGAGCAGTTGGGGACTCTGGACTTAGGGAGGGAGAAGGGCTGTGTGATGAAGGCCAGGGGGCAGGCTTGCGAGGTGTATCCTTTGGTTGTCTGATGATGCATGGAGGGTATTGTAACCATTGCAATGAAACCAAATACGATTGGATGAATGTAAAGCTGGTGTTCCCCATGTAAACTGTCACATAATTCAGTATAAAAACTTAAATAAATAAAAAAAGAATCAAAGGACTTATTGTGTTGGGCAAATCTGCTGCACAAGACCTCTTTTAAGTGTTCAGGAGCAAAGGTGTCAGTATCAGGACTAATGTGCACCTGATGAGGTATTTTCAATAACCTCATGTGTGCAAAAATTAAACATTGACTAAGGATGACCATAGAAGGATTGATGCATTTGATTCATGGTGTTGGAGGAGACTATTGAAAGTATCATGGACTGCCCAAAGAACAAATAAATCTGTGTTGGAAGAGGTACAGCTAGTAGGGGCTCCTTGGAGCCAGGGTCAGACTTCATCTCTCATACTTTGGACATATTATCAGGAGGGACCAGTCCCTGGAGAAGGATATCATGTTTGGTAAAGTGGAGAGCAGGAGTAAAGGAAGAAGGCTCTCAGTGATATGGACTGGCTCGGTGCCAGCAGCAATGGTCTCAAATGTAGCATTAGTTGTGAGGTTGATGCAGGACCAGGCAGTGTTTTGTTCTTTAATGCACAGGCTCTTTATGAATCAGTACCAACTTGATGATATGGAACAACAACTACAACAACAACAACAAATTCAGGGAATTGGATTATTGTCAGGACTGTGGAGAGCTACACATATTCATAGCTACACATGGTCAGCTGCCATCTTTGAGTGGGACACCTTTGTTTCCAACTCTGCCATTCATGAGGTTGAGTTGCTATGCAATATGAATGCTATTCTTGTTTTCTAGCCGGTTGTCAGGCCATATTTTTTTCTCATTCCAGTTATTGTTCTGGTTCACATTTTACAAATTTGGGCCCTTTCTGGTTTTGCTTCATCAGTTATGACTGAACTAAGAAGAACCAGTTCAAAGTCCTGCTATGAATCTGACTTGACAGCAATGAGATTTTTTATTTTCCTTTTTATGGTTTGTATAAGCCTGGTGTGGCACTGTGGGTTAATGCGCCAGACTGCAAAGCTGTTTGAACTGCAAGGGTGGCGGTTCAAGCTCACCAGCTGCTCCTCGGAAACCCTATGCAGGGTCGGAATGTACTTGACGACACTCAACAACAACAACAAGCCTAATAAAAGGACTCCTTGTGCAATACTATAGGATCAACACTGGACTTTGAGCCACAAGATCAGTAGTTGAAGCAGTTCAAAGCTGCTCCTTGGACACTCTATACAGAGTCATTCTCTGAGCCGGAACCGACTCAACTGCACTTAACAACAACAGCAACAAGAGTCCTGGTGTGGTGCTGTAGGATAAGCACTGGACTGAAAGGTCAGCTTGAACCATACGGTTGGCAGTTCAAACTCATCAGCTGCTCCTTAAAAACATTTTATGCGGTACTGTGAGTCAGAATTGACTTGATGGCACTTAATAACAACAGTAAAAACAACATAACCTAATAATAAAGTGATAGAAGGTCTGGGGAGGTAACTGAGTGGAAAAACCCAAGCTAAGGAAACCACTTCCTATGTGCCTGTTGTTTAGTGGCCTCTAGTCCATTGTGACTCATACTGACCCCATGAATATAGAGTTTCCAAGGAGCAGCTGATGAGTATGAACACCGATCTTGTGGCTCAAACAAACCTTGTAGTCCAGTGCTTTATCCTACTATACCACATTCTGAAGATAGATGATGACATTCCTGACCTCAGAAGACCTAAAATCTACTGAAGCAATGCAGCATCCATGCAATTATTAGGATACGAGCCACTATATAGTTAAGTGTCTTCAATTCAGTGCCAATTCATAGTGACACTTTATAGAGTTTCTGAGAACTAGCTGGTGGATTTGAACAGCCGACCTTGAGGTTAGCAGTCTAATGCTTATCCTACAACACCACACCAGGACTCTACAAGGCTTAATTGGGAAGTAGAATTTAGATTTTGTTTGATGTACAGAATGCTGAGATATGTATGGGGAGGACTGTTGTCTAGACTACCAGAGCACAATTTCCAAGGGAATGTTCTCCATTCTTATTTTAGGACCTTTCAGCCGGGCAATCAAAAGAATTCAAATGTATCCAAGATATTTTCTATTAAATAAAATGCATGAGGAAAAGATTCTTTTATTTTCCTTTGGAGATTGTCTCACAATCAAAACCATACTTCTAGTAAAATGATTTTATCCTGATATTCAGCTCCAATTCTTTTTTTTTTTTTTTTTTTTAACCTCGCCTGAGTTTGGATAAAGCAAGTAATTCACGATGATCCATTTATTTGCTGCCAAAATGTATGTTTGCTGTTATAGAGACATAATTTTAACTGCATTTCTCTCCTTTTCTTTATCACCCTAACCAATTCCATCCATCCAGTGTCTGGTACAGGAATACCTTGTGTTTATAGGGCAAGAGAGTACACAGCCATATAACTTAACCTTCTCTACTTATGAAAAACTTCATTGGCCTTTCAGGCCCAATTAAAATGCCACATTCTCTAGGATTTTTCCAATCTATAGTTTTGGAGGAGGTTATTTTTTATTCTGAGTCTGCAACTTTGTGGCTCCCATCTCAGTGGCCATACACATTTTACTCTGCCTGCATTAGAGGTAATAATGTTTCCCCCTTTTCCACCTCCACTCCAGCTAAACTGTAAGGTATTATGAGTGCAAGGTCAATGATAATGATAATTGTCAACTATTGATCACTTACAAGTCCCAGGCATTTTCCAAGAGAGTGCTTTAAAATGGCAAAATCACGTGGTCAGAGACATCATCATTCCCATTTCCCTGAGGCTCAGAGAGGTCAGGCAACTTGCATGAAGTCTCACAGCTAGTAGGTTTCTTTTGTTGTGATGAAAAGATATATATAGACATACATACACACATTTATATGATAACATTTCCCGCTTCAACATTTTTTACATATGAAATTCAGTGACACCAATTTCATGCTGTGCAACCATTCCCAGTATCCATTGCCATGTTTTCCGTCATCACGAACTACTCCATGCACAACTCAACAGTCCATTTAACCTGACTCAAAGTCCACACTCCTTCCATTCCCCACCCGTCACCCCCGGTCATACGCTCTCTTTGAAGGCAGGGAAGGGACTAAGGCGTCTAATCATCAAACATCAAATAAATATGTACTTGAAGAAATAAATATTACTCTGTTCATGGTGTCAGTAATGATGTACTAAAAAAAAGTACCTGCTTCCAGGTCAGTGCCTTTTCTCAAGTAGCCTTCCGGGGAGGTAGCTCAAGTCTCTTTTCCCTTAATCACTATTTACTGTATTATCTCTCCATTTTCCTGTTCCTTCTTATTTATCAACTAAACTGATAAAGGAACTTACTTTGATGCTACTGTGT
The DNA here is from genome assembly GCF_000296735.1 of Chrysochloris asiatica. Taxonomy (NCBI): domain Eukaryota; kingdom Metazoa; phylum Chordata; class Mammalia; order Afrosoricida; family Chrysochloridae; genus Chrysochloris; species Chrysochloris asiatica. Next base: position 654,876 of record NW_006408813.1, on the reverse strand, counting down.
GAATGGATGCTAATAAGGTATTTTCATGTATTAACTCAGCTTTTGCATGATAGATATTTAATGTACAATGACAAAGACATAGGAGAGGTCTTATAAATTATATGTTGAATAAATGTTCTAGAAGTAGAAGGATCAATCAATGAAGGAAACTCAGGTATAGTTAGTATAGATGTACCTTCTAGCAAACACATCCATGTTCCAGGAACAGTATTAAGTCAGAGATACTCTGATACTAAGATGTAGTCATCTTAGTATCTCTGATACCAAGATAGACATGGTCCTTGCCCTCATGGAGCTCACTCTATAGTAGGTGATACATTTGCATTTTACAAAAGAGTTTATTGGAGTCAGTGTCTAAAGGAGTAGTCTGGAAGAGATATTTTAGGGCAGGGTTATTGGGAAATTATAATTATCATTGTACTTCATTATGGAGAATTGCATCTGGGTTTTAAGTGTATGTGGAGCTCTGGTAGCGTAGTGGTTACGAATCAGGCTGCTAACCTCAGGGACAGCAGTTTGAAACTACCAGCTGCTCCTCGGAAGAAAGATGAGGCTTTCTGTTCCCGTAAAGATTTATAGCCTTGGAAACCCTGTACAGGGTTGCTATGAGTTGGAACCGACTCCACAGCACATAACAACAACAAGGTACTTTCCCCTCCTTTCACCTTTAGTTCCTTTATTGTCAACTGAGAAATGGTGTGGGGTATGTCTCCTTAGGGGGTTGTAGCATCATTTTCAGTGAGGGCTTCTAGCATTAAAAAACCCTACATAACAACCAAAAAGATTCTAATGCTGTTGCTGGTCTTAGGTGCCATCAAGTCAGTTCTAACTCATAACGATCCTATGCACAACAGAATCAAACACTGCCTAGTCCTGGGCCATCCTCACAGTCATTTCTATGTTTTACCTTATTGTTGCAGTCACTGTGTACCTCACTGAGAGTCTTCCTCTTTTTACTAAGTACCCAGGTACTGGCCTCTTCTGATAACATGCCCAAAGTACATAAGATGAAGTTTCACCAACCTCACTGCTATAGCATATTCTGGCTGTAATTCTTCCAAGAGAGATTTTTTTTGTCCAAGATTTGAATGCCCAAGGTATATTTAATATTCTTTAACAACAATTAAAAACATCAATTCTTCTTTGGTCTTTCTTATTCATTGTCTAACTTTTGCATACATATGAGAATTTATAAGACCATGGCTTTGATCAAGTGCATTTTAGTTATCAAAGTGACACCTTTATTCTTTAACCCTTTAAAGGGTTCTTTTGTAGCAGATTTATACAAATGCAATGTGTGCTTTGATTTCTTGATTGAAGATTCCGTGGGTATTGATTGTGGACATTTTCCAGTAGTTACTGTGTTTATCATGGTGTTGCTTATCAGTTCAGATGTGAGGATCTCTGGTTTCTTCATGTTGAGTTGCAATCCATGCCGAAGGCTGTATGGAGTCTTTAATCTTCATTAGTGGGTGCTTCAAGTCCTCTTCGTTTTCAGCAAGTAAGGTCATGTCACTTGCATATTGCAGATTATTAGCGAGGCTTCTTCTAATCCTAATGTCACATTCTTCTTCATAACGTCCTGTTTCTTGGAGTATTTGCTTAGCCTACAGAGTAAATAAATATGGTGACACACACTTTTCCTAATTTATACCATGCAGTATCCCCTTGTTCTGTTTGAATGACTACCTCTTGATCTATGTACAAGTTCCAAAAAGGACAATTAAGTGTTCTGGAATTCCCATTCTTTGCAATGTTATCCATATTTTGTTATGATCCCAAAAGTCAAATGCCTTTGCATACACAATAAAACACAGGTAAACATTCTTCTGGTAGTCCCTGCATTCAGTCAAGACCCATCGTACATAGGCAATTATATCCCTCATTCAATGCCTTCTTCTGAATCCATTTTAAATTTCTGACAGTTCCCTGTCTATTTTACTTGCATGTGATTTTAATGATATTTTTTGATGATTTGTGCATTCAGTTGGTTCACCTTTCTTTGGAATGAATGGGCACGAAAATGATCTCTTCCAGTATGCTGCCAAGTAGCTGTCTTCCACATTTTTTGGCATAGGCAAATGAGTTCTTTTCCAGCATTGCATCGATTTGCTGAAACATTTCAATTAGTATTCTGGCAATTTCTAGAATTTTGTTTTTCACCAATGACTTAAGTGCAGTTTGAATTTCTTCCTTCAATGCCATCAGCTCTTGATCATATACTATCTGCTGAAATGGTTAAACAATGACCAATTATTTTTGGTACAGTG